>NW_016107621.1:1933552-1935858 GCF_001604975.1 Cebus imitator
CCTTCCTTCCTTCCTTCCTTCCTTCCTTCCTTCCTTCCTTCTTTCTTTCTTTCTTTCTTTCTCTTTGTTTTCTCTCTCTCTGTCTTTCTCTCTTTTCTTTCTTTCTCTTCCTTTTCTTGAGTTTCACTCTTGTTGCCCAGGCTGCAGTGCAATAGTGCAATCTTGGCTCACTGCAACCTCTGCCTCTGGGGTTCAAGTGACTCTCCTGCCTCAGCCTCCCGAGTAGCTGGGACTACAGGCGCACACCACCACGACCAGCTAATTCTTGTATTTTTAGTAGAGACAGGGTTTCACCATGTTGGCCAGGCTGGTCTTGAACTCCTAACCTCTGGTGATCCACCTGCCTCAGCCTCCCATAGTGCTGGGATTACAGGCCTGAGCCACCACACCTGGCCGAAAATTTGATTACTTCTCTTAGAGGTGGGTCTTGCTCTGTCACTCAGGATGGAGCTCAGCAGCGGGGTGACAACTCACAGCAGCCTCGCCCTCCCAGGCTCAAGTGATCCTCCCACCACCACCTCCTGAGTACCTAGGACTACAGGAGCGTGCCACCACACCTGGCTAATTTTTTTATTTTCAATTTATTTTTTGTAGAGATGGGGGGGTGGTCTCACTGTGTTGCCCAGGCTGGTCTCAAACTCCTGGCCTCAAGCCCATGAACTCCTGACTTGACTTTCGGAGTGCTGGGGTTACAAGCTGGGATTTCAGAGCCCAAAACATCCTTATAACAATATTATTGACTTGTATGATTATAAAAGTAATTCATGGTAGTTGCTGAACATTTGGAAGCTACACACCAAACAAAGACAAAATAAAAACACCCAGGTGGAAAATAAAAATTGTTAATTTCATTCCGACCGAGACCAATTTAGTATGTCTAAGAAAAATGAGAGTGAAAGATGGCAGGGGTATCCCCGGATCCACAGAGCTGTGTGGTTGATCCTAGCCTGTGCTGTCTACGGAATGGATCATGCCAGCGTCCCTATGGGGGCAGCCACCACACAGAGCACGGCGCCGCGCTCTCTCTCCCACCCCACTCCCTGAGCGTGGAAGCGCTGAAGGGTTCGTTTCATACGGGAGGGTGGGAATCAGGGCTCGGGCAGAGCGCAGCAAGCTCACGCTCCCTTCCAGATTTTGCCAACTCTGCCCCGGCGCCTCTCTGCACTACTCCAAACCTCTGCAGCCTCTGAAGGTGTTGGTCGTTGACCAAAGGGCGGAGATGTAATTCTTCCGACCCCACCCTGCACCAGGGCTCTGTGGAGCCCCGACCTCGTCACTAAGGGCTTCCCACCAGTCCCAGGTGCCCTGCAGGAGCCAGTCTTACAAGTCTCTAGA
This sequence comes from Cebus imitator, assembly GCF_001604975.1. Lineage (NCBI taxonomy): Eukaryota > Metazoa > Chordata > Mammalia > Primates > Cebidae > Cebus > Cebus imitator. The sequence goes on from NW_016107621.1 coordinate 1,934,888, forward strand.
CCCACAAGGGCTGTCCTCCAAACCCTGCCTGTTAAAGGAGTCACTGTTTCTGAAGGAGCAGCTCTCAGTGATTTCACATCTGGGAGGCTCCAGGGTTTCAGGAAATGTGAGTCATAGTCGAGAGTTTGTGCAGATCTAAATTATACAGAGAAAGACAAGAATAAGACTGGGTATGCTTCCCTAATTTTTTTTTTTTTAATCAGGGTTACCTAATGTAGATGACAAGTTGATGGGTGCAGCAAACCACCATGGTCGTGTGTATCTATGCAGCAAACTTGCATGTATCCCGGGTGAGGTGGGGGACCTGTGCCTTAAAGTAGGGTTCTATAGGTTGTGCACTGCACAAATTCGCCTGACCCAGGAGGCACATGGAGGCTGAAATACAACCTGTGCCTTTTCACAGCCACACATCCTGGTGTGAGGCTGTGTTTACCTGAAGGAAGGGAGGACAGCCTTGTCCTAATTTGCACAAAGGCACCTCCAGGGAAGCACAAAGGTCCCGAAATGCCAGTTCCAGTAGCCTTTGCTGACTCTGACTGGACCTATGTCCTAAGCAGCACCTGTAAATCCACATTAGGTCTGAGACCTGAAGAAATAAAATGGCCAGCAGAATGTACCGCACTTTGAGATTTCGATAGGCTGAATAATGTGGCCTCCAAGGTTTCCACGTCCTGGCCGGGTGCAATGTCTCAAGCCTGTAATACCAGCAATTTGGGAGGTTGAGGCAGGAGAATCATTTGCGTCCAGGAGTTCAAGACCAGCCTGGGCAACATAGTGAGACACTGTCTCTACTAAACAAACAAACGAATAAGCCATGCATGGTGGCAAACATCTGTGGTACCAGCTTTGGCAGGTTGAAGTGGGAGGATCACTTGAGCCTGGGAGTTTGAGTCTGCTGTGAATTGTGACTTCACCACTGCACTCCAGCCTGAGCAACAGAGGGAAATCCCATTAAAAAAAAAAAAAAAAAA
>NW_016107621.1:1938108-1962928 GCF_001604975.1 Cebus imitator
CACTTTGGGAGGCCGAGGCGGGTGGATCACGAGGTCAAGAGATTGAGACCATCCTGGTCAACATGGTGAAACCCCGTCTCTACTAAAAATACAAAAAATTAGCTGGGCATGGTGGCGCACGCCTGTAATCCCAGCGACTCAGGAGGCTGAGGCAGGAGAATTGCCTGAACCCAGGAGGCGGAGGCTGTGGTGAGCCGAGATCACGCCATTGCACTCCAGGCTGGGTAACAAGAGTGAAATTCCATCTCAACAACAACAACAACAACAACAACAACAACAACAATAAAGGCCAGGCTCAGTGGCTCACGCCTGTAATCCCAGCACTTTGGGAGGCCAACGCCGGCAGATCACAAGGTCAGGAGTTCGAGACCAGCCTGGCCAACATGGTGAAATCCCATCTCTACTAAAAATACAAAAATTAGCAATGAGCTGAGATCATGCCACTGCCCTCCAGACTGGGTGACAGAGCAAGACTCTGTCTTGGAAAAAAAAAAATCTTGCAAGTGGAGAGAGAATCGCAACCTTTAGGGCACCTTTAGAAACTTCCAAAGCGTTTGTGTTTCATAGAGAATGCTTTTCTTCTTGACCTAAGCCTATTTCTTAACACACTAGAAAGAAGCAAAGTTTCCCAAGGAGGAGCCTTGTAATTCTCAGGAAATGCTGCATTTCAAGTGGTTTCACAGCTAGCATAAGGTTGTAAAAGCAAAAATGTATTCAAAATTATTTGACATTACAGAGACCCAAAATAATGCTGATCAAGATGTCTGGTACGGTTGTTTTCAAAGAGTGTGCTGACTTCATTAGCCAGCACTCCTAATTAAAAATAAGGAAAACAAAGGCACAAGTCCCCAGCTTCCCAAATCTCTATGATTATTCCTTTGTTTTTGATTCTGTGATGGTGGAGATTTTTTTTCCCCTAAAAAATGCAGATTTCCTTATTGGTGGATTTTTTTTTCCTCTACAAGAAGCTTTGCTTCTAGTTTATTAGGTGTTGATTCACATAATAAACATTTTCTGGAGGCTCCAAGAGGGCCAAATAGGAACAGCTCTAGAGTGCAGTTCCCAGGGACAACAGCACAGAGGCCCCTGCGGGTGATCCCCAGGCAAGCAGGGTCTGGAGTGGACCTCCAGCAGTCCTGCAGCAGAGGGGCCTGACTGTTAGAAGGAAAACTAAGAAACAGAAAGAAATAGCTTCAACATCAACAAAAAGGACATCTACTCAGAGAACCCATCTGAAAGTCACTAACTACAAAGACCACAGGTAGATAAAGCACTAAGACGGGAAGAAACCATTGCAAAAAGGATGAAAACACCAAAAACCAGCACGCCTCTCCTCCTCCAAGGGATCACAACTCCTCACCAGCTAGGGAACAAAGCTGGATGGAGAATGAATCTGATGAATTGACAGAAACAGGCTTCAGAAGGTGGGTAATAACAAACTTCTCAGAGCTAAAAGAACATGTGCTAACCCAATGCAAAGAAACTGAGAACTTAGAAAAAAGGTTAGATGAGATGCTAACTAGAATAAACAGAGAAGAATATAAATGACTTGATGAAGCTGAAAAACACAGCACGAGAACTTCGTGAAGCATACACAAGCTTCAATAGCCGAATTGACCAAGCAGAAGAAAGGTTATCAGAGGTTGAAGATCAACTCAATGAAATAAAATGAGAAGGCAAGAATAGAGAATAAAGAATGGAAAGAAATGAACCAAGCCTCCAAGAAATACGGGATTATGTGAAAAGACCTAATCTATGTTTGATAGGTGTAACTGAATGTGATGGAGAGAATGAATCCAAGCTGGAAAACACTCTTCAGTATATTATCCAGGAAAACTTCCCCAACCTAGCAAGGCAGGCCAATATTCAAGTCCAAGAAATACAGAGAGCACCACAAAGATATTCCTCAAGAAGAGCAACACCAAGGCACATAATCTTCAGATTCACCAGGGTTGAAATGAAGGAAAAAATGCTTAGGGCAGCCAGAGAGAAAGTTGGGTTACCCACAAAGGGAAGCCCATCAGACTCACAGCAGATCTCTCCGCAGAAACCCTACAAATCAGAAGAGAGTGGGGGCCAATATTCAACATTCTGAATATCGACTAAATAAACAAAGAAATGAAGGTAGAAATAAAGATGTTCTTTGAAACCAATGAGAACGAAGACACAATGTACCAGAATCTCTGGGACACATTTAAAGCAGTGTCTAGAGGGAAATTTATAGCAATAAATGCTCACCAGAGAAGTGTGGAAAGATCTAAAATTGACACCCTATCATCAAAATTGAAAGAGCTAGAGGAGCAAGATCAGAAAAACTCAAAAGCTAGCAGAAGACAAGAAATAACTAAGATCAGAGCCTAACTGAAGGAGATAGAGACACAAAAAAATCCTTCAAAAAATCAATACATCCAGGAGCTGGTTTTTTGAAAAGATCAACAAAATGGACAGACTGCTAGCCAGATTGATAAAAAAGAAAAGGGAGAAGAATCAAATAAATGAAATAAAAAATGATAAAGAGGATATTGCCACTGACTCCACAGAAATACAAACTACAGACAGAGATTACTACAAAAAACTCTATGAACATAAACAAGTAAACCTGGAAGAAACTGATAAATTCCTGGACACTTGCATCCTCCCAAGCCTAAACCAGGAAGAAGTTGAAACTTTAAACAGACCAATAACAAGGGCTGAAGCTGAGGCAGCAATTAATAGCCTACCAACCAAAAAAAGTCCAGGTCCAGACAGGTTCACAGCTGAATTCTACCAGACGTACAAAGAGGAGCTGGTACCATTCCTTCTGAAACTATTCCAAACAATACAAAAAGAGGGAATCCTTCCCAAATCATTTTATGAGACCAACATCATCCTCATACCAAAACCCGGCATAGACTCAACAAGGAAAGAAAACTTCAGGCCAATATCCATGATGAACATAGATGCAAAAATCTTCAATAAAATACTGGCAAACTGATTGCAACAGCACATCAAAAAGCTTATCCATCATGGTCAAGTAGGCTTCATTCCAGGGATGCAAGGCTGGTTCAACATACACAAATCTATAAACGTACTCTGCCACATAAACAGAACCAAAGACAAAAACCACATGATTATCTCAATAGACACAGAGAAGGCCTTCGACAAAATTCAACAGCACTTTATGATAAAAACTCTCGATAAACTAGGTATTGAAGGAACATATCTCAAAATAATAAAAGCTATTTATGACAAACCTACAGCCAATATCATACTGAATGGGCAAAAACTGGAAGCATTCCCTTTGAAATCTGGCACTAGAGAAGGATGCCCTCTGTCACCACTCCTATTCAATATAGTATTGGAAGTTCTAGCCACAGCGATTAGGCAAGAAAAAAATATCAAGAGTATTTAATTAGGAAAAGAGTAAGTCAAATTGTCTCTATTTGCAGATGACATTATTGTATATTTAGAAGACCCTATCATCTCAACTCAAAATCTCCTTAAACTGATAAGCAACTTCAGCAAAGTCTCAGGATACAAAATCAATGTGCAGAAATCACAAGCATTTCTATACACCAATAACAGACTAATAGAGAGCCAAATCATGAGCGAACTGCCATTCACAATTGCTACAAAGAGAATAAAATACCTAGGAATACAACTAACAAAGGATATAAAGGACCTCTTTAAGGAGAACTACAAACCACTGCTCAAGGAAAGAAGAGAGGACACAAACAGATGGAGAAACAGTCCATGCTCATGGTTAGGAAGAATCAATATTGTGAAAGTGGCCATACTGCCCAAATTAATTTATAGATTCAATGCTATCCCCATCAAGCTACCAATGACCTTCTTCACAGAACTGGAAAACACCACCTTAAAATTCATATGGAACCAAAAGAGAGCCCACATAGCCAAGACAACCTAAGCAAAAAGAACAAAGCCAGAGGCATCATGCTACCTGGTTTCAAACTATACTGCAAAGCTACAGTAATCAAAACAGCATAGTACTGGTACCAAAACAGAGATATAGACCAATGGAGCAGAACAGAGGCCTTGGAGGCAGTGCCACACGTCTACAACCGTCTGATCTTTGACAAACTGGACAAAAACAAGCAATGGGGAAAGGATTCCTTGTTTAATAAATGGTGTTGGGAAAACTGGCTAGCAGTGTGCAGAAGGCAGAAACTGGACCCCTCCCTGACAGCTTACACTAAAATTAACTCCAGATGGATTAAAGACTTAAACATAAGACCTAACACCATAAAAACCTTAGAAGAAAACCTAGGCAAAACCATTTAGGACATAGGCATTGGCAAGGACTTCATACTAAAACACCAAAAGCATTGGCAACAAAAGCCAAAATAGAGAAATGGGACCTAATTAAACTCCAGAGCTTCTGTACAGCAAAAGAAACAATCACTAGAGTGAAGAACAACCAAGAGAATGGGAAAATTTTTTTGCAATCTACCCATCTGACAAAGGGATAATATCCAGAATCTACAAAGAACTAAAACAGCTTTACAAGAAAAAAACAAACAAATCCATCCAAAAGTGGGAGAAGGATATGAACAGACACTTTTCAAAAGAAGACATATATGAGGCCAACAAACGTATGAAAAAATGCTCATCACTGATTATTAAAGAAATGCAATTCAAAACCTCATGCCAGTTAGAATAGCGATCATTAAAAAAACCTGGAGACAACAGATGCTGGAGAGGATGTGGAGAAATAGGAACACTTTTACACTGTTGGTGGGAGTGTAAACTAGTTCAACCATTGTGGCAAACAGTGTGGCACTTCCTCAAGGATCTAGAAATTGAAATTCCATTTGACTCAGCAATTCCATTGCTGGGTATATACCCAAAGGATTATAAATCATTCTATTATAAATGCACATGCACATGTATGTTCATTGTGGCACTGTTTACAATAGCAAAGATCTGGAACCAACCCAAATGCCCATCGACGATAGACTGGACAAGGAAAATGTGGCACATATACACCATGGAATGCTATGCAGCCATAAAAAATGATGAGTTCGTGTCCTTTGTAGGGACATGGATGAATCCTAGAAACCATCATTCTCAGCAAACTGACATAAGACCAGAAAACCAAACACCACATGTTCTCACTCATAGGCAGGTGTTGAACAATGAGAACACATGGACACAGAGAGGGGAGCATCACACACTGGGGTATGTTGGGGGTTGGGGGGCAAGGGGAGGGATATTGGAGGGTGGAGAGACTGGGGAGGGATAACATTAGGAGAAATACCTAACGTAGGTGATGGGGGGATACACATATACCATGGCATGTGTATACCTATGTAACAATCCTGCAAGATCTGCACAGGTACCTCATAAATTAAAGTACACACACACACACACACACACACACACACACACACACACACGACTCTGTCTCAAGAAAACAAAAACACAAACTGGCCAGGTGCGGTGGTTCATGCCTGTAATCCCAGCCCTTTGGGAGGCTGAGGTGGGTGGACAACTTGAGGTCAAGAATTCGAGACCAGGCTGGCCAACATGGTGAACCCCTGTCTCTACTAAAAATACAAAAATCAGCTAGACGTGGTGGCGCAGGTCTGTAATCTCAGCTATTCGGGAAACTGAGGAAGCAGAATTGCTTGAACCTGGGAGGCGGAGGTTGCAGTGAGCTGAGATTGCACCACTGCTTCCTAGTCTGCTCGATGGGAGCGAGACTCCATTTCGGAAAAAAAAAAACCCAGAAAACAAAAAACCAAAATCATTGTTTTGCGGGTGATTGAGTCCCAATCGCAAAAAAATGTTTCGACATTCCATTTACTTGGAAAACATAAACCAACGAACATATGTATAATTTCCCTCTCTATTGAGCAAAAGGTACATACCGTTTATACCAATTTGCACCTTGGGTTTTTCACTTAACTACATCTTGGAGGTCAGGCGTGGTGGCTATATAAGTGTGTACATATGGGTCAGGCATGGTAGCTCACGCTTATAATTCCAGCACTTTGGGAGGCCGAGGTGGGCAGATCAGTTGAAGTCAGGAGTTCGAGACCATCCTGGTCAACATGGTGAACCCCTATCTCTACTAAAAATACGAGAATTAGCCGGGAATGATGGTACACGCCTGTAATCCCAGGTACTCGGGAGGCTGAGGCAGGAGAATGGCTTGAACCCAGGAGGTGGAAGTTGCAGTGCGCCAAGATCACGCCATTGCACTCCAGCTTGGGTGACAAAGCAAGGCTCTGTCTCAAAAAAAAAAAAAAAAAAAGTGTATACACACTTGTATATACACATGTCATATATACATGTAATCTCAGTATATCTTATTTATTTTTACAGCTGTACCGTGGTCATTTTTGTGGATGTAGCGTAGTTGATTTAAGCAGCGCCCTCTATTGCATAGTGTCCAGGTTTTTGCTATCATGCATAGGGCTCCAATGAAGAGGCACATTCATATGAAGTTTCCTATTTCTGTCTGTGTGTCTTTGGGACAAATTCCTAGAGGGAGGACTGCTGGGTCAAAGGGCAAATTCACTAGATATTGCCAAATTCTCCTCCATGGAAGTTTTATCTTTCTATGTTCCATCCGTAAAGTGGAAGAGTCCCTGTGTCCCCACAGCGTTGCCAACGAGGGTGTTGCCCACCGTTTGGATTTTTGCTGCTCTCTTAGGTGACAAATAGGATCTCAGGGTAGTTTTAATTGTGTTTCTTTTATTATAGGTGAGGTTGAACTTTTTATTTTTTATTTTTTGAGATGGGGTCTCGCTCTGCCACCCAGGCTGGAGTGCACTGGCGCGATCTTGGCTGGCTCACTGCAACCTCCACCTCCCAGGTTCGAGCAATTCTCCTGCCTCAGCCTCCAGAGTAGCTGGGATTATAGGCACCTGCCACCACGCCCGGCTAATTTTGTATTTTTAGTAGAGACAGATTTCGCCGTGTTGGCCAGCCCGGTCTTGAACTCCCGACCTCAAGTGATCTGCCCTCCTCGGCCTCTCAAAATGCAGGAATTACAGATGTGATATGTTATATTTTATTTTTTGAGACAGCGTCTCACTTGGTCACACAGCCTGGAGTGCAGTAGTTCAATCATAGCTCACTGCAGCCTTGAACTCCTGGGTTCCAGCAATCCTCCCATTCTCCCACCTCAGCATCCCAAGTAGCTGGGACCAGGGGAGATTTTTGTATTTTTAGTAGAGACGGTGGTGTGTGCCACTGCACTCAGCTACATTAATTTTTTTTTTCTTTAGAGGCAAGGTCTTGCCGTCTTGCCCAGGCTGGTCTCAAACTCCTGGGCTCAATCAGTCCTCCCACCTTTCCTCCAAAAGTACTGGGTTACAGGCATGAATCGCTGTGTCTAGCTGTTTTTATAAATTAACATGACATTTGCATTTTTAAACGTGAACTCTCTGTTTATGTATCTTGCCCACTTTCAATAGGTTTCTTGCTTTTTTCCCTTAATTTTTAGACACTTTTTATATTTTAGGGATTTTAACTCTTTATCTTCTGTAAGTGGTAAATATTTTTCTTATTTTGTCGTCCGTAATTTTTAGTTGCATATGGCTTATTTTGTGGCCACGCAAAAAGTTTTTTTGTTTGTTTGTTTGTTTGGTCATTTAACACAATTCTCTTTTACGGCTTCTGAGTCTTGAGTAATAGTTTGGAAAATTTACACCCTCCCAGGTCATAAGGGAACTCACCAGTGTTTTATTATTTGTGAGGTTGTGTTTTTTTCATTTAGACCTTTGATATGGCTAGGATTTAATTTGGTATATGGGGTGGGAAATTGATTCAACTTTCTTTTTTATTTTTCATGTGGTCATCTAGCTGCTCCAACACTACTAAATTAGAACCTTTTCTAAAGTCCCTTCCTGAGTTAGAAATTACTATATCATCATATAAATCTCCATAAGCAATCACTTCTGTCTTTGGATTTTCTTTCTCTTGATCTGTCTGCTTATTTATGCACCAGTAACACATTGTTTTAATTTACATTTTTTTAAAGCTCAATCATGGCAAGGGCACTTATATTGTTTGATTTTTATTTATTTATATTTGTTTGAGACGGAGTTTCGCTCTTGTTGCCCAGGCTGGAGTGAAATGGCGTGATCTTGGCTCACTGTAACCTCCGGCTCCCAAGTTCAAGTGATTCTCCTGCCTCAGCCTCCTGAGTAGCTGGGATTACAGGTGCCCACCACCATGCCCAGCTAATTTTTGTATTTTCAGTAGAGACAGGGTTTTGCCATGTTGGCCAGGCTGGTATCAAACTCCTGACCTCAGGTGATCCACCCGCCTCGGCCTCCCAAAGTGCTGGGATTACAGGTGCGAGCCGCCACTTCCAAACACTTATATTGTTTTAAGTATTTGGTAGAGCTACCACCTAAGTTGCTTTTTGCAACCAAGGCTGCTGCTGCTGCTGCTTTTCAGTATTTTTCCCCTGTATTTTCCTGTTGTTCTTCCAAATGAGCCAATAACCAAGTTGTCTAGCTCTAGGGAAAAAGCAAAAACGAAAACAAAAAACAAAAACAACCTCGATGACATTTGTACTGGGATTGTGATAAATTTGTAAACTAACTCAGAGGCAATTGACTTCATGATGCTGGTAGCCTGCTTCTAGCCCTGGGATTCTGGTGCCCTCTAGTGGTCATTATGTGAAACAGCAATTCTCTGAATTTCAAAAAGGAAAATCTGGGAGATCAAAACAGTAAAAACATTTATTGTCTCACACTTTTTGTGGGTCAGGTATTTGAGAATGGCTTATCCACATGGTTCTGGTTCGAAGACACTGGCCTGGGATCCAGTCATTAGAAAGCTTTAAAGGGACTGGAGAATGCCCTTCCAAGGGGGCTCATTCACACTCCTCTGGGTCCACTTGCTCTGGGGGAAGCTGGGTCAGTCCTGGGGACTGTGGGGACGGCCAGATGGTGAGCAAATTGACCCAGAGAGTGAGGTGGAGGCTGCAATGCAGATAATTTTAAATTTGCAGAAAAGTGCAGATAGTACAGAGAGGTCCCGCATATCTCTCATCCTGCTCTTATTATTATTGGCCTAGTACAATAATTAAAATCAGGAAATTAACATTGGTACCATAGTATCAACTAAACTGCCAATCTTATTTGAACGGTAACACTTTTTCTACTGATGCCCCCCCTACCTTTTGTTTTTCTGTTCCAGGATCCCATATTGCATTTAGTTGTTGTGTTTCTTCTAGACTGGAATAATTCCTCTGTATTTTCTTGTCTTTCATGACTTTGACACTTTTCTTTTTCTTTTTTTTTGAGACGGAGTCTCACTCTGTTGCCAGGCTGGAGTGCAGCGGCGAGACCTCGGCTCACTGCAACTTCTGCCTCCCAGGTTCAAGCAATTCTCCTGTCTCAGCCTCCCAAGTTGCTGGGACTACAGGCACCTGCCACCACGCCCAGCTAATTTTTGTATTTTTAGTAGAGACAGAGTTTCACCCTGTTAGCCAGGATGGTCTCAATCTCCTGACCTCATGATCCACCTGCCTTGACCTCCCAGAGTCCTGGGATTACAGGCGCGAACCACAATGCCCAGCCGACACTTTGCTTTTATAAGAGACAGGGTCTTGTTCTGTTGCCCAGGCTGGAGGGCAGTGGTGCGATTATAGCTTACTGCAACCTTCAACTCCTGGATTCAAGGGATCCTCCTGCCTCAGTTTATCCAGTAGCTAGGACTACAGCCACATGCCATGACGCCTGGCTAATTTGTTTGTATGGATGGGCTCTCACTATGTTGCCCATGCTTATTTGAATTCTTGGCCTCAAGCAATCCTCCTGCCTCAGCCTCTGAACGCTTTGGGATTATAGGTGTGAGCCAACATACCCAGTTGAGTTTGGCGCTTTTGAATGATATTAATCAGTTAGTTTATAGAATATTCCTCATTTTGGGCTTGTCTGATGTTTTCTCATGATTGGAGTAAACTTATGCATTTTTGCCAAGAACACCACATAAATCATGTTGCGTCCTTCTCAGTGCATGATATCAGGAGGCACCTGATGTCAGTGTATCTTATTAGTGGTGATGCTGATCTTGATCACTTAAATTGCTGTATGCTGCATATCTCAACTGTAAAGTTACTATCTTGCCCTTTGTAATTAAAAACTATCTTGAAGGAGATCCTTTGAGACTATACAAGTCTTTTTCTTTCTCAAACGTTTGCCCACAAATTTTAGTGTCCATCGGTGGATCTTGTCTGCAATGGTTATTACCGTGGCATTTGCCTAATGGGAATTTTTCACGTTCCTTTCTCCTTCTACATTATACATTGTAAATCTACTGAAAGACAGAGCCATCCCTTCTCCCCATGTACTTATTTAGATCCATGCAGAAGTGTGATTTATTTATTTATTATTTTTTGGATGGAGCCTCACTCTGTTGCCCCGGCTGGAGTGCAGTGGCATGATCTATGCTCACTGCAACCTCTGCCTCCTGGGTTCAAGTGATTCTTGTGCCTCAGACTCCCGAGTAGCTGGGATTGCAGGTGTGTGCCACCATACCTGGCTAATTTTTTTTTTTTTTAAGTAGAGATGGTGTTTCCCCATGTTGGCCAAGCAGGTCTCGAACTCCTGACCTCAAGTGATCCACCTGCCTCAGCCTCCCAAAGTGCTGGGATTACAGGTGTGAGCCACTGTGCCTGGCCGAGAAGTATGGAGATTTATTTTACTCTGTGGGCTAAAACCTGACATTGAGAGGCTTACATTTTTGGCAGTCTTCTGGGTATGAAATGGTATGCCATTATGGGGTTTTCCCTCCTTTTTGTGGAGAACAGAGTCTTGCTATGTTGCTATGTGGATCTTGAACTCCTGGGCTCAAGCGATCCTCCCACCTCAGCCTCCCTAAGTGTGGGGATTAAAGGTGTGAGCCACCGTGCCTGGCCTCATTGCATGTTAATTAGAATATTCTGAATACTGATGAGGGTGGGCATCTTTGGCCTTTCCTACAATGGCCTCTACGAAGTGCTTTCAGAAAATCCTGCTCTTGTCTCTCCAGGTCAGGATGTTAGGTTCACTGGACAGAGAAGAGTCTATTTTTTGGGAAGTTGGCATGAAATACTTCAAGAACCTGTAAATACGGTAAATGCAACTTCTAGGTGTTTCATAACCACCTGCATGCTGTTGAGGGCTGTTGCCATTTGAGTTCTCTGGGAGCAGACACTAAGATGTGGTTTGGGGTACAAGAGACTTATTAGGGGTTGACCCATGTCTGTGGATGGGAGAGGGGAGCCAGGGTTGGGCAGATGGAGAATTTGAATTGGATGTGGCACAACTTTGGTCAAGGTCAACCCTGCAAGAGCTCTGCAGCACAGAGAGCTGCCATGGTCTCCATGTGTCCCCCACAATTCATGTGCTGGAATCTTAATCTCCAATGCAACAGTGCTGGGAGGTGGAACTTTTGAAGTGTGTTTAGGTCATAAGCCTCCACCTTCATGAATGAATTAATGGTGTTATAAAAGGGCTTGATGGGCCAGGCATGGTGGCTCATGCCTGTAATCCCAGCAGTTTGGGAGGCCGAGGTGGGTGGATCATGAAGTCAGGAGTTCAAGACTAGCCTGGCCAATATGGTGAAACCCCGTCTCTAGTAAAGATACAAATAGCCGGGCATGGTTGCGTGCACCTGTAGTCCCAGCTACTTGGGAGGCTGAGGCAGGAGAATCGCTTGAACCCAGGAGGCAGAGGTTGTAGTGAGCCAAGATCAGACCAGTGCACTCTAGCCTGGCAACAGAGAGAGACTCAAAAAAAAGGCTCATAGGATGGACTGCTGTAACTGAAAAGTGTTCCCCCAAAAGTTCTATGTTGAAGGCTAACTCACAATGTGATGTATATGGAGACTGGACCTTTAAAGAAGTAATTAAGGGCTGAGCACAGTGGCTCACACCTGTAATCCCAGCGCTTTGGGAGGCCATGGTGAGTTGATCACTTGAGGTGAGGAGTTCAAGACCAGCCTGACCAACATGGTGAAACCCCGTTTCTAATAAAAATACAAAAAAATTAGCCAGGCATGGTGGCACAGCTACTCGGGAGGCTGAGGCAGAAGAATTGCTTGAATCCAGGAGGTGGAGGTTGCATTGAGCTGAGATAGTGCCACTGTACTCCAGCCCTGGTGACAGTACAAGACTCTGTCTCAAAAAAAAAAAAAAAAAAGTAAGGTCAAGTGAGGCCATAAGGGTGGGGTCCTAGTTCAATATTAGTGGTGCCTTTATACGATGAGGAAAAGCCACCAGGAGTGTGTAAGGTCAGAGAAAAGGCCAAGTGAGGACACAGTGAGAAGGTGGCCATATGTGAGTCAGGGAGAGGCCTCAGAAGAAACCAAACCTGCTGACATCTTTATCTTGGATGTCTAGCCTCCAGAATTTCGAGAAAACAAAGTTCTGGTTTTTTTTTTTTAAGCCACCTAGTCTGATATTTCATTATGGCTGCTGAGCTAACTATGGTGACCTCTAGGGGTCAGGGTCAGAAAACTTTCACCCGTTGTTTTACATAATTAGTTAACACGTAAAGGGATGAGAATATGGGTAATTTACTTTCTTTTTCTTTTTACTTATTTAATTATTTTTATTTTTAGAGACACGGTCTCACTCCATTGCCCAGGCTGGACTGCCATGGTACAGCCGTGTCTCACTGCAGCCTTAACCTGCTTCAGCCTCCCGAGTAGCTAGAACCATAGGTGCACACCACCATGTCTGGCTGATTAAAAAAAATATTTTTGGGCCGGGCGCGGTGGCTCAAGCCTGTAATCCCAGCACTTTGGGAGGCCGAGGCGGGTGGATCACGAGGTCAAGAGATCAAGACCATCCTGGTCAACATGGTGAAACCCCGTCTCTACCAAAAATACAAAAAATTAGCTGGGCATGGTGGCGCGTGCCTGTAATCCCAGCTACTCAGGAGGCTGAGGCAGGAGAATTGCCTGAACCCAGGAGGCGGAGGTTGCAGTGAGCCGAGATCGCACCATTGCACTCCAGCCTGGGTAACGTGAGTGAAACTCCGTCTCAAAAAAAAAAAAAAAAAATTTTTTTTAAAGAGATGGGGGGCCTCACTATATTGCCCAGGCTGGTCTTGAACTCCTGACCTCAAGCAATCCTCCTGCCTCGACCTCCCAAAGTGCTGGGATTACAGGCGTGAGCCACCGTGCCCGGCTACTTACTTTATTTTTCCTCTTTGTGTAACAAGGTGTAAATACAGAGACTATCTGGAACTATGTAAGCTATAAATAATGGCGCTTGCCCTACATTTTACCTGTTTATAAGTGAGATAACCAAATAAACCCCTTATTTTTTAAAACTATTTTGATTTGAGTTTTCTTGTTCTTTGTGCCCTAAATGACATTTTTCATAACAGCTCTAAAAGACTGTGCTATTATGATTTTCAACACTCTCCAAATGTAGCTAACACATGGGGAAGTGGGTTCCAATTTCCCCTTCCAATGTCTAGAACACAACGGAAGCAATAATCCATTCTTTTTTGTCCTGCCATCAGACCACCATATCTCAATAAAGGATCCGTAAATCCTCAATGATATTTCATCACCATGCTTACCCCTTGCTATAGAGTGCTAAGAATATAAATTTACTCAGCCACTCTAAAAAGAAAGCTTGATGTTGTGGGAAGTAGAAAAGTTCCTTTTTAAAGTTTCCTTTCTTGTTGAAGAATAAATGTGCTAATAACTTTGTTAAGCCCTAGCCTATGTAGCTGTTAGACATGCCATGCTTACAGGCACGTAATACATTTCTATGTCCTTGTACTTTAACCAAGAAAGCTGTGCTGGACTTGCCACAGGCATGTCCCAGCTCACCATTGCTTTTACCTGTTTAGAAGAGTTTTAAGTTATTAGCCAATCAGGTTTTGGTTTAAATTGTGAGGTCTGCCTCCAGCCAATGGAGATCAGACACAGCAGTAAGCACGACCCCAGATGTGTAAGGGATAAATTTGTGTGTTTTCCTTTGTTCATTGTATTCTCATGGCACGATGACTAGTGAGGGTACCCTTCCTGCAGTACGGGAAGTAAAAATAGCATTGCTGAAAAATCCTTTGTCTCAATGCTGATTTTTCTTTGTGGCACTGAGCATCTATTTCCAACAATGTCTAAAGTACTGTCTGATGGAAAATTTAATAGACAAATACCACTGCACAGGGACATATCAATTCACCATTAGAAAGGGGACTGAGTCCATACGTAATTTTAGAGTTCCAAATTTTGGCCCTGGGTGAGCAAACTTTGCATGAGAATTCTTGATTTGCAAGTTACAATCCTATCGTGCTTTGCCTTTTCTGTGTCATAATGGTGCTATATTCAAGATCCAAAACCAGCCACATCTGACATGTGTATCTGAGAGCTCATGATGAGGTAACTTCTCTTTACTTTTCTGATTAATGTCCCAGCCACATAAATATTGCCAGTGATGGTAGAGAAATATTGGACCATTAAAGGCCAGGTTAAAATGCTAAATACTTCAAAGCTCTCTGATAAAAAGATACACAGCAATATGTTTTTTTCTCTTTCCTTTCTTTTTCTATAGGAATGAGAGCCAGTATTGCAGTAAACATTTTCTTATTTCTAAATGATTTGATGATCCGGATGGCGTCTTTTTGGTCACTTATCTGTTCCTTATTCTGGGTTTTATAGTTTTTTTTTGTTTTGTTTTGTTATTTTTTCCTATATAAGGGATCATAATCCATTTCTTTTGACCATGGATCTTGGGGTAATTACTTTAAAGCTTGGGAATTTAGTTAATCTGAGCAGAGCTCTGGGTCTTCTTTTCTTAATCTTCATAAGCTTTCCTAACACGGTCCAGCTTGTTAATTCTAATGTAATCACTCCTCTTAGGCAGCTTCTAAGTGCCTGTTTTAAGTCCCATTTAATTGGACAAGATGGTGTAAATTCACTTACTTCTTTGTAATAGACACACAACAGAAGCTGAATCAGGCTGATTAAAAATACAAAAAGTTTATTTATTTTTTTTAAATGGAGTTCCTTAACAAACCACTGGGACAGTGTTCCCAATGTTCATTTATTTTTGAGACAGAGTCTCACTCTGTCACCCAGGCTGGAGTGCAGTGGCATGATCACAGCTCACTGAAACCTCCATTTCCTGGGTTTAAGTGATTTTGCTGCCTCAGCTCCCCAGAACAATGTTCAAAATATGACAATGAAATGGTCTGATGAGGGGCCAGGTGTGGTGGTTCATGCCTGTAATCCCAGCACTTTGGGAGGTCAAGGCAGGTGGATCACCTGAGGCTAAGAGCTCAAGACCAGCCTGGCCAACATGGCGAAACCTCATCTCTACTAAAAATATAAAAATTAGCCAGGTGTGGTGGTGTGTGCTTGTAATCCCAGCTACTTGGGAGGCTGAGGCAGCAGAATCGCTTAAACCCAGGAGGTAGAGGTTTCAGTGAGCTGAGATCGCACCACTGCACTCCAGCCTGGGTGACAAAGAGAGACTCTGTCTCAAAAATAAAATAAAATCAAACAAGTGAATTCCGTAAACACAAAAAAGTGTCCATGTGCTAAGTATCCCCCAACCCTGCTGCCCCGCAAGAGACATATCTATGTTTTATTAAAGGTTGTCTCTTTTGGAAGACCTATAATTAAGATGAAAAAGTCTTTTACAGGAAACAGTGAGGGCACCTGCATGCATGCAATTATAATTAATGACAGAATAGGCTCTTGCACTTCTAATTAATCAATCAATCCATTATGTATTCAGCACCCTAGCCTCAGGACCAGTTACAGAAGTAGTGACTATAGCAGCCATGTTTTTGTTTTATATTTACTAATTGCTTATTTTTAAAAATAAATTTTCTTCATTTCTTTGAGACCAGGTCTTGCTATGTTGCTCAGGCTGGTCTTGAACTCCTCGGTTCAAGCGATCCTCCTGCCTTTTACACAGCTGGGGGTCACAGGTGCCTGACACCACATCTCACTACTCATTATTTCTTTAACACATTTTGTTGCCTTTTATGAAGACCTCTGATGGAAATATGGCTGAATTGACAGTAAATATTTTTTTCCATCTGGACAAAGTTCAGGTGCAATTATTGCAGCTGTGACAACAAAAAGGGGATTCTCCATCCCTTCCCTCTGTGTCTTTAATGCTTTGGTTAAAAACCCCCATTGGCGGGAATTCCTCATTTTAAGGATCATGTGAGGAGCAAACAGACTGATCTCTGCCAGCTGTTTTCCATTTTCCCTCCTAGGTCCACTCTTTACCTCTCTCCACTCTATCGTGGGTCTAGGAGGCTGGCCTGTGCAGATTATATCAGTGGACTCACCTCTTGGCTTCGAATGAGGTCAGTGAATGGGAGGCCCCAGCAGAGGATGAAAGGGTAGATGCAATGATGTCAGAGTATTCGTTCTTCCAGCTCCTCTCTGCCAGGTTGTCTTGGGTCTTGCTGGATCCTGGGCTTTGGTAACCATTTTCTCCTCAACTCCTAGAAGTTGGGGCAATGGCTAAAGGTGCTGCTAGCTTTAAATAGTTTGCTATCTCTTGTTGGTTTCCCTTAACCCTGTCCATACATTTCTGTAAATACTCTCTTTATTAAATTATTCTTGCTGGGCGTGGTGGCTCATGCCTGTAATCCCAGCACTTCGGGAGACTAAGGTGGGCAAATCACTTGAGGTCAGGAGTTTGAGACCAGCATGGCCAACATATGAAACCTCATCTCTATTTAAAATACAAAGATTAGCCAGGCATGATGGTGGGTGCCTGTAGTCCCAGATACTAGGAAGGCTGGGGTGGGAGAATCACTTGAGCTGGAGATTGCAGTAAGCCGAGATCAGGCCACTGCACTCCAGCCTGGGTGACAGAGCGAGATTCCATCTCAAAATAAAAATAATAAAATAAAATAAATTATTCTTCATTTCCCCCTTTGAAGGTGCATGTCAGTTTTGTCAAAATTCTTACCAGTAGAAACACCAATATCATTCAAGTAAATGTCCATTCTTTTAAACATGAATTAGTTTGATGAGCATTTATGAGTATTTATACAGAAAATGCTGAATCATGTCAATATAGAATATTTACCTTGGCATTTTCCATTAATGCAGATTCTCTAGAAAAAAGTTAAAGCAACAATCAAAAAAGAAAAAAAAATAAGAGAAACGAAAAAGAAGACTTCTCTCATAGCTCTCAATATATATTTCTTATATTTCATAGCCAATGTCTTGGCTTACTACAACCTCTGCCACCCGGGTTCAAGTGATTCTCCTGCCTCAGCCTCCTAAGCAGCTGGGACTACAGGTGCCTGCCACCACACCCAGCTATTTTTTAAAGATATTTTTAGTAGAGATGGGGTTTTACCATATTGGCCAGGCTGGTCTTGAACTTCTGACCTTGTAATCTATACACCTTGGCCTCCCAAAGTGCGGGGATTACAGGCGTGAGTTACCGTGCCTGGCCCCTTTGTGTTCTTTATTTGTTGAGTATTCTTTTCACCAAAGAGTGTTGAATTTTGTCAAACGATTTTTCTGCATCAACTGATATGATCTTGCGTGTTTGCCTTCATAATATTAATGTGGTGTATTACATTGATTGATATTTATATGTTAAACAATGCTTGCATTCTGGTGATAAATCCCACTGATTATAGTGCATAGTCATTTTAACATGCTGCTGAATTTGGTTTGCTAGTATTTTGTCCAGGATTTTGACATCTATGTTCCTTAGGGATGTTGGCCTAAAGTTTTCTTTTTAGTATCTTTGTAAGAGGCGTAATGCTGGCCTCTTAGAATGAATGAGGTAGTCCTCCATATTCTTCAATTTTTGAAAGAGTTTGAGAAGAGTTTGTGTTAATTCTCTAAATGTGCAGTAGAATTCCCCATTGAAGCCATCTGGTCCTCCGATTTTATTTGGGGATGTTTAATAAAGTGTTTTTTTAAAAAAATTATTGATTCAATCTCCTTACTAGTTATAGGTCTATTCAGATTTTCTGTTTCTTCTTGCATCAGTTTTGGTAAAGTGTGTTTCTAGGAATTTATCCATTTCATCTAGGTTATCCAATTTGTTGGTGTGCAACTGTTCATATTCTCTAACAATCTCCTTTATTCTCTGTAAAATTGGTAGTAATGCTCTCACTCTCCCCTCTCATTTTAGTAATTTGAGCCTTCTTTCTTTATTTTCTTAATCTAACTACAGGTTTGTCAATTTTGTTGATTTTTTTCAAAGAAGCAATTTTGGGTTTGTTGATTTTTCTCTATTGCATTTATACTCTATTTTGAGTGTCTCTGGTCTAATCATTATTATTTACTTTCTTATGCTAGCTTTAGGTTTAGCCTGCTTTTCTTTTCCAGAGTCTTAAGGTGTAAGGTTAAGTTATTAATTTGAGGTCTACTTTCCTTTTAATGTCATCATTTACAGCCATAAATTTCCGTCTAGTAATGCTTTCCCTGCATCCCATAAGTTTTGGTATGTTGTGTTTTAATTTTAATTTGTCTCAAGGTATTTTCTAATTTCTCTTGTGCTGTCTTTTTCGACCTATTGGCTGTTTAAGAGTTTGAATAATAACAACTTAAAGTTATTATTATGGAGTAAAAACACTGCTCTTATTTGTTTCTATTCTTTCTCCTTTATATTGTTGTTCTCGTAGGCTATATCTTTACACACTGAATGCTCATCAACATAGAAAAGCATTTGTCTTTTACATCACAAAGGAGAAAAAGAATCACAATAACATTGTATTTTATATTCACCTGTGTAGTTACCTTTACCAGTGTTCTTTATTTCTTCTTATGGCTTCAAGTTCCTGTCTAATGTCCTTTATCTCAGCCTGTTGGTTCCCTTTGGCATTTCTTGTACAGCAGGTCAACCGGTAATGAATTCCTTCAGTTTTTATGCTTCTCCTTTATTCTTGAAGGAGAGTTTTGCTGGATACAAAATTCTTGGTTGAGATTTTTGCTTTTAAAACTTTAAATATGTCATACCACTGCCCTCTGGCCTCCATGGTTTCTGATTAGAAATCAGCTGTTCATCTTATTGAGCATCTTTTATATGTGATGATTCTCTTGTAAATCTATCTGTAAATTTCTTTGAGTTTATATTGCTTAAAGTGTGTTGAGTTTAGATGTAGTTAAGATAAAACTTGTTGAGCTTAGATGTAGCTTCTTGTCTTTCAGCAGATATGGGAAGTTTCAGCCACTATTTCTTTAATTTTCTCCTGCTCCTTTCTTCTTCTTCCAGAATTCCTGTGATGCATATGTTGGTACAATTGATGGTGTCCTACAGGTTTTGTCCACTTTCTTCATTCTTCTTTCTTTCTGCTTCTTAGACTGGATAATTTCAATTGCCTTAAATTTAAGTTCACTGATCCTTTCTTCTTCCTGCTCAAGTCTGCTGTTGAATACCTCTAGTGTATTTCCCCATACTTTTCAGCCTCAGGATTTCTGTTTGGTTCCTTTCTATATCATTATGGGTATTCAGCGGCTAGCCTCACCTTATTCCCACATAATTTTTCAGGTTTTCTTTAGTTCTTTATTCGTGGTTTCTTTTACCCACTGAATATGTTTAAAAGTTGACTTAATGTTTTTCACTAGTAACTGCAATGTTAGGGATTCCTCAAGTTTGCTCTCTATAAAATTCATTTTTCCTGTGAATGGGCCATATTTTCCTATTTATTTGTATACTTTGTAATTTTTTTGAGCACTGAACACTTTGAATTATAATATGGTAATTAGGAAAACATGATTCTCTAATTCATCAGAGATTTTTGATTTTTGCTCACTGAGGATTAGAGCATCCATTTGTGACTTTCTTTTTTTTCCTTCATAACATTCTTGGAGTACATTTGTGACTTTCTCAAATTATTTTTTGTAGAGTATTTATTCCTTTTGGGTGTGATCATTGAAAATTCTGTTTGGTTATCTCTGCAGTTA
Organism: Cebus imitator; assembly: GCF_001604975.1. Classification (NCBI taxonomy): domain Eukaryota; kingdom Metazoa; phylum Chordata; class Mammalia; order Primates; family Cebidae; genus Cebus; species Cebus imitator. Next base: position 1,957,975 of record NW_016107621.1, read on the forward strand.
GACCCATCCAAGATTTTCTTAAATGTGTGGGTCCAAAGAGGATGGAGGAAAGGGTTCTTTGCTTTTAAAGTTTCTTCTGCTGTTGCTGGAGAAGCTTCTGCAGTAGAGAAAGCCATAACCAAGGCAAGAGCCCATGCCAGTCCCTGGGTGCCAACCAAAATGCACAGCCCCAAATTATTTGAGGAAAGAGATTTTAGTTACTTTAAAGCCCTTGTCTACTATCTCCAATATGTGGACCATCTGTTTGCTTCAATTTGATATTGTTTTTGTTGATTATTAGTTTCATTTATTGCACCTAAACATGTCTCATAATTTTTAATTGCATTAAGCCTTATTGCTTTAGATGATTTTTTTTCTGTATTAGACAGTTGTGCAGTTAATCACCTTAATCCGAGCTGGTGCTGAGTGTGGTCAGAGCTTATTTGCAAAATTTACAAGATTTAGTCTATTTCCATTTGCTCACATTTACTCACATTCCTAAGGTATGGCTGTTGACAGCATTCATATAAAAGTCTTATGATACTTTGTCTCTTTATTATGTAAAAATTGGGAATTTGCATACTCTTTTAAAGAGCTTTCTATCTTCAAGGTTTTTTTTTTTGTTGTTAAAAACAAAAAAACAAAAAAAAAACCCCAAAAAATAAAAAAGAGCTTTTCAGTTTAATTCTTTAGCTATGACTCCATGTAGTGTAAGAATCTAGGTATTTCTTGATAAGAAGCTCAAATTTGTATTTGAGAACTCCCAAATCTCCAATTTCCTCACTATATCCAATTATCACAACTTCAGGTGATTACCAAAATTGTTGGTGTTTTCTCTGAAATCTGGCGGCAGACTTTTTCCCACAGTAAAATCTGAGTTTTCACGCCTGTAAGCCTAGCATTTTGGGAGGCTAAGGCGAGTATGTCCCCTGAGGCCGGTAGTTCAAGACCAGCCTTGCCAACATGGTGAAACGCTGTCTCTACTAAAAGTACACAAATTAGCCAGGCCGTGGTGGTGCATGCCTGTAATCCCAGCTACTCCGGAGGCTGAGGCAGGAGAATTGCTTGAATCCAGCGGGCAGAGGTTGCAGTGAGCTGAGATTGCATCACTGCATTCCAGCCTGGGCAACAGAATGAGACTCTGTCTCAAAAAAAAAAAGAAGTGTGTTCTCAGTCTGTATCTGAGTCTAGATTGGCAAATGCCCCAGGGGAGATTCAGCGTAGAGCACTGATGGCCATTTATCATACCCTAGAGAACTTTCAAATCTTATCTGTTGTTTTCAGGGCCCCTCTCCCTGATGGAACTTTGTCACCTGGATACCATGGGAAGTTCAACTCTGATTTCCGAGGTGTTAGTTTAGTTATTAAGCTGGTGCGAAATGATTTGCCATTACTTTTAATAACAAAACCGCAATGACTTTTGCACCAACCAAATGTTTAGCCCCCTAATCAGCCAAGCTGTGTCATTAAGCAAATGTCTTAAGTAGGAGATCAGTTTCTTAAGGCTTCTCAAATCTCTAGCTGATCCCTCAATGCTCACACAATTTCCAAAAGTGCAGCTGGGTTCTTTGGGTCTCAGAAGTGACCTTTGGGCCGAGCCCAGATTCACAATCATTAGACCATACTCAGAATTTGCAAATAACCCCAGAGAGACCTAAGGAGACTCCGATTTTGTCTGAAAAATTCTTTCTCTGGAATTTTATTTGCTCAATCTTTATTGCTTTCACAGGTCTCCAATACCTTTAAAATATGATTCAAATAATTGATATGTCATTCTAGTTGTTCTGAGCAGAAGCATGTCTTGCTTCAAACTACTCCATCCTACCTAGAAATTAAAGTCTGTCATTTTTTTCCTATTTAAATCAGCTTTATTAAGGTATAATTTACACCAAAAATTTTTAATTTTTTAATTTTGCAGAGATGGGGTCTCATGTTGTGGCCCAAGTTAGTCTTGAACTCCTGGCCTCAAGTGATCCTCCTGCCTTAGCCTCCCAAACGGTTTGGGTTACAGGCATGTGCCACCATGCCTAGCCAAGGTACAATTTACACACAATATAATGCATCACTGTAAGTGTACAGGGCAATGAACTCTGACAAATGCTTACACACATGTAACCACCACCACAATCAACATATGAAACATTTCTGGCCAGATGCAGTAGCTCATGCTTGTAATCCCAGCACATCAGTAGGCCAAGGCAGGTGGATCACCTGAGGTCAGGAGTTTGAGACCAGCCTGGCCAACATGGTGAAACCCCTTCTCTACTAAAAATACAAAAAATTAGCTGTGCATGGTGGCGTGCACCTGTAGTTCCAGGTATTGGGAAGCTGTGCTTGCGCCCAGGAGGCGGAAGTTGCAGTGAGCTGAGATCAGAGACTGTGCCACTGCACTCCAGCCTCAGTGACAAAGTGAAACTCTGTTTCAAAAACAAACAAACAAAACACAAAAACCAAAATAACAACAAAAATACTTCCATCATTCCAAAATGTCCTGTCATAATCTTTGTAGAAGTGAGCCACCACCCCTGGCCACTGGCCATATTATATTTATCCTTTTTTTTTTTTTCAAATAGGATAACTGAAGATACAGACAGTATTCAATAAAATAAAATAGATAAATTCTAAGAGACTGTGATGCCACATGCTACATTTAACCTAATTTTATTCATGCTTGCTTTGTGATGGGGAATAGATCATTCAGAACAAACAAAATATCATGTACAACTTTTAAACTACAATTATGATGTACCTTAATTATTGCCATGCACACAAATCTAACATTTTAAAAAAATAAACACAATTAAGACTTCTTGCATTTTTTTTTTTTTTTTTTGAGACAGGATTTCACTGTTGTCACCTAGGCTGGAGTGCAATGGCTTGATTTCGGCTTACTGCAACCTCCAATTCCTGGGTTCAAGCAATTCTCCTGCCTCAGCCTCCCAAGTAGCTGGGATTATAGGTGCCCACCACCATGCGGGATAATTTTTGTACTTTTAGTAGTGATGGGGTTTCACCATCTTGGCCAGGCTGGTCTCGAACTCCTGACCTCAGGTGATCTGCCCACCTCGGCCTCCCAAAGTGCTTGGGTTACAGGCGTGAGCCACCATGCCCAGCCCACGATTAAGAGCATTTTATAATAATGAAATTCCTAATTTTCCTTTGTTGATAGATCAAGCACCTCCAAAATTCAAATTCCTATGCACAGCACTTACTTAAAATTAGCACTTAAGCAAATTAAGTACATCGACAGCCTTAGGATAAGCAGATATTATATATTCAGCTAGATAGGCAACAAACCATAGTGCCAAATGGAATAAGTGTATTTGCAAATAAATTTTCAAAACTATGTTATTTTGATAATTAAATACAGAAAATATACTGATTTGCTAAAATAAATAAGATGTGATATATTAACACTTCATTATAAAGAATGCATACCAAGCCGGGCGCGGTGGCTCAAGCCTGTAATCCCAGCACTTTGGGAGGCCGAGGCGGGTGGATCACGAGGTCAAGAGATCGAGACCATCCTGGTCAACATAGTGAAACCCTGTTTCTACTAAAAATACAAAAAATCAGCTGGGCATGGTGGCGCATGCCTGTAATCCCAGCTACTCAGGAGGCTGAGGCAGGAGAATTGCCTGAACCCAGGAGGCGGAGGTTGCGGTGAGCTGAGATCGCGTCATTGCACTCCAGCCTGGGCAACAAGAGTGAAACTCCGTCTCAAAAAAAAAAAAAAGAATGCATACCAGAACATTTATGAACAGAAGTCTTATTAAGAATAGTTTATTACAGTAAATGCTGGCTAATAGAAGTGCATATTGTGGGCCAGGCGCAGTGGCTCATGCCTGTAATCCCAGCACTTTGGGTGGCTGAGGCAGGTGGATCACAAGGTCCACAAGCCTGGGGACAGAGTGAGACTCCATCTCAAAAAAAAAAAAAAAAAAGTGCATTTTGTGAAGCACTATGGGTAGTATATGTTTTGCCCTATACTTTTGTTACCTCGAGGTAGACAACACATGTTACACCACAATTTGCTTATCTATTCAGTGGGTTGTTTCCAAATTTGGCTATCATGACTAAAGCTGCTATGAACATTCATGTATTAAGTCTGTGTGGAGACATATTTTCATTTCTCTTGGATTACTATTCAGAAGTAAAATTGTTGAGTTGTACCATAAATATATGTTTAACTTTGCAAGACATTGCCAAACCAGCCTCCCAAGTGGTTGTAACATTTCATATTCATGCCAGCAATATATGAGTTCTAGTTGCTCATCATTGTCAGTCTTTTAGATAACAGTTTGAGTGGTTGTGTAGTGGTATCTCATTGTAGTTTTAATTCGCATTTTCTTGATGACTAATGATGCTGAGCATTTTTTCATGAGCTCATTGACCATGAACATATCTTATTTTGGAAGTGATTGCTCAATATTTGCTCATTTTTTATTAAGTTGTTTGCAGCCTTAAAGATTTGCAGGGAGCTGGGTGCAGTGGCTCACACCTGTAATCCCAGCACTTTGGGAGGCTGAGGTGGGTGGATCACCTGAGGTCAGGAGTTCGAAACCAGCCTGGCCAACCTGGTGAAACCCTGTCTCTACTATGTCTCTACTAAAAATAAAAAACAAAAAAGTTAGCTGGACGTGGTGACATATGCCTGTAATCCCAGCTACTAGGGAGGCTGAGGCAAGAGAATCGCTTGAACCCAGGAGGTGGAGGTTGCAGTGAGCTGAGATTGCACCACTGCACTCCAGCCTGGGTGACAGAGCGAAACACTGTCTAAAAAATATATATATATTTGCAGAGTTTCTTTGCTTAAATTTAAATTTAATTTTTACTCATTTATTTTTATTTTTTTCACCACTGCCACTGGTGGCACCGCTGGGAAAGGAGGATGTGAGCGTTCTTTATGTTGTCTGGCTACAAGTTCTGTGTTAGAATTCAGTGAGATAACTTAGAGCTTATGAGTTGCCTTTTT
>NW_016107621.1:1963134-1977915 GCF_001604975.1 Cebus imitator
GGATGGTCTCGATCTCTTGACCTCGTGATCCACCCGCCTCGGCCTCCCAAAGTGCTGGGATTACAGGCTTGAGCCACCGCGCCCGGCCACCTTTTTATTTTCTTAACTGTGACTTCTGAAGTACAGAAAACTTTAATTTTAAGTCAAAATTTTTCTTTTATGGCCCGTACTTTTTGTGGCTTGTTTAAGAACTCTGTGCCTACTCTTAGGAAGTAAATATTTTCTCTTAGTGGACTTATAGTTTTAACCTTTATGTTTAGTTCTAGAATCAAATTTGAGTTACTATTTGTGGGGTAAAGATAAATGTTTATTTTCTTACATTTAAGTGTTCAATTATTCTCTACATCTTTACATTAAAGACGAATTTCTTATATACAACTAATTGTTGGATATTGTTGTTTAAAAATAAATCCTAGGCCAGGTGCAGTGGCTTATGCCTATAATTCTAGCACTTTGGGAGGCCAAGTGAGAGGATTGCTTGAGGCCAGGAATCCAAGACCAACCTAGCCAACATAGAGAGACCCCATCTCCATAAAATAAAAATGCAACCTTGCAAACTTTGCCTTTTAATTGTAGTGTTTATATCATTTATATTAAATGTAATTATTAACATTATTAAATTTAAATTTGTTTTTAAATATTCCCCCTCTTTCTTTTCTTTTTTGAATTAATAATTTTTCAGGATTTCATTTTATTCTCCATCATTGGCTTATTAGCTATATATCTTACCTTTGGCGTTGTTTCTCTAGAGTTTACAATAGATATCCTCAACTTATCACAGCTGACCATCAAATAATATTGGACTGCTTCATGTATAATGTGATAGCCTTATGACATACTTCCATTTATTCTCTTATACTTTATATAATTGTCATGTGTTTCACTTCTACCTTTGTCATAAACGTCACAACATACTGTTCTAATTTTTGTTTTAAAGAAATTAAAGATAAAAATGTCTCTGGGTGCAGTGGCTCATGCTTGTGATCCTGGCACTTTGGGAGGCCAACGTGGGAGTATTACTTTTGGCCAGGAGTTCAAGACTAGCCTGGGCAATCTTGCAAGATTGCAACTCTACAAAAAAAAATATGGCTTTTACATTTGCCTACATATTTCTTATTTCTAGTGCTTATTATTCATTTGTGTAAATCTAAGTTTTCACCTGGTATCATTTTTCCTCGTGTGAAGGCCTTCTTTAGCTTTTCTTATAATAAAGATCTCTTGGTGATATGTCCTCTATTTTTATTGATCAGAGGAAGACTTTATTTTAAATTCACTTGAGAAAGATATTTTATTTGGGTATAAAATACTAGGTTGACAGTTTTTTTTCCCTTTCATCTCTGTGAAGACATAATTTCATTGCCTTCTGGTCTGCGTAATTTCTGACAAGAAGCTGTCATTATTTCTTATCCTTGTTCTTCTTTATCTAATATGTGTGTTTTCTTTTTTGCCTCTTTTAAGATTTTCTGTTTAACTCTACTTTTCAATAATTCAATTTTAAAAGATATTTCAGATGTGCTAAAGAAACCTTGGGAGTAAATTAGCAGCATGACTAATTTAGCCATTGTTATCAGACAAATGATATATTTTGTGGGGTTTTTTTTTTTGCATTGTGTGATGTTTTATATGTTAAAATATTGAAAATTGTATATTAAAAATGGGAAAATATATTTGATTTTTATGAATCTCAAAGTTGTTCTTGGATCCGTGGGTTTATAGTTTTCATCAAACTTGAAAAATTATCAGCCATTATTCCTTACAAAAATGGCCAGGCACAGTGGCTCATGCCTGTAATCCCAACATTTTGGGAGGCCGAGGCGGGTGGATCACCTGAGGTCAGAAGTTCAAGATCAACCTGGCCAACATGGTAAAACCCCGTCTCTACTAATACTACAAAAATTAGTCAGGTGTGGTGGCGGGTGCCTGTAATCCCAGCTACTCAGGAGGCTGAGGCAGGAGAATCACTTGAACCTGGGAGGTGAAGCCTGCAGTGATCCAAGATTGCACTATTGCACTCGAGCTGGGGTGACAGAATGAAACTCCATCTCAAACCAAACCAAGCCAAACAAAACCCCAAAAATACACATATGTGTATATTTCCTTTTTTCCTTCTGGGATTCTAATTATATGTATACCAGCTCATTTGATAGTATTTAGCAGGTAAAGTAAGTTCTGTTCCTTTAAAAAAAAATTCAATATTTTATTTCTCTCTTTTGCTCCATTAAAAAAATTGAAAGTATGTATATTTAATATGCACAATATGATTTCTGATACACACACACATGATGAACTGATTACTACAGTAAGCTAATTAGTATGTCCATATGTCTATATAGCTCACATTTGTTTTAGTGATGAGTACACTTAAGATGTACTCTCAGCAAATTTCAAGTATACAATACAGTATTATTAATGATAGCACCCATGCTGAACACTAAATGTCTAAAACGTATCCATCCTACATAACTGAAAGTTTGTGCCCTTTGATCCGGATCCCCCTGCCTACTCCTGTACCTGGTAATGGTCATTCTGCTCTCGGTGTCTATGAATTTGACTTTCTTGGATCCCACATAAGAGTGAGATCATGCAGTGTTTGTCTTTTGGCATCTGGCTTCTTTCCCTTAGTAGAATCCCCTCTAGGTTCTGTCATAAATGGCAGGATTTCCTTATTTTTCTAAAAACCAAACTATATTTTATTATGTATATGTATATAATATATAAAAATCTCATCATTTCTTTATCCATTTTATCTGTTGATGAGCCCTTGGCTATTGTAAATAATGTAATGAATGTGAAAGTGCAGATATCTCTTTGAGATACTGATTTCTTTTTTCTTTGGATATGTACCCAGAAGTGGGATTGCTAGATCTAAAGTAGCTCTGTTTTTAATTTTTCGAAGAGCCTCAGTACTGTTTTCCATAACGGCCACTGTACATTCCCGCTAACAGTGTACAAGTGTCCTTTTTCTCTACCTCCTTACCAATGCTTGTCATCTTTTGTCTTTATTATGATAGTCACCTTTTCCTCCATTTTGGATAGTATCTGTTTCTATTTCTTCTAATTCACTGATCTTTTCTTCTCCATTGTATAATCTGTTGTTAATCCTATCCAGTGATTTAATTATTTTTTTTTTTTTTTGAGATAGAGTCTCATTCTTTCACCCAGGCTGGAGTACAGTGGAGCCATCTCAGCTCACTGCAACCTCTGGTTCCTGGGTTCAAGTGAATCTCCCACCTCAACCTCCCAAGTAGCTGGAACTATAGGCGCACACCACTACACTTGGCTAATTTTTGTATTTTTTATAGAGATGGGGTTTCACCATGTTGGCCAGGCTGGTCTTGAACTCCTGACTTCTAGAGATCCACCCACCTCGGCCTCCCAAAGTGCTGTGATTACAGGCGTGAGCCACTGCGCCTGGTCCTAAAATTTTTTTTTAAAGATATGAGTCTGTTTTTATTGACGAATTTTCCTCCTATTTAGGGGTTGTAGTTTTCTGGTTTCTTAGCATATCTAATAATTTTTTATTGGATAATGGGCATTGTCAGGTTTACTTTGTTGAGAGCCTGGATTTTGTTTTATTTTGAAGAGAAGTATTGGGCTTTGTTCTGATATGCAGTTTATTTAGCTGTAGTTCAGTTTGATACTTTCAAAGGCTTTCATTTAAGCTTTGTTAGGGTGGATTTAGAACAGTTGTTTATGTAGAAATGTTTGATTCAAATGCATTTTTTTTTTTTTTTTTTTTTATAGTTTTTTTTTTTGTTACCCAGGCTGGAGTGCAGTGGCATGATCACAACTCACTGTAGCCTCAACCTCGTGGGCCTAAGCAATCCTCCTGACAGCGTCCTGAGTAGCTAGGATTACAGGCATGGCTATTTTGTAGAGACAGCGTCTTGCTGTGTTGTCCAAGCTAAGAGCCGATCATCTCTCTCTCTCTCTTTTTTTGAGACGGAGTCTCACACTGTCGTTCAGGCTGGAGTGCAGTGGCATGATCTCTGCTTACTGCAACTTCCACCTCCTGGGTTCACGTGATTCTCGTGCCTCAGCCTCCCAAGAAGCTGGGATTACAGGAGCACACCACCACAGACAGCTAATTTTTTGTATTTTTTGTAGAGACAGGGTTTCACTATGTTGGTCACACTGGTCTCGAACTCCTGATCTTGTGATCTGCCTGCCTCGGCCTCTCAAAGTGCTGGGATTACAGGCATGAGCCGCTGCTCCCGGCCTTGGCTAAGTTTTTAATTTTTAAAAATTTTATAGACCAGGCCAATCTTGAATTCCTGGGTTCAAGCGATCCTCCTGCCTTGGCTTCCTAATGTGCTGCGTTTATACATATGAGCCAACCTCACTTAGCCTCCCATGAGAATTTAAATTCTCCCTTACCTCATGAATCACTGGGTACCCCTTTACAATGATATTTACTGAGAGAGTGGTCCACACTCCCTCCCTCTGTTTCTTCACCCCCACACACTCTTGGTCCATAGTAAGTTGGCTTCCATGACACCACCTCATCTCATTTATTTTACCTCTTATAATGGGCTCTAGATCAACACTTGCTCCCTTGTTTATATATCCCACACACTCTCTCTTTGGAAGGCCTTTCTTTTTTTTCTACCACATCTTTAATAGGTAGAACTCATCAGGTTTTTAGGAACCCAAGAATTCTCTTCCAAGAAATATACTGAAAAACTTTTTTTTTTTTTTAATATAGCCAGAATCATGTGTTTATTCTCCAATCCCTCACTTTTTAGGCCTCACAATTATTTGACTTCACCCCTACAGGGAGTTCAGAAAACTTTTTCTTCCAGCTACCTCTGACAGCATCTTGGGATGTTCTCTGTAAACACTTATAATTAATTTGGATAAGTTAATTATGCTGAGAAAAAAATGCCTAGAGATTTTTTTTTGGAGACACTGTCATTCATGCTAGAAATAACATAATAATCACAGCTCTACAGGGAGATGAGGTCAAGGAAATGAAACCTATAACTAAAGGCTTAGCTTTCTCTCAAGGCAAATCTGGGAAACATTAGGTTCAGCATCCTGGAACGGAGGTTACTTAGGTGAGCAGAGTTTTATTTCAGACTTAGAAATTGTCTGGGAAAGAAAAGGGGTGAATATTTAGACATGGGAATCTATACAATGTCTGGACCATAAATGCTTTTTCATGAGAGTCACAGAAGAGCACATTTTCACTGTGAAGAGATACTCTCTATAGATTGCAGTTATAAATTGCATTGCAGAAAATTAATTTTTCTTACCTGTTTCCCTGCAGCATCTCCTTAACCCTTTCCCTGTATTACTTCTGTCCAAATTTCCACCTCTGTTCCTTGATTTGTTCTTTATTTTTTATCCCATCCTTCTTCAGAATGTTTGTTCTTAACCTGCGATGCTTTAAGCAAGGGGACAAGTTTAATTCAAGGTAAAATAGAGAAAATCATAGGCCTGGTGCACAAGCTATCTTACATAAATGCTAGTGTCTTTTGTTTCCACTGGACCTTGTCTAGGTGAGACTGCTCTTGGGCAATTCATTTACACTGAAAATTTTTGTGTATGCACAGCGTGAAAATTTCAAGGCATTGTCTACAACTTCATTAGAATTGGTGCAGCGGAGAATTACATGTTATTGTGGATTCTGACCTTCACATCCAAATAATTATTCCCTTGGAATAAACAACAGACACAACTACAGAAGAAGGCGTGTTTACTAGTGAATTTTCTCAGCTGGACCCTCCCTTGCAATAGCTACGTGGATCTGAGAATTGGATTCTGAGATATGATACTGACCCTACAGTCACATACCTGATGTAGACTTGACCTTCTGCTCTGTGTTCCAGGGGGCCATAAAAACATTGAAAGCAAATATGCAGCTCAGGGCAGTGGCTACCACAGGGGTCAATGCTGGCAAACGTTTACTGAGTTAATGAAATCCCACTGAGCCTCAGGGTACATGAATCTTGGGGAGGCATCTCCACACTTTTTGCTTGAGCCAAGAGTCCATATAGGTTTCGTCATCAGCTATGTGGCCAAATGTACCTCTGCTATTTCTTTCTGTGTGTGGTGTCTAGTTCCATCTTTTTCTAATTTTTTTTCTTTTTGCCCTGAAATTTGACTGTATGATTTGATTTGGCAATTCAGCTTTATACTTCTCAAATCATTCACCAGTTTCTCTAGATTTTTATATTGATCAGTTATATTCTAATTTACTGAATTCCCAACTTATAAATAACTTTTCTGGACACTATTCTGAACCATTGATATGTGTGACTATTCTTTGTTAGTGCTATACACTTTAATTGCTGTATTAGGTTTTAGGAAATTAGGTAGGAAATTAACCCAGTTCATTTTAAAATAAATGACTAAGTTTCTGTATTTTGGAAAATTTTCACTTAGAAAAGTGGGAAAATGACTTGGATTTTCTCATGCAATGTAGTTAAAATTTGTTGCAAATTGTCTAGCTCCTAAAGTAGTCCCTTGCGATTTTGATTGATATTGAATAGAATCTATGAATTTAGTTTAAGGAAATTTCAAATCTTGACAGCACATTACATCTTTCCATCCAAGGACACGGAATTTCATTCTACCAATTCAATATTTATTTTCCACTTTTTGATTTAGAACACTCATATTTCTGGCATATTACTGATATAATTTACTCCTAAGATTTTCAAAGTGTTTATATACATTGTATTCTTCTATTTTGCATATTTATGTTATACTTGAGCAAATTACTATATTATTACTTCTAAATGTTTTAGTTGGTCCTTTGAATGTAACGTAAAAATCATCTAACTTTCCCAAAGAGGGATAATTTTTACCTGCCAGGTGAGAAAAATGTCTTATTGGCCAGGTGAGAAAAATGTTGAATAGTTGTGGTGCCTGTGGCCAAGTTAGTCTTTTTCCCCAGTGAAATCAGATTAATTCTTTTTTGTTTGTTTGTTTTGTTTTTAAATTATTTTTGTTTTTGTAGAGACAGGGTTTTCCTATGTTCCCCAGGCTGGTCTCAAACTCCTGGACTCAAGCAACTCTATTGTCTAAGCCTCTCAGAGTGCTGGAATTATAGGCGTGAGCCATCACACCTGGCCAAGATGAGATTATATTTAATGTTCATTTTGATATTAATCATGTGTATTCCTGGAGTATATCTTTGTTAATGTTTTATTATTAAGATACTTTGCTTAATTTAGTTTGGGTCCTTGGTTCAAAATTTGTATTGGATTATAGAAAGATCATATTTGACAAAGAGTATTTGATAGAATCAAGTGCAACATAAGAAACTGAACACTTGTCTTTCAAAAAGGCCAAATTTTTACACACACAAAACCAAACAAAACCCCCAAATCAAGCAAAGATATGTAGCTTCAAATAATGCAATTAGCTTAATGCACTAGATATTTTTAACCATTAAGGAGAGATTCTGCTTCCCATGTTAAGAAATCTACTGAGGTAAATAAAGAACATGTTGAAATAATTTTTGCTATGGAAATCATGACTCCATTCAGTTGTTCATTCATTTATTCATGTGAAAAATATTGACTGCTTAATAGTATGTTGTTCTAAACCTTAGTTACAGGCTGAAAACAGGGTAGACAGGATATCTGCCTTCATGACCTTCATCTTTTCATTGGAGGTAATGGTCTTCCTTCAAAAGAAGTAAGATAATCCAGTAAGATAATTTCAGTTGTTATAGCTACTAAGAGACAAACACTAGGTGATGAGGAGAAGAAAACCTTTATGGATGGAATTTTTATGGGTGACAATAGTGAAGTGGTCCCAGGAAGGAGATTTGAAAGAAATTAAGTACATTTCATTTCACTTGAAGAAATTCATGTGTTCCTTCTATTTTTCTTCAGGTTCCTGGATCTCAGCAAAAGCATCATCTCTCAATTACTGAAGGAATGGTATCTACTGATGTAGCAATGAGTGTGATTATTCTTACACAGACTGGAATAGGGATTGTGGGGAACTCTTTACTCTTTTGTCATTATATCTGTTCTCTTTTTAGAAGACAGAGATTGAGACCATTAGAGCAAATAACCAACCATCTTGTGGTAGCCAATACATTGATCCTTCTTTGTGGAGGAATCCCTCAGACAATGGCAGCCTTCGGGCTGCAATCCTTCCTGGATGATGTTGGATGTAAACTTGTCTTTTATTGTCACAGAGTGGCCTGGGGAAATTCTCTCAGCACCACCTGTCTTTTAGGTGGCTTCCAGGCTTTAAGTATCAACCCCACAAACTCCAGATGGGCAGAACTCAAATTCAAACTCCCAAAGCATATTAATTGCCCTTGTATTGTGAGCTGGGTATTTCACTTGCTGGTAAATCTCATTGTTCCCATGAGAATGACTAGTCAATGGAGTAGCAGAAATATCACTGCAAAAACAAACTTTGGATATTGTTCTCGTATCTTTATCAATACAATTATAGAATCAGTGTGTTCAGTTATTTTCTCCTGTACTGATGTTTTTTGCTTGGGAATCATGATATGGGCCAGTGGCTCCATGATATTTTTCCTTCACAGGCACAAACAGCAAGTCCGATACATTCATGGCACTAAACAATGCCCCCAAATATCCCCAGAGACCAGAGCCACAAAATCTATTCTGATACTTGTGAGCACATTTGTCTTATTTTTTTCTTTCTCTTCTGCTTTTGAAACGTATGCTTTTCTTTTTGACAACCCACAGTCGTGGCTTATGAAAACCAGTGCACTTCTAGTATCTGGTTTTCCAACCATCAGCCCCTTTTTGCTTTTAAGAAGTAACACCCACATTTCCAGCCTCTGCTCCTCTTGCTGAGGAAGTTGCAGAGCGTACCCAGTTGATGACAGCGTTGTGTAATATTCATGCATCCACTCATCTCATACTGCGAAGAAGTACCTTCCTTGTGTCACTCCTATTCAGTAGTGAACAGGAAGGTATGGGCCACCTTAAAGTCTGTCGAGGAATCCAGACGTCAAAGAAACAATTACAGAATTAATGATAGTTGCAGTTGCAAAGGTTGCTGCAATGAGGAGCTCAGAGTAGTTTGTTTCAGAACCATGGAAAGCTCCCCTTTGTTTCAGGACCATGGAAAGCTCCCCTTTGTTTAATAAACTAGGAGAGGCCTTTGGTTTGGGCTGAGCCTGGGCGTGCGGCTCAACTGACCAAACAAAAATGGAGTTTCTCCTGCTGAAGTTCCATGCCACCAAGCTGAAACTAGGTTATTTATCTGACCTTCCAATAATTCGAGAGAGAGAAAACAGCCAAATCTCCAAGCAGACCAGTTTAATTTAATTTTATTTTATTTTTGAGGCAGAGTCTCACTCTGTTGCCCAGGCAACAGTGCAATGGCGTGATCTTGGCTCAATGCAACCTCCATCTCCCAGGTTGAAGCGATTCTCGGGGTTTTACCATGTTGACCAGGCTGGTCTCAAACTCCTGACCTCAGGTGGTCTGCCCACCTTGGCCTCCCAAAGTGCTGGGATTACAGGCATGAGCCACAGTGCACAGTCTGACCAGTTTTAGCCGGCATGATTTTGAGACCCCTTCTGCTTTAACCTTTACAGGGAAAGTAACTTCGAAATAGCCAAGCCACTTTTTGTTCTCTGTGCCTGGTTTCCTCAGCCTTTTTCTGTCTGTCAAACCACCCTGCTCGCTCAGCTCCTCTACTCATTCTATTTTGTAGAATAAAGTGCTGCCTGATTCTGGAATCACAAATAAAACAAATGAAGGTCTTTAAACTAAATGTATTATAATTTTGTCTTTTGACATCGTTGTATCTGCAGGTTGGACTGCTCCCTAAATATTATAGAGGTGTTAACCAGGCATAGCAGGTACTTTAGGCAAATGGAAAACATTGTTTGAACACCATTTGCAGAAAGGAACATAGAACATGCAAAGAATGAAAGGAAATCCCGTGTGCCATGCCTTGTGTTCCAGCAACAAGAGAATTGATTAGGAGCTGAGGTTATTGAGTTAGGATGCGGTGACCATCTACCACACTTTATCAATTAGGAATTTGTCCCATAAATCCCAACAGTAATTTTGGGCAATTTAAGGACTTTATCAAGGACACAGGAGACATTTAGAAAATTATCTAGTTTACCTAACAATTATGAGCATAGTTTATTGAATTAAGTAAGTGTAAACACAGGGAAAAGCATCTGTATCAGAGTCATCATCCCCTCAGTTTATGTCAAACATTATCCCCTTTTACTTACTTTACTTCAAACATCTTCAAAACAACTGTTGATGTTTTGATCTTTTGAACATGTTTGAAGTAAACTAGGCGAGAGGGGATGATGGGTCTGATACAGATGATGAAAATCAGCATGAAGGAGAGCACTGGACTTGCACAATAATTTCTTGGGGAAGAAGTATGCACTAGGCTGGGCGCTATGGCTCACACCTGTGATCCCAGCACCTTGGGAGGCCAAGGCGGGAGGATCATCTGAGGTCAGGAGTTCAAGACCAGCCTGGCCAACATGGTGAAACCCCACCTCTACAAAAATACAAAAATCAGCCAGTTATGATGATGAGTGCCTGTAATCCCAGCTACTCGGGAGGCTGAGGTGGAAGAATCACTTGAATCCGGGAGGCGGAGGTTGCAGTGAGCTGATATCACACCATTGCACTCCAGCCTGGGTGACAGAGGGAGACTTCATCTCAAAGAAAAAAAAAGAAAAAAAAAAGCACTAAACTTAGCAAGTGTTTCATATGTCTTTTTTCTTTTGTATGTCTTTTTTTTTTTTTTTTTTTTTTTAGAGATGTGGTCTCACGCTGTCACACAGGCTGGAATGTAGTGGTATAATCATGACTCACTGCAGCTTTGAACTCCTGGGCTCAAGTGATCCTCCCATTTGTCCTCCCAAGTAGCTAGTACTACAGTGGCGAACCACCACACCTGGCTAATTTTTATATTTTTTTCTAGAGATGGGATCTAGCTATGTTGCCCAGGGTGGTCTCAAACTCTTGGCCTCAAGCAGTCTCCTGCTTCAGCCTCCAAAGTGTTGGGATTACAGATGTCAGTCACCTTGCCCTCATAAAGGGTTGTTTGAGAAAGGTTGGTATGGGCAATGACTCACGAGTCTCTCATGTGAGCAACTGGATTGGTCATGGTGGTGTTTACTGATATGGAGAAATTGAAGAGGCTGTGGTTTCAGTGTAAAGATAATGCACACTCTATTTAGCACATGTAGTTTACTCTGTCTTTAAGACACCTGCATCATATGTGTGACTAGTCATAACATCACACACACATATGTACGGGTAAAACTCAGATGGAAGGTTTGCTTTGAGAAGGCTGTCAACAACATATATTGGTAAGAAAACTGTGAAAGTTGTCAGAATCAAAACGGAGTCATTAATGTTAAGAAAACTCTGACATATCATGGGCCAGGCACAGTGGCTCACACTTGAAATCCCAGCACTTTGAGAGGCCGAGATGGTAGAACTGCCTGAGACCAGGAGTTCCAGGTCAGCCTAGACAACATAGTGAGATCCCCATCACTACAAAACATAAAAAAATTACTGGGTGTGGTGGTGCGTGCCTACGGTTCCAGCTACTCCGGAGGCTGAGGCAGGAGGATCGCTTGACCCAGGAGTTTGAGGCCACAGTGAGCTATGATTGAGCCACTATACTCCAGGCTGGGTGGCACAGTGAGATTCTGTCCCAAAAGAAAAAAAAAATACAACGAAAAAGAAAGTGACAAATCAAGCACGGAGAGAGCATGAAGAGAGGGTTTTCATCCTTCATGCCTGATCAAAAAACTGTCACAAAAGACTGCAAAAACCACAACCTTGCACAAAGTCTGTCATAACCTTATACAGATAATACGTCTGCAAAAACATCTGCTCAGCAATTCCCTGTCCTGTCTCAGACTTGTTATTGATGTTTGTAGCCAAAGATAATTATTTCAAAACAATTATATAAGACTTTTCTTTCTTTCTTTTTTTTTTTTTTTCATTAAAAAACCCTTGTCTTCCTTCATCTCCCTGAATTTGCACGTATTTCGCTATGGCATGTAGATTCTAATTGCTGTATTCTATTGCCAAACAAACATTGTTTCTTTAGAGAGCCCCTTTCTGTTTGTTACGTAGGTTGACATATACGGTGTTTGAAACAGGACCTGAAAAAGTTCACTAGCAGAAGGAAATGGTGTCTGGGCACAGTGGCTCACACCTGTAATCCCAGCCTTTGGTTGGATCACCTGAGGTCGGGAGTTCTAGACCAGGCTGGCCAACATGGTGAAACTCCCTCTCTACTAAAAATACAAAAATTAGCAGGGTGTGGTGGTGTGCGCCTATAATCCCAGCTACTCAGGAGGTTGAGGCAGGAGAATTGCTTGAACCCAGGAGGCAGAGATTGCAGTGAGCCAAGATGGCGTTGCTGCACTCCAGCCTGGGCGGCAGAGCAAGACTCTGTCTCAAAAAAAAGGAAATGGTGATACTTGGAACCAGTGTGCAGTACTCACTGCACTTCCTTGGCTGGCCTTCTCTGCTCTGGTGATGGGCAAATAACAAGTGATCCTCTCTCCTTTTGTTAGAGGCTTTTTGACTTTATTTGGGATCTTGTTTGGATAAGGTCATTTTTTTTTCTTTTTTCTTTTTTTTGAGATGGAGTCTCACTCTGTTACTCAGGCTGGAGTACAGTGGTATGATCTTGGCTCACTGCAACCTCTGCCTCCTGGGTTCAAGCGATTCTCCTGCCTCAGCCTCCCAAGTAGCTGGGACTATAGGCGCATGCCACCACGCCTGGCTAATTTTTTGTATTTTTAGTAGAGGAGGTTTCACCGTGTTAGCCAGGATGGTCTCGATCTCTTGACCTCGTGGTCCACCAGCCTCGGCCTCCCAAAGTGCTGGGATTACAGGTGTGAGCCACTGCGCCTGGCCTAAGGTCATTTTTATAAAAGGCCATACATCCCTCCTGGAATGATAAGACTTTTTGTCTTTTCTGGTAAGTCCTCTTTCTGCACTGGGTACTGTAGGTTTCTACAGTATTGACGTTCTGTCTGTGAGGTACATCTTCTCTGGTCTGTGCCCCTTCTCTGGTTTAATACTTTCTTTGATCTGCATACCTGGGTTAAAATATTTGTGAACATTCTTATCTTTGTTTCCTTTGATTTGATTTGACTCTTTTCCTTGCTTGTTTCTGAAAATCTTACAGGAGCAAAAGTAAACATTCTAAGTGATGGGTACATAAGGGAAGGCTACTTAACAGCTACCAGGGCAGACACCACCATCTAAAACACTGGTCTAAATGCCTGAATTCCGCTGAGTGCAGTGGCTCGGGCCTGTAATTCCAGCACTAGGGGGCTGAGGTGGGCAGATCACCTAAGGTCAGGAGTTCAAGACTAGCCTGGGCAACATGGTGAAACCCCGCCTCTACTAAAAACACAAAAATTAGCTGGGTGTGGTGGCGCAAGCCTGTGATTTCAATTACTTGGGAGGCTGAGGCTGGAGAATCACTTGAACCCGAGAGGCAGAGGATGCAGTGAGCCGAGATGGCGCCACTGCACTCCAGCCTGGGCAACAGAGCAAGATTCCATCTCAAAAATAAAATAAAACAAAATAAAAATAAACTTCTGAATTCCCTGACAGGACTGATAAGATTTTCTTTGCTCCCAGGAGATTAATAAGAAACAAAATGACATTCTCAAACATTAAGGCATGCCAGGTTTTCTGGGACCCTGGTTGGCACATATTATGGCCTGTTCTTGTACACATTTTTACATTGATGGGCAAATGACAAGGAAAATTCAGAGCTCAGATGGTCATCATTCAAAAAAAATCTGCAACTACAGAGTTAACATGTAGAGTCTTCTAAGTCCTCTATCTCTCTAACTTTTTCTCCGCCTACTTGGAATCTGCTGACTTTTCTGCTGTTGTTGAGATAAAACTCACTGCTTATGGGATTCCAATCAAGATTTTAAAATGTAGAAGTTTTAAAGGGCTTTCGAATTAATAGCTTTAAAATCACAACTCCTTGGTAACCAAAAACCTAGCCACCTTTTAGAAATAATAATTTAGGCTGGGTGTGATGGTTCATGACTGTAATCTTTGCACTTTGGGAGGCTGAGGCGGGCAGATTGCTTGAGGCCAGGAGTTTGAGACCAGCCTGACCAACATGACAAAAACCTTGTCTCTACTAAAAATACAAAAATTAGCCTGGTGTGGTGGCACATGCCTGTAATCCCAGCTACTTGGGAGGCTGAGGCATGAGATTCATTTGAACTCAGGAGGCAGAAGTTGCAGTGAGCCAAGATCATGTCACTGCACTCAAGCCTGGGTGACAGAGTGAGAATAAATAAATAAATAAATTTAGAGTTGTCTAACAATTGTGTATGATGATAAAACACTTATTTGAAAAATTAACAATCTAAAAGAAAAAAGGAATAGATAAATGTTTATAAAACATATAGACATAGCCACCCCTGTTCTCTGTTTTTTGAATTTTTAGTTTAAATTTTCAATAGACATGGATGTTGCTATGTTGCCCAGGCTGACCTTGAACTCCTGGCTCAAGCAATCCTCCCATCTCAAACTCCTGAGTAGCTGGGACTACAGGAATATACCACTGCATGCTTCAAGCGATTCTCTTGCCTCGACCTCCCGAGTAGCTGTAGCTGGGATTACAGGCATGCACCACCAGCTAATTTTGTATTTTTAGTCGAGACAGGGTTTCTCTATGTTGGCCAGGCTGATCTCAAACTTCCGACCTCAGGTATTCCACCTGCCTAGGTCTCCCAAAGTGCTGGGATTACAGGCATGAGCCACTGTGCCTGGCCTCTTTGTCTTTTTTTTT
>NW_016107621.1:1978730-1986782 GCF_001604975.1 Cebus imitator
GAGACAGAGTCTCACTGTCACCCAGGCTGGGGTACAGTGACATGGTCATAGCTCACTGCAGCCTCAAACTCCTGGCTCAAGTTATCCTCCTGCCTCAGCCTCTTGATTAGCTAGGACTGTAGCTGTGCCCCACCATGCTCAGCTAAATTTTTTTTTAATTTAAAAATTTTATTTTGAAGAGTCAGGGTCTCACTATGTTGCCCATGCTAGTCTTAATTCCTGGCCTCAAGCAATCTTCCCACTTTGGCCTCCCAAAGTTTTGGAACTACAGGTGTAAGCCAATGCACCTGGCCTGTCTTTTAACTTTTAAATGACCTGTCTTCAAGCTCATCAATTTTTTATTCTGCTTGATTGAATCTGCTGTTGAGATCCTCTATAGAATTTTTCAATCAGTCATTCATTGCGTTCTTTAATTCCAGAATGTTTGTTTGCATCTTTTCTATGTTTTCCATCTCTTTTTTGGACTTGTAATTTTGTTCCTGTATAATTTTCCTGATTTTGTTTAGTGTTTATCTGTGTTCTTGTTATCTCACTGAGTTTTTTAAAAAACAGTCATTTTGAATTCTTTGCCAGGCAATTTGTAATTGTTCATTTCTTTAGAGTTGGTTACTGATGGTTATTTTGATTTGTGTTGGTGTCATGTTTTTCTTTCTGTTTGTCTTGTTTTGTTTTGTTTTGTGACGCAGTCTTGCTCTGACACCAGGCTGGAATGCAGTGGCACAATCTCGGCTCACTGCCACCTCTGCCTCCCGGTTCAAGTGATTATTCCGCTTCAGCCTTCCGAGTAACTGGGACTACAGGTGCACACCACCATGCCCAGCTAATTTTTGTATTTTTTTTTGGTAGAGACGGGGTTTCACATGTTGGTCAGGATGGTCTCGATCTCTTGACCTTGTGATCCGCCCACCTTGGCCTCTCAAAGTGCTGGAATTACAGGTGTGAGCCACCGCGCCCAGCCAGTGTCATGTTTTCTTAGTTGTTTATGATCTTTGTGAACTTGCTTTGGTGTTGAACATTTGAAGAAGTAGGTATCCCTTATAGTCTTTACAGACTTGCTTTGGTAGTGAAAGCCCTTCATCAGAGATACTGGGTGAACTGTATAGTGAAGTTTGTAGGTGGGATTACTGCTGAAGTTATCAGACATGCTGATCTGGTGCCAGGGTCAACAAGTGGATGGACCTGAGGACTGTGTCCATGGGAACCAGCCTGAAGTCTGAGTCCACAGAGGTTCAACTGGTACTGGGCTGGTTTGGACATAGGCCAATAGGATGCCTTGGTCCTGAGCTCATAGGGGTCTACCTGCTTCCAGGATCTGCTCTGGTAGGCCTGGACTCTAGGTCCACTGGAGCATAGGGTCACAAGAACCAGCCTGGAGCCTGGGTCTGGGCTGGGGCACAGTTGGGTCTGGAGTCCACAGGGGTCAGTCTGAAGCTTGAGGCTGTGGGTGCTGTCCTAGGGATATGAAGGCCAGCCTGGAGTCTGTGTTTTTAGGTATGGTTCTGAAGCTTTGGTCTCTAGGAGCTGGCCTGGCATTGGGGTCTCCTGGGCCAGGTCTGGATATTGGGTGTGGTGGAGTAGGTTTGAACCCTGGGTTTGCTGGAGTGTAGGACCATGGGAGCCAGCTTAGAGACTAGAGCCACAGGGGCTAGATAGGCTGACAGCCTGTATCCATGGGGGTCATCCTGGACCTTGGGTCTATGGGTGCCAGCTTTGTGCCTTGAGCTGAGGATGCCAACTTGGAGTCTGGGTCATTGGGGGCCAGCTGGTCATTGGGTTTCAGTGGAGGAGTCCTACTGCCAGGTCCACAGCAAAGTTCACTTTATTCTCCATCCTCCAATATGAAGAGTTTCTCTCACCACACTATAATTTCTGGGCTTGGGTGAGTGATGAACTGGGTAATGCAAAACTGTCCTTCTTAACCTCTTTAATGTTTCTTTTCCTGTTTCTGTGCTACACCAAGGTGCTCTAATCTCTTACTTGGATTATTTAGTTCTTGTGAATGTTTGTTCATGAGTAAATAGATGTTTAAATTGATGTGAGGGCTAAGTGCTGGCAAGTCTCATTCTGCCATTTTGCTAACATTACTCTTGTTAAGGTTTTCTATTCTTTAATCAGTGATAGTTTGTGTGAAGAATTGTTCCTTTGTTCCTTTCCATTTAGTTTATTTTGTTGGCATAGCATTGTTTATAATATTTTTCTATGATCATTTTCATTTCTGTAAGGTTAGTAATGTCTCCATTTTCAACTCTGACTTTAGTAATTTGAGTCTTTTTTTTTTTTTTTTTTTTGAGACAGAGTCTCACTCTGTTGCCCAGGCTGGAGTGCAATGGCGTGGTCTTGGCTCACTGCAACTTCCACCTCCTGTGTTCAAGAGATTCCCCTTCTCAACCTCCCAAGTAGCTGGGATTATAGGCACCTGCCACCATGCCTGGCTAATTTTTGTATTTTTAGTAGAGATGGGGTTTCACCATGTTGACCTGACTGGTCTTAAACTCCTGACCTCGTGATCCACCTGCCTTGATCTCCCAAAGTGCTGGGATTATACGCATGAGCCACTGCGCCAGGCCTCATATGAGTCTTTTCTATTTCTTTTCCTCAGTCAATCAACTAAGGTTTTGCTACTTCATTTGATCTTTTCAAAGAATCACTTTTAATTTTGTAATTTTTCTCTATTATTTTTCTATTCTCTATTTTATTTAACTCCACTCTTATCTTTATTATTTCCTTCCTTTTCTTCCCCCCCCCCTTTTTTGCTATTTTTCATGTTCTAATTCCTAAAGTTGTATAGTTAGGTTATTGATTTGACATCTTTTTTTTTATAGGCATGTAGAACTATAAATTTTTCTCTTAGTAGTAAGCATATTATAAGCTTTGGTAACGTGTTTTTATTTGTATTTATCTAAAACATTTTCTAAATTCTCTTTTTATTTGTTCTTTAATCCTTTGGTTAAGATTGTATTGATTTGACACAAGACAAAGATGTCTTCTCTTAGTACTCCTATTCAACATAGAAATTCAACTGAATTTCAGTTATCAGAATTTGCCAACATGAAGACAATGGGATTTAGTCTTATAAAATTAAGAGAGAAACTGAATGAATTAAGTCATGAAATATCAGATGGCATACAGGATTTAATTTTGAAATTCTTCAATTTTGCTTAGGGATTTCTTCAGCTATGGGGATAGATTTTTGATGATGCTCCAAATTTTAACTGGATCAATTTGCAATTTGTGTCAGAATGGAGTGCAATTGAGAAGCCTTATGTTCCTCTAGCATCTAAATTTGGCTTAACATTCAAAGAAATCATATATAGAGCCAATATGTTTGCCTCGTAAAGATAATTTTCAAAGAAATGTACCCTTTCTAGACAAGGTAGCAAAAAAAGAGATGTACCTTGAAGGTAAGATATATTAACTGCTAGAATATTAACTGCAATCTAATTTTTCCATATTCAATATTCACAATACTCACGAGGATATCTCCCATTTCATTGGATATATTCTGAGATTTCTGGTTACCTTAGTATATACAGAACATACATCTCAATTTTAAAAGTATGGTGTTCAGAGGAGAGTCATTTGAAGGAGCTATAATTTTAAGTTTATTAACCATAAAGTCCAACATTGAAGATTACATAAAATTTTATCAAAATTAAAAAAAAATAGACCATATTGAAAGAAAATACTTAAAAAGCCTGGTGATATTGGTTAAGAAATTGATTAAAGTATCAGAATATACTTAAATATATGTATTCTGCTTCTGTTTATTCTAATGTTTAGTCAACATAAATAGCTTAAAAATTTTTTTCCTTACTACAAAAATGTTATTTTGCTTTAACATACATATGTTATTGTTTTACCCTTTAGGATATAACATAATATTATAATTAATAAAGGAATTTTTTAAACACTACATAATTTCAATTGCCTTAGTATTCATACCTTTTCAAATTTGTACTACTTTGGACAATATATTATATGCTCAGCTATTATTGCTTTCTAATTTAATTCCATTTTTGTCAAAGAATATGCTTTGTATGACTTGAATCCTCATACATTTATTGTGACTTGTTTTATGGCCCAGAATATGGTTTATACTGGTATGTATCCCCGTCCACATAGATGAATTTTCCTGTCATTGAGGAGAGTGTTCCACAAATGTAATGAGATCAAGTAAGTTGATGTGTTGCTCAAATCTGCTATATCCTGTTGCTTTTCTGTGTTTGTTCTATTAATTACCAAGAGAGATATATTGAAATATCTGACTATAATTGTGGATCTGTCTCCTTTTTGATCTAACAGGTTTTTCTTCACATACTTAGAAGCTTTGCTTTTAGGAGCAAAATTTAGGTTTGTTCTTTCCACTGAATGAACTGTCTGCTTTATCATTATTATGATAAACCCTACTTTATCCCCGGTAATAGTCTTTGTCCTGAAGTTTACTTTGTTTTTAGTAAAGTCACTCCACCTTTCTTTTGACTAGTGTTAGGATGGTGTATATTTTTCCATCCTTTTACTCGTAACCTACTAGTGCTTTTCATTTAACATATTACCTGTAGGCGGCACACATTTGGATCTGACTTTAAAAAAAATCCAATTGGACAATCTTTTTAGTTAAGGTGTTTAGGCCATTTACATTTAATGTTATTGATATGGTTGAGTTAATTATCTTGTTATTTTTTCTGTCATAATTCTGGAATGAAAAAATGAAAAGACGTTTTGTTCTTTATTATTCCATGTTTCTTCCTTGTGTAGCATAGGAAACTAGAAAAATGATTTTAAAAGTTCAATATTGCTAGACTACAACAGTGAAATCAGGCTCTTGCTAGGAAAAACAAGCCCTCTTTTGCATTTGTTTATGTTATTTTAACTAAGTGTTAATTGTTCATCCTTCAAGATAAGGCAAGTAATTCTTTATGTACTTTTATCCGTTTCCATGTCATCCTGGATCACATTTTTCTCTGCAGATAAGAGGAGCATTGTCTCAAAGAATCCAGGACATTTGATTCTTAAATCTCCAATGTAAACCACACTTCCCCTCCTAGTATATAACCAATCAATTCTTCAAGCTTTTCAAATTTACCCTGAGTCCCCTTCAAATACCAGAGAAGTGGAAGCTGGGGTCTGAGATAAAGAGGTTAAAGCAGCTACATCTTGACATAATTTTACTTTAAGTTCTTTCTTCTTTAAAAGTTCTGCTCATTTGCATTCTTCTCCAAGGAGAGAAAAAGTAAGTTACACTGACGCTCCGAAAGGGAAATGCTCCTCTCAGATGGGGATCCTCGCCCATGGCAGCAATTTGTGCACCCCGGGGATAGAACTCCTACGAATCCACTAGGCTCGGCTTCCTTAAGAGTCAGCCCCGGTTGTATGCTGGGGTCAGCCTGAACAGATGAGAGCTCAAGGCTTCTGAGGCTCTTTCTGTTCAGAATTGTATTTCCCAGCGGCCACCGCGCCAATCCACTTCCGGTCTCCACGGGTTGACGACATAGTGGGGTGAGATCTTCACGTCCGAGGAAGAGATCGGTGGCTTCGGGAGGTCACTGCGGACTGGGGCTTGAACCTGACCGACCCGACAGTGCGGGGGGGCGAGGGAGGTGCTCAGAGTAGGAATCTGCCGGATCGCCTGGCGTGCGTGTGCGCGGGCATCAGAGGAGGGGGACTGTGCGATCATGAGTGACGGAGGGGACTGTGTGAGTGTGTGCGTGAGGCCCTGTGCACAGGCTCGGGAGCGCGGGTGGACGCAGCGCACTTTGCTGGGGCTGTGTGTATGTCACTGCCCCTAGGCTCCTGCTGCTTCCTCCGTCTTTCCCCTTCACAGCTGCGGGGGCTGCAGCAGAGGAATGGCTCCAGTAGGGAGGTCAGATATTGAGCCGAGAATGAAGCTTTCCACAAGAAGTACAGAAGTACCTCCAAGTGTTCCCCAGGAGGGCAGCTGCATGTGGAGAACCACGGCGTCCTCAGTCAGAGCTCTGTCCCCAGGAACCAGCTCCAAACTGGTTGTATTGGTTGAACCGATTCCTCCTCCTTTTACTTCCTTCCCATTTCGTGTGAAGTGACGGAAATTGTGGCCGTGGAGGGAGGGTGCTTTTAAACTTAGTCTGCTCGCCAAGAAGAGCCTGGAGTCTCAGGCTTGTCTTATCCTTCCCCAATCGTATTATTCAAAAGAAGGACCTGAAGAAGGATGAGAGCGTTGTTGTTGCACACCTAAAAGTCAAGGATGAGGTTGTGCTTTGTATTTGTTCAAGAAATGTGTTTTTGATTTTAGAATATTGAGGTTCCTGTAAATTTTCAGTGAATCTAAGGGGATAGGCAAATTGATTTGTGTCCCCTCCCATCGTGCCCCCTCCCTTACCTTTCCACTTAATATTCGCAAAGCCATTTGGCAAAATGTTCACACCTTCCTGTGCACTCTCTTTTGCTAAGCTAGTACTGAAAGACATCTCCAGTAGTTAATATTAAAGCACCATTTTAGACTCTTATTTGGGAAGGAGGAGATTAGTGTTTAGGTGGAATCACACACCAGACATCTGTTGGGCTTTACAGACCTCCTTTTCAAAACAGGGAAGCATGGAGATGGTTGGATGACTTCAATTCGTCTGTGAGGCTTTCAGGAGTGGGAAAGTGACCGCACAGAAATTGGTATCAACAAGAGTCAGGATTTTTCCAGGAAGTCCTTGGGATGACATTTGTAATACTTGCCAGATCTCTCTGAGGTTTGGCAGCTCCAGTCGTGTTTTGGGCGTTTGTGTGTGTGACTGTGGACTGTAAGAGGCAGTACACTACTGTGGTTAAGAATAGGAGAGTGGATCCAGAGTATCTGGGTTGGAATGCTGGTTCTGTCATTAGAATGAATTAATATTGTAAAGCCCATTAGAACAGTGCCAGGCATATAATAATGTTTAATATGTTTTCACTGTTGTTTTTGTGTGGTCATTTTAAGTAATTCCCCTTGACTTTCTATAGAACAAGAGCATTAGGAATATGTGATTCATGGTGATTGCTGCTTGTACATTAAGAAAATGAGTGAGATGCTCAAATGATCTAGGACAGAAATTCTTTTTAAATCGGCAGATACAACTGTATGTATTTATCATATGCAACATGTTGTTTTATGGTATGCATACGTTGTGGAATGTCTAAATCTAGCTAATTAACCATGCAGTACCTCACACAGTTATCATTTTTGTGGTAAAAACACTTCATGTCCACTCTCCTAACATTTTTCAAGACTACAGAATATTGTTATTAATTGTAGATACTGTGTTGTGTAGTAGATCTCTTGAAATTATTTCTTCTGTCTTTCTGAAATTTTATATCATTTGACCAACATTTCCCCAGTCAACACTGCTTTCCTTCGCTCCCTCACCCACATTACCCCAGATCTGTAAATACCATTCTACTTTCCACTTCCATGACATCAACTTTTTAGATTCGGCTGATGAGTGAGATCATGTTCTTTCTGTGCCTGACTTACCTCACTTAATATGATGTTCTCCAGGTTTATCCATGTTTTTGCAAATGACAGAATTTTCTACTTTTTATGGCTAAATAGTATTTCCTTGTGTATATGTACCTGCATATATGCTACATTTTCTTTGTCCATTCATTCATTGATAGACATGTAGATTGATGCCATATCTTGGCTGTTGTGAATAGTGCTGCAATAAACATGAGTGTGCTGATATCTCTTTGACACACAGATTTCATTTCCTCTGGATATATACCCAGTAGTGGGATTGCTGGATCATATGGTAGTTCTATTTCTAATTTTTTAAGAACCTCCATACTGTTTTCCATAATGGCTGTGTCACTTTACATTCTCACCCACAGTGTGCAAGGGTTCCCTTTTCTCTACATTCTCACAAACGTGTCTTAACTTTTGTCTTTCCAATAGCCACCCTGACATATATGAGGTGATATCTTATTGTAGGTTTAATTTTCATTTCCCTTATGATTAGTTGAGTATTCTTTCATATACTGTTGGCCATTTATATGTCTTTTGGGATGTGCCTGTTCAGGTCCTTTGCCCATTTTTTTTCTTTTTCTTTT
>NW_016107621.1:1987022-2012581 GCF_001604975.1 Cebus imitator
GCCTCGGCCTCCCAAAGTGCGGGATTACAGGCATGAGCCACCGCGCCCGGCCCCCTTTGCCCATTTTTTAATCAAGTTTTATTTTTGCTGTTGTTTGGTTTCCTCATATATTTTGGATATTAACCTCTTATCATTTAAATGGTTGCAAATATATTCTGTCATTCTGTTGGCTGTCTCTTCACTTTGTTGACTGTTTCTTTTTCTGTGCAGAAGCTTTTAAGCTTGATATAATTTCATTTGTTCATTTTTGCTTTGCTGCCTGTGTTTTTGAGGTCAAATCCCAAAATCATTGCCCAGATCAGTTCCATCGCGCTTTCCCCTCTATGTTTTCTTTTATTTATTTCATAGTTTAGGATCTTAAAATTAAGTGTTTAATCCATTTAGAGTTAATTTTTGTATAATGGTTTGAGATAAGGGTCTAATTTCATTTTTCTGCATATGGATACTTACTTTTCACAACAGTATTTTTTGAAGAGTCTGTCTTTTCCCCATTGTATGTTCTTGGCACCCTCCTCAAAAATCAGTTGGTTATAAATGTATGGACTTTTTCTGGGCCTCTCTAGTCTGTTTCTTTGGTCTATGTGTCTGTTTTTATATCAGTATACTGTTTTGATTACTATAGCTTTGTAGTATATATTGAAGCAGGTAGTTTGATGCCTCCAACTTTGTTCTTTTTGCTCAAGATTGCTTTGGCTATTTGGGTCTTTTGTGGTTCTATACAAATTTTAGCAATTTTTTTTTTTCTATTTCTGTAAGGTATGTAGGACTGAAATTCTTAACCTGAGTTCCTGTGATTCCATTTATGGTCTCGGGGACCAAAAGCACTTGAAATAAAATATTGAAGCATGTAGAAATTATAAATGTGGATTTTAGAGGGAGAAGTAGTATATAATTTCATAAGATTATAAAAAATTTATGTGACTCATGAGGTTTGGATCCATTGGTTTAGATAGAACATTGGTTCTCAGCTGGGGCAATGTTTAGAAACTTTTGGTTGTCACACTGCTGGGGAGGTTCCTACTTAGATCTAATGGACAGAGGTCAGGAATGCTGCTAAACATTGTATTATACACAGAATAGCTCTCCCCACTCCCCCAACTAAGAATTATCCAGCACAATATGCCAGTAGTGCCTAGGGTGAGAAACCGTGGTCTAGAATCAAAAGATTGTGATATCTGGAATGACATTGTAAATGATCTTGTATAAACTAAGTGTTCTGTAATATAGAAATCATTAAGCAAATCATACTAGACTCAAGTGATAAGAGTATTATGCAGGTAATAAAATGATGTCCCTTGGATGTAGCAAGAGCCTGGTTTCCTCCATACTCCACATGTTCACTGCCAGTTTATTTGTGAGAGCGTGTGTGGGGACAAGGAAAGTGATGAGAGAGGGGTGGGAGTGTGCATGTCAGCAGGGGGGGTTGAGAAATAGGGATGGAGGAAAAAATAATTATTTGTTTCAAGTCACTCTGGGAGCATTGAGACATAGCTTGACTTATGGCCTTTTTTGTTGTTTTCTAGGAGAAAAGCTGGAAGAAGATTGACCAGTTTTATAATTCTAAAAACATGGTCCATGTAAGTTGGTATTTCTCTTTTCTCCTTGATATATGGTGACTTTCAGCTTAGGCGACTGTTATTATTTAACCTGAAGCTTCTTACCTAAGGAGCCAAAATCTTACACCCCAGTTTGTCCCATTACAGTGAAGGTTGGTGACCAAAAAAAAAAAGTCAGTGCTCTTCCTGTTTGTACCTCTGTTTTCCTACTGGCTTTGATTTTTTCTTGGAGCAGTTTATTCCGTCTGTGCTCTGTGCTCAGACCTTGATCAGGAAGAATACTGGAACAGTGGAGAAGTCAGTCCCCATAGGGAAACAGGGTTTTGTGGGTTTGATAAGTGACAGATGATTGACCACATTTGGGAACACTTTGAAACTTCAGACTGGAGCTTTCCAGGTAGCTAAGGTAGAATTCCATTGTGAGTGGCCCCAGTCTGCAAATGTGACAAGGTGATCTGCTTTATGAGGCTTTTAGGGAAATGATCAGTGACAACAGTGGGCAGTGACAGGGAGATTATTTGGGGTATGAGTGATAGGTGATTACAGACTCTCTGGCCAGATGTGGTGGCTTACGCCTGCAATCCCAGCACTTTGGGAGACTGAGGCTAGTGGAGGTCAGGAGTTTGAGACCAACCTGGCCAACATGGTGAAACCCCATCTCTGCTAAAAAAAAACAAAAAACAAAACCAAAAATTAGCCTGGTGTGTTGGCACATACCTGTAATCCCAGCTACTCAGGAGGCTGAGGCAGGAGAATCACTTGAACCTAGGAAGTGGAGGTTACAGTGAGCCGAGA
Organism: Cebus imitator; assembly: GCF_001604975.1. Lineage (NCBI taxonomy): Eukaryota > Metazoa > Chordata > Mammalia > Primates > Cebidae > Cebus > Cebus imitator. The sequence continues at coordinate 1,989,374 of NW_016107621.1, forward strand.
TCATGCCGTGGCACTCCAGCTTGGGTGACAGAATGAGACTCCATCTGGCCATCCTAAATGTATAAATAGAAAAAAATGATTAAATCTAATATGTCAGTTATATTGACTTTCATGCAGCTTATAAAAAAGCATTTGCCATGACAAGAAAAAAATACTTTTGTTATCATCTCATACCACAATGAACTTGAGGATTAAGAACATTCTTCAATTGTATGCAACTCCCACCTTTTTTTTTTTTTTTTTTTTTTTTTTTTTTTGTCTGAGACAAGGCCTTGCTCTGTAGCCCAGGCTAGAGTGCAGTGGTGTGGTCACAGTTCACTGTAGCCTTGAACTCCTGGGCTCAAGTGATACTCCTGCCTCAGCCTCCTGAGTAGCTGGGACTTAGGTACGTGCTACCACTCACAGTTACTTGTTTAATTTTTGCAGAGATGGGATATCATTATGTTGCCCAGGCTGGTCTCAAACTCCTAGGCTCAAGCAATCCTCCCACCTCTGCCTCCCAAAATGCTGGGACTATAGGCATGAGCCACCATGCTCAGCCAGCAGCAGGCTTCTTTCTTGAAGAATGTTTAGGCACTCTGTGAATTTCCATATTGCTCCTTTCTTACAGTTCAGTCCTTTACTTCCTCTCCTTTCATCTTGAAACAATTTTCTTCAATTTTACCATAATACAGTGTTTGTGGTTTCAGGGATCAGTGACATTCAGGGATGTGGCCATCGACTTCTCTCAGGAGGAGTGGGAGTGCCTGCAACCTGCTCAGAAGACCTTGTACAGGGATGTGATGCTGGAGAACTACAGCCACCTGATCTCACTGGGTAATGTCCTCTGCCCCAGTTAATTTAGCATCTGTTCTCTGGAATATCAGCTTTCTTCACCATGAATTTCAGGGCTATCTTTTTAAGCGGTAGCTGAATTCCTTCTTCTTGTTCCCAAAGGAGTGATTTGAGATTTGTTGGGCTGAAAACAGGCACCTCCCTGGAGCCCCTGCAACTTGCCTACTCCACGGTGGCCTCCTCCATTACGCTGGTCCTCTCTGTAATGGCCTCCCTCTCTTCATGACTATGGGACTGAATTTGAAATTAATTGAATGTACAAGGTTTCAAATTCAGTCCCATAGTCATGAAGTTATTTGTTCTTCAAACACAATGTGGAACCATGTTCTTGGACAATAACTTCCCATAGTCATGAAGTTATTGTCCAAGAACATGGTTTCATATTATCGTCCAAGAACATGATTTCATATTATGTACAGTGATGAAGTTATTGTCCAAGAACCAGGTTTCATATTATGTTTGATCTCAGAATTACTGTAGATTTTCTTTGTTTATTGATTGGTTTTTGTTTTTCTGATCCACCTGTAAGGAGAAGAGTGTCTTGAATTTTTCTATCAAAAGAACCACTATTATCTCTGGGAGGCTGAGTCTGCAGTGAGGTGTACCCATCACTGCACTCCAGCCTGGGCAACAGAGTGAGACCCTGACTCAAACAAAAATATCTGTGATTTACATGTAGTGATTGGGTTGACAGAATTCACTTAACACTAAAGTGAATGAATACATTCCAATGCCTTCAGCAAACATTCTGTTACTTGTTTTGTAGTTGAAAGTTTCAGGCCATGAAGTTTATGTATTTTCATTGAGTGAATATACTGAATGAGCTGTACATGTCTAAGCATGCAAAATAAATGACAATAAACGTAATAATTCTTGACTTTGTGCGACTGCCTATTAGGCAATGTTAGAAGTATTTTACACATATTAACTTGTTTAGTCTTGGTATCAATCATATCAATATAAAATACTAGCAATATAAAATTTACTATCAATATAAAATAGGTATTATATCATCCCCATTTTAGAGTTCAGAAAACCAAAGGACAGAGTTTAAGTGACTTACCTGAGGTCATACTGCTAGTGAGCTGCAGAGACAGGATTTGAACGTGGCAGTCTGGCTTGAAGTTTCCTGCTCTCAGACACTCAGTTATACCTCTTTTCGAGGGATAAGATTCTAAGTTTAAATGAAACTAAGTCCTTTTCTAACATAGAGTTCTCTTATTCAAACTCTCACTCTTATCTGAAGTCTCTTCTCAATATTGTTTTGACTTATAATTTATTATAAGTTTAACCAACTTTCAAAGACTTGAATACCGAGACCAGCTCGGCCATAGAGACCCCACCCAGGTGGCGCTGAAGGCATTAAGAAGCAGACACCCAGATAGAACAGCAAAGTGGGACTATTCAGGGGGCCAACAGACTTCCGAGCTGAGAGCCTCAAAGGGCTGACAGCATTCTGGGCATAAGGGCCTCCAGCAGACTCTGACCACGTATCTCTGAACAGGTGATTATTATTAACAGCAGGTGTCCTGTGTTTTCTCATAGAACCAAGGTAAACTAGGTAGGCAGCTGGTGCCTACTTACCACTGATCACAGAAAAACTAAAAAGTATTCTCCACGAGGGAGCCACGGGGCAGGGTCACATATCCCATGCTTAAAGAATTGTTTTAACCGGCGTATGATATATATACACTGTCTTGCCACTTAGAATGCCCCAAGTAGTTTTCCACTGTTGGGGGCGGGGGCTAGGGGGAGCGGCTAGGTTTTCCTTGCCATCGCTCTCTTGCTCTTCTTAGCAAACAATATATTTTATCATATGCTCAGCATTTCTGAGCAATCATACACTCAGCATTTCTCAACATTTGAAAAAAAAGTATATTAAAAAAAAATTCTGTATGTGTCATTTCTTTTAATCAGGAAGTTCCATTTCTAAACCAGATGTGATTACCTTACTAGAGCAAGAGAAAGAGCCCTGGATGGTTAGAAGGAAAGAAACAAACAGATGGTATCCAGGTAAGTGAGAGGGTAAGCAGGCAGGGGGAAGCCATCATTGTCCCGGACAGCCCATGTGCTCAGGAAGGAGTCACACCCGTGAGCTGTGGTTTAAAAAACTTTAATAACCCAAGGGCTGTTGGACAAAAATGCCCAAGACCTGGGAAGGAAATAAAGATTACAGCAGGAGATATCCCCTAATCACCTAATTTCTGTTCTCTTATGTCCTTCCCCTTATAGTGGAGTAAGTGACCTCTTTTATTCCCAGTGTAAACTTTTTTGTTTTAGATGGAATCTTGCTCTGTCCTTCAGTGTGCAGTGCAGTGGTGCAATCTTGGCTTACAGCAACCTCCGCCTCTCGGGTTCAAGCAATTCTCATACCTCAGCCTCCCAAGTAGCTGGGATGATGTGTGCCTGCCACCACAGCTGGCTAATTTTTGTATTTTTAGTAGAGATGGGGTTTTGCCAGTTGGCCAGACTGGTCTCGAACTCCTGACCTCACGTGATCTGCCCGCCTCAGCCTTCCAAAGTGCAGGAATTATAGGCATGAGCCACCATGCCCAGCCCATTTGTCAACTTTTTAATTGTTTTTTTTTTTTTTGCTGCTATTTGGGTCTCTTGTCAGAGAAATAGTTTGCAAATAATTTCCCTCATTTAATTTTGTCTACTCCCCCTGTTGATAGTTCCTTTGCTGTGCAGAAGCTTTTTAGTTTAATATAGTCTTATTTGTCTATTTTTGTTTTTGCTCCCTATGCTTTTGCAGTGTTAACCAGAAAATTTTTGCCTAGATCAAAGTCCCAAAGCACTTCATGTTTTCTTTCAGTAGTTTTATAGTTTTGAGTTTTACATTTAATCTTTAATCCATTTTCAATTGATTTTTGTATATGGTGAGAGATAGGGGTCTAGTTTCATTCTGTTGCATATAGATATCCAATTGTTTCAGCACTATTTATTTTTGAGATGGAGTCTTGCTGTGTCACCAGGCTGGAGTGCAGTGGCAGGATCTTGGCTCACTGCAATCTCTGCCTCCTGGGTTCAGGCAATTCTCCTGCCTCAGCATCCCAAGTAGCTCGGATTACAGGCATGTGCCACCACACCCAGCTAATTTTTGTATTTTTTTTTAGTAGAGATAGGGTTTCACTATGTTGTCCAGGATGGTCTCGATCTCTTGACCTTGTGATCTGCAGGCCTCAGCCTCCTGAAGTGCTGGGATTATAGGCATGAGCCACCGCACCTAGCCCTATTTATTTATTTTTGATTATTATTTTTCAATTTTTATTTTAGGTTCAGGAGGTACATGTGTGGGTTTTTTATAAGAGTAAATGGCATGTTGTGGTGGGTTTGGTGTACAGATTATTTTACCACCCAGGTAATAAGCATAGTACTCAATAGATAGTTATTTGATCTTCACCCTCCTCCCACCCTCCACCCTCAAGTAGGCCCTGGTGTCTGTTGTTCTGTTCTTTGTGTCCATGTGTACTCAGTGTTTAGCTCCCACTTGTGAGAATATGTAGTATTTGGTTTTCTGTTCCTTCATTAATTTGCTTAGAATAATGGTGTCCAGCTCCATCCATGTTGCTGCACATGATCTTGTTCTTTTTTACGGTTGCATAGTATTCCTTGGTATATATGTACTGCATTTTCTTTGTCCAGGTAACTGTTGATGGACATTTAGGTTGATTCCATGTCTTTGGTACTGTGAATAGTGCTGTGATAAACATAGGCATCTATGTGCCTTTATGTTAGAATGGTTTTCTTTTTTTGTTTCCTCCTTGTCTGGTTTTGGTTTCATGGTATGCCAGCTTCATAGAATGAGTTAAGGAGAATTCCCTTCTATGAAATTTTCTGGAATCGTTTGAGGAGAATCAGTGTTAGTTCTTTGAGAGTTTGTAGATAGAATTCAGCAGTGAAGTCATCAGTCCTGGACTTTTCTTTTTTGGGTGGCATTTGATTACTGATTCAATCTCATTATTCATTATTGGTCTGTTCATCTTTTCTATTCTTCCTGATTTAATCTTGGTAGGTCCTATGTGTCTAGGAATTTGTCCATTTCCTCTAGATTTTCCAGTTTGTTAGTATGTTGTTCTTATAATCTCTGATGATCTTTTCTATTTCTGTGGTGTCAGTGCTAATATCCCGTTTTTTATTTCTGGTTTTGCTCATTTCTTCTCTTCTTGGTTAGTCTAGCTAGTGGTTTATTAATTTTATTTATTTTTTTAAAAAACAACTTTTCATTTCATTAATCTTTTGTACTATTTAGTCTATATTTTATTTGGTTCTGCCATGATTTTTATTACTTCTTTCTTTGTACTAAGTTTAGGTTTGGTTTGTTCTTGTTCTTGTAGTTCCCTAAAGTACATCATTAGATTGTTTATTTTAAATCTTTCTGCTTTTTTGATGTAGGTGTTTATTGTCATCAACTTTGCTCTTAGCAGTGCTTTTGCTGTATCCCATAGGTTTTGGTATGTTGTATTCTGATTTTCATTTGTTTCAAGAAGTTTTTAAAATTTCCTTCTTAATTTCTTTCTTGACCCAGTGGTTACATAGGAGCATGTTGTTTAATTTCCATGTATTGTACAGTTTCAAAAGTTCCTCTTGTTACTGATTTCTTGTTTTTTCCATGTGTGAGAAAAGACTTGATATAATTTTGGTTTTGAAAAAATTTTAAGAATTACATCCTAACATATGGTCTGTCCTAGAGTATGTTTTATGTGCTAATGAGAAAATGTGTATTCTGTAGCTATTTGATGAAATGTTCAGTAAATGTCTGTTAGGCATATTTTGTCTAATGTGAAGTTTAAATGTTTCTTTGTTAATTTTCTGTCTAGATGACCTATCTAATTCAGAGTGGGGTGTTGAAGTCCCCAACTATTATTGCACTGGAGTATATCTCTCTCCCTTTTGATCTAATAATATTCACCTTATATATCTGGGTGTTCTAGTGTTAGGATTATAGTATGTTTAGAATTGTTATATCTTCTTGCTGAATTGATCCCTTTATCATTGTACCATGACCTTCTTTGTCTCTTTTTGCTGTTTTTGACTTAAAATCTTTTTTTTTAATGAGATATAGTTCTCACTTTAGCTCTCACTAAAAAGACTTAAAATCTTTTTTTTTTCTGATATAAATATAGCTCTTACTTTTGGTTTCCATTTGCACAGAATATCTTTTTCCATTCCTTTGCTTTCAACTCATATGTGTCTTTACAAGGGAGATAAGTTTCTTGTCAGCAGCATATAGTTGGGTCATTTTTTTTAAAAAATCCATTCAGCCAGTCTATATCTTTTAAATGAAAAGTTTAATCAATTTACATTCAATGTGATTATTGATATGTGAGGGTTTATTCTTGTCATTTTATTAATTGATTTCAGTTGATTTGTATATCCTTTGTTCCTTTCTTTCTCTTTTATTTTTTTTTTTATCATTGTGGTTTGGTTATTTTCCATAGAGGTAACATTTGAGTTCTTTCTCTTTATTTGTGTGTTTGCTGTGTCAGTGGGTTTTATAATTTTGTGTGTTTTCACAATGATAGATATTGTTCTTTCACTTCTAGGTATAGGACTCTTTTTTTTCCTACTATAATAATTTGGTAGTATATTTTCTTTTATATATATATATATATATACACAGACATATATATATATATATATATTTTTTTTTGTACTTTAGGTTCTGGGGTATATGTGCAGATCATGCAGGATTGTTGCATAGATACATACATGGCAATGTGGTTTGCTGCCTCCATCCCCCCGTCACCTCTATCTGGCATTTCTCCCCATGTTATCTCTCCTCAACCTCCCCTAGACCCCCTCCAACAGACCCCAGTGTGCGATGCACCCCTCCGTGTATCCATGTGTTCTCATTGTTCAACACCCACCTATGAATGAGAACATGCAGTGTTTGATTTTCTGTTCTTGTGTCAGTTTGCTGAGAATGATGGTTTCCAGATTCATCCATGTCCCTACAAAGGACACGAACTCATCGTTTTTAATGACTGCATAGTATTCCATGGTATATTTGTGCCACATTTTCCTTGTCCAGTCTATCATTGATGGGCGTTTGGGTTGGTTCCAGGTCTTTGCTATTGTAAACAGTGCCTCAATGAACATACATGTGCATGTGTCTTTATAATACAGGTATTGATCGACTTACGACCTATGCTACTTGCGACCATTCGACTTTACGACCACAATCGCTAGCCACGACTGCTCCGTGTCTGGCAGCGCAAACATTGCCCAGCTGGGCGTACGACATCATTTCACAGTACTGTACATATAGCCTACTCAACTTACGACCAAATCGTGTTACGACCGGTCTGTTGGAACCAGTCGTGGTTGTAAGTCGAGCACTAGCTGTAGAATGATTTATAATCCTTTGGATATATACCCAGTAATGGGATTGCTGGGTCAAATGGAATTTCTATTTCTAGGTCCTTGAGGAATCACCACACTGTCTTCCACAATGGTTGAACTAATTTACACTCCCACCAACAGTATAAAAGTGCTCCTGTTTCTCTACATCTTCTTTAGCATCTGTTGTCTCCATATTTTTTAATGATTGCCATTCTAACTGGTGTGAGATGGTATCTTCATGTGGTATTGATTTGCATTTCTCTAATGACCAGTGATGATGAGCATTTTTTCATATGTTTGTTGATCTCATATATGTTTTCTTTTGAAAAGTGCCTGTTCATGTCCTTTGCCCACTTTTGAATGGGCTTGTTTGTTTTTTTCTTGTAAATTTGTTTTAAGTTCTTTGTAGATTCTGGATATTAGCCCTTTGTCAGATGGGTAGATTGCAAAAATTTTTTCCCATTCTGTTGGTTGCCAGTTCACTCTAATAATTGTTTCTTTTGCTGTACAGAAGCTCTGGAGTTTAATCAGATCCAATTAGTCTATTTTGGCTTTTGTTGCCAATGCTTTCGGTGTTTTAGTCATGAAGTCCTTGCCAATGCCTATGTCCTGAATGGTTTCGCCTAGGTTTTCTTCTAAGGTTTTTATGGTGTTAGGTCTTATGTTTAAGTCTTTAATCCTTCTGGAGTTAATTTCAGTGTAAGCTGTCAGGAAGGGGTCCAGTTTCTGTTTTCTGCATGTGGCTAGCCACTTATCCCAATACCATTTATTAAACAGGGAATCCTTTCCCCATTGCTTGTTTTGTCCAGTTTGTCAAATATCAGATGGTTGTAGATGGCTTCCGAGGTCTCTGTTCTGTTCCATTGGTCTATATCTCTGTTTTGGTACCAGTACCATGCTGTTTTGATTACTGTAGCTTTGTAGTATAGTTTGAGGTCAGGTAGCATGATGCCTCCAGCTTTGTTCTTTTTGCTTAGGATTGTCTTGGCTATGTGGGCTCTCTTTTGGTTGCATATGAAGTTTAAGGTGTTTTTTTCCAGTTCTGTGAAGAGGGTCATAGGTACCTTGATGAGGATAGTGTTGAATCTATAAATTACTTTGGGCAGTATGGCCATTTTCACAATATTGATTCTTCCTAATCATGAGCATGGAATGTTTTTCCATTTGTTTGTGTCCTCTCTTATTTCCTTGAGCAGTGGTTCGTAGTTCTCCTTGAAGAGGTCCTTTACATTCTTTATTAGTTGTATTCCTATGTTATTCTCTTCATAGCAATTGTGCATAGGAGTTTGCTCTTGATTTGGCTCTCTTTTAGTCTGTTATTGGTGTATAGGAATGCTTGTGATTTCTGCACATTGATTTTGTATCCTGAGACTTTGCTGAAGTTGCTTATCAGTTTCAGGAGATTTTGGGCTGAGACGATGGGGTCTTCTAAATATACAATCATGTCATCTGCAAATACAGACAATTTGACTTCCTTCTTTCCTAATTGAATATCCTTTATTTCTTTTTCTTGCCTGATTGTTCTGGCTAGAGCTTCCAATACTATATTGAATAGGAATGGTGAGAGAGGGCATCCTTTCCTAGTGCCAGATTTCAAAAGGAATGCTTCCAGTTTTTGTCCATTCAGTATGATATTGGCTGTGGGTTTGTGGTAAATAGCTTTTATTATTTTGAGATACGTTCCATCAATACCTAGTTTATTGAGGGTTTTTAGCATAAAGGGCTATTGAATTTTGTCAAAGGCCTTCTCTGCATCTATTGAGATAATCATGTGGTTTTTGTCTTTGGTTCTGTTTATGTGATGGATTAGGTTTATAGACTTGTGTATGGTGAACCAGCCTTGCATCCCTGGGATGAAGCCTGCTTGACCATGATGGATAAGCTTTTTGCTGTGCTGTTGCAATCAGTTTACCAGTATTTTATTGAAGATTTTTGCATCTATGGTCATTGTGGATATTGGCCTGAAGTTTTCTTTTCTTGCTGAGCCTCTGCCGGGTTTTGGTATCAGGATGATGTTGGTCTCATAAAATGATTTGGGAAGGATTCTCTCTTTTTGGATTGTCTGGAATCGTTTCAGAAGGAGTGGTACCAGCTCCTCTTTGTATATCTGGTAGAATTTGGCTATGAACTCATCTGGACCTGACCTTTTTTTGGTTGGTAGGCTATTAATTTCTGCCTCAACTTCAGCCTTTGTTATTGGTCTATTCAGGGTTTCAACTTCTTCCTGGTTTAGGCCTGTACAGGAATTTGTCCATTTCTTCCAGGTTTACTGGTTTATGTGCATAGAGTTGTTTGCTGTAATCTCTAATGGTAGTTTGTATTTCTGTGGAATCGGTGGTGATATCCCCTTTATCGTTTTTTATTGCATCTATTTGATTATTCTCTCTTTTCTTTGTTATTAATCTGGCTAGTGATCTGTCTATTTTGTTGATCTTTGAACTCTTAAGCATATCTTGCAGGGTTGGTGTACCCTCAGCTTTTACTTATCTGGGAAGGATTATTATTCTTCATTTATGCTGGATAATTTGCTGAGGATAGTATCCTTGACTGACAATTTTCTTCTTTCAGCACTTTGAATATATTATTTCATTCTCTCCCATTTCTTTCTGTTGAGAAGCCTACTGTTAGTCTGATGAGAGTTCCCTTGTAAGTGACTAGATGCTTTTCTCTTGCTGTTTTTAGTATTCTCTCTTTGTCTTTGATTTTTGTATTTTGACCATAACGTGCCATGGAGAAGACCTTTTTGTGTTGTATCTCTTTGGGTATCTCTGAACTTCCTGTATCTGGATATCTACATCTCTTGCTAGAGTTGGAAAGTTTCCAGCTATTATTTCATTAAGTAGATTTTCTTTCCTTTATTTTTTCTTTTTATGAGACAGTTTTGCCTTGTTGCCCAGGCTGGAGTGCAATGGCGCGATCTCGGCTCACCGCAACCTCCGCCTCCTGGGTTCAGGCAATTCTCCTGCCTCAGCCTCCTGAGTAGCTGGGATTACAGGCACGTGCCACCATGCCCAGCTAATTTTTTGTAGTTTTAGTAGAGACGGAGTTTCACCATGTTGACCAGGATGGTCTCGATCTCTTGACCTCGTGATCCACCCGCCTCGGCCTCCCAAAGTGCTGGGATTACAGGCTTGAGCCACCGCGCCCGGCAATCTTTATTTTTTCTCTTCATCTCTGGGACCTCAAAAATTCAAATATTTGGTTGTTTTATGATGTCCCATTAGGAGCTTTGTTTATTCTTCTTTTTTTCTTTTTCTATTTTTGTCTGACTAGAATATTTCAAAAGAATTGGCTTTATATTCTGAAATTCTTCTACTTTATCTAGTCTGTTGTTGAAGATTTCAAATGTATTTTATATTTTATTCAATGAATTATTCTGTTTCGAGATTTCTGTTTGGTTCTTTTTTTATAATGAAGTTGCTAAATTTCTTCTTATCCTGAGATTTTTTTTTTCTCATTTCTTTGTATTGTTTTTCTAAATTCTCTTGTATCTCACTTGGCTTCTTTAATGTAATTATTTTGAATTATTTTACTAGGATATAGCATTTTTCCCTCCATTGGAATGTTTCAGGAGAATTATTATGTTCCTGGGGTGATGTCATGTTTCCTTCTTCTTCTTCTTTTTCTTTTTTTTTTTAATATCCTATGTCCTTATGTTGATACCTGCACATCTGACATAATTGCTACTTCTTGGTTTTTTTGAATTTGATTTTGTAGGGGAGTCTTTTTTCCTAAAGCTCTTTCTATGGTGTAGTTAGATAGGAAATTTTGCCTTTGTTTCTGTGTGTGTCCAGTAGGATTGTTATATAGTATCGTGATTTTTTTAGGCTGTAAACAGTGTCATTGGTATCTGTGATTTCTTCTTTGGCTTTGGGTGTGATGGTCAGTGGAGGGTGCGGTGAAGTTTTATTGGGGATGAGGAGTGATACAGTTTAGATATGAGTGAAATGAGAAAGGTTCTATCTACCAACTTTGTTTTTTGGCTAATAAAACCAATAAAGGTTTTATTGGCTTGAATTGATGGTTTCAGTTGATGAAAGTACTTTGTATGCATGTGTGCTATAGAAAAATAAAATATGTTTGCTTTCTTCATTTCTTTCAGATTTGGAGTCGAAATATGGACCTGAGAAAGTATCTTCAGAAAGTGATGTCTCTGAAGTAAATTTACCCAAACAGGTTATAAAGCAAATAAGTAAAACTGTTGGCCTTGAGGCCTTTTATTTTAGAAATGACTCAGAATATAGAAGGTTTGAGGGACTGCAGGGATATCAAGAAGGATATATCAATCAGAAGTTGATGAGCTATGAAAAACTGCCTACTTATATTCCTCATGCTTCTCTTATTCACAATACACATAAACCATATGAATGTAAGGAATGTGGAAAATACTTTAGTCGTGGTTCAAATCTTATTCAACATCAGAGTATTCATACTGGGGAGAAACCCTTTGAATGTAAAGAATGTGGGAAAGCCTTTCGACTTCACATACAATTTTCTCGACATCAGAAATTTCATACTGGTGAGAAACCTTTTGAATGTAAGGAATGTGGAAAGGCCTTTAGTCTTCTCACCCTGCTTAATCGCCATAAGAATATTCACACAGGCGAGAAACTGTTTGAATGTAAGGAATGTGGTAAGTCCTTTAATCGGAGCTCAAACCTTGTTCAACATCAGAGTATTCATGCTGGTGTAAAACCATATGAATGTAAGGAGTGTGGGAAAGGCTTTAATCGTGGTGCACACCTTATTCAGCATCAGAAGATTCATTCCAATGAGAAACCCTTTGTATGTAAGGAATGCGGGGTGGCCTTTCGATATCATTACCAACTTATTGAACATTGCCAAATTCATACAGGTGAGAAACCCTTTGAATGTAAGGAATGTGGAAAGGCCTTTACTCTTCTGACAAAGCTTGTTCGACATCAGAAGATTCACACTGGTGAGAAGCCCTTTAAATGCAGGGAATGTGGGAAGGCCTTTAGTCTTCTCAACCAGCTAAATCGCCATAAGAACATTCACACAGGTGAAAAACCATTTGAATGTAAGGTATGTGGGAAGGCCTTTAATCGTAGCTCAAACCTTATTCAACATCAGAGTATTCATGCTGGTGTAAAACCATATGAATGTAAGGAGTGTGGGAAAGGCTTTAATCGTGGTGCACATCTTATTCAGCATCAGAAAATTCATTCCAATGAGAAACCTTTTGTATGTAGAGAATGTGAGATGGCCTTTAGATATCAATGCCAACTTATTGAACATTCTCGAATTCATACTGGTGACAAGCCGTTTGAATGTAAAGACTGTGGGAAGGCCTTCAATCGTGGCTCAAGCCTTGTTCAACATCAGAGTATTCATACGGGTGAGAAGCCCTATGAATGTAAGGAGTGTGGGAAGGCTTTTAGGCTTCACCTACAACTTTCTCAACATCAGAAAACTCATACAGGTGAGAAACCCTTTGAATGTAAGGAATGTGGGAAATTCTTTCGTCGTGGTTCAAATCTTAATCAACATCGAAGTATTCATACTGGAAAGAAACCCTTTGAATGTCAGAAATGTGGGAAAGCCTTTCGACTTCATATGCACCTTATTCGACATCAGAAATTGCATACTGGTGAGAAACCCTTTGAATGTAAGGAGTGTGGGAAAGCTTTTCGACTTCATATGCAACTTATTCGACATCAGAAATTTCATACTGGTGAGAAACCCTTTGAATGTAAGGAATGTGGAAAGGTTTTTAGTCTTCCCACCCAGTTTAATCACCATAAGAACATTCACACAGGTGAGAACCCATCTTGAATCTAAGGAATGTGGGAAGTCCTTTAATCGTGTCTCAAACCGTGTTCAACGTCAGAGTATGTATGTTGGTGTAAAACCAGGTGAATGTAAGGAGTCTGGGAAAGGCTTCAATCATGGTTCAAACCTTATTCAGCATCAGAAAATTAATTCTAGCGAGAAACTCTTTGTATGTAAGGTGTGGAGGAAGATCTTTAGATATCATTACCAACTTATTGAACATTACCAAATTCATACTGGTGGAAAACCCTTTGAATGTAAAGAATGTGGAAAAACCTTTAGTTTTCTGACACAGCTTGCTCAACGTTAGGTCATTCATACTGATGAGAAGCCATTTGAATCTGAGGAACATGGGAAGGCCTTTAGTAGTGGCTCAAACTTTGTTCAACATCAGAGTATCCATACTAGTGAGAAACTCTATGAATGTAAGGAGTGTGGGAAAACTTTTAGATTTACTATTGTCTTCACTGCACCTCAAAGAATTCATAACAGTATGAAATCCTTTGAATGTAAGGAATGTGGGAAGACCTTTAGTTGTAGCTCAAAGCTTGTTCAACTTGTTAAAATTCATACCGGTGAGAAACCGTATAATGTAAGGAATGTGAGAAAGCATATGCTGTGGATGATCAGCTTACTCAACATTAGAAAATTCATAATAGAAATTTTATGAATATCAGGAGTGTGGACAAGCCTTCACTGTATATGAAAAATTTACTCAATGCCAGAGAACTCATATGGTTGAGAAATCCTGTGAACAAAAAAGAATGTGCGGCGAACTTTCATCATGGCCTGGGATTTGCGTAACATCAGAGTATTCATACTGCTGAGAAATCCTTTGAGTGTAAGGAATGTGGGGTGTTTTATGGCAACTCTAAATACAGTAGAGTTCAGAGAAGACAATTCTTATGAGAAAGTCTTTGAATGAGGAATATAGGGCAGTTGTCACATTCACAGTATACTCCATATGCAATGCTTTACCAGATACAGGCATACCTCACTTAATTGTGCACACGGTTATTGTGTTTTATGCAATTTGAAGGTTTGTGGCAACCCCACAGTGAGTAAGATGATCAGAGTCATTTTCCAAACATCATGTGTCCATTTTGTGTCTTTATGTCACGTTTTGATAATTCTCAGAATATTTCAAAGTTTTTCATTGTTATATGTCCATCATGGTGACCAATGACCAGTGATTTTGTATGTTACTGTTGTAATTGCTTTGGGATACCACAAACATTGCCCATAAAAGATGGTGAACCTAGTTGATACTTGTTGTGGGTTTTGAAAAAATAGTCAAATATACAATCATATACCCCCACCTAGATACAAAATTGTTAACAATTTGCCATGTTTATTTTTTGTATATTTGTTGTGCCATAGAGAATAAGTTTTACACTTCACGACACTTTACCCCTTATTTAATCAGCATGGGTATCACCCAAACATAAAGACAATATCATATAGCCATAGTATCATAATTACCCTTAAGGAAATTATTCATAATTCTGTAAAAACATTCCATTTTCAGATTTCTTCATTGGCCCCCAAACCATCTTTTATGGCTATTCATACTTAAAGGAGAATCCATTGCAGATTCTGAATTGTACTTGGCTCTCTCTCTTCAGTATATTGTAGCCTGGAAACCCTATAAATGTAAGATCTCATATTTTGGTAGGTATTAGAATTACCTGTGGAACTTAGTAAAACTGCAGAGGCTTAAGCCCTAGCTTATAAGCCTGGGCCTCTGTGTTTTATTTTATTTCTCCAGGTGATTGTGATACCAACCAGAGTTAGAGAGCCACTGGTCTAGAACATTTCTCCTCATTCTTAAAAAATGACATTAAATTTTGTCTAGCCCAGGAAAGTTGTCTGCTGTGTGTTTAGATTTCTTTCTTTATAGTGTCATTTAGCCTTGTTCTCTTTGTTGTATATTCTGTACAAGGGAGTTTGAGTCCAGAGGCTCTGTTAGGTCTAGATTAAACATTTTGGGGAAGAATGCTTTGTAGGTTATTTGTATGTCATGTTTTATTGTCAGAAAACATTTAAGTACAGGTCCTTGAATTAGTGAAACTAAGTTTGATCATTTGGGTAAGCTGGTAGCTACAATGTTAAGTAATCTGTAGAGAGACTTTGTCACCCCTGAAAAATTATAGTCATGTGTATTTTATCCCTGGATTGAATACAAAATGAAAATAGAAATAGACTATTCAGAAATGAATGCCATGAAGGTATCAACATAATTCAACTTGTGTGATATGGCTGACACTGTACTCAGTACAAAATTAGCACCCTCTAGTTTATGCAGGGAGCCAAGGTTGTTTTGTCTGGAACCCTGTTTTTGTTCAGCATTTATCACCAGCATCTATACCATGTCTGGTACATGAGCTGTTGATAAACTTTGAAAAAAATTAAGCACTTAAATCAAGCTATAAAATGTGATACCATTGTGGGATCATGAATTATATTAATTTTTTAAAAGATCAATAGTAATCCTTTATGATTTTATTCCAGTATATTTAAAAATCTATAAAGTGATAATTTATATTGATAGCTTTCTTCTTTTTGTGAATATACCCTTATCAGATTATTATTGTTTTGATAGACAATTCTATTTCTTAACATTTAATTGCACCTATAATCATTAAAGTTATAATTTTCTAAATAATTTTTCAGGTTTTGTTATTGCAATGATTTTATAAATCTTATAAAACACAGTTATATAAAACTTGGCTTTCTAATCTCATGTTCCTATTTTTTATTTCCAGTTTCATCTTTTTTGTATTGATTCTCTTTGACTTTTTTTTTTTTTTTTAACTCAACAGATTCCCTGGGTATTAACCCAGCACAACTCGTTTATGGGTCATTGCACATCCTGGTAGTATCATTAAGGATTTTCATGAAAGATCCCTGGAGACCTTGCAATGAAACTCTTATTATCATGCAATCTTGGCATTTCTAAGTTGGAAGTCAGAGTCCTTTTGCAAACATAATAAAACACTTCAAAGTATTTGCTAAAGTTACAAACCAAGTATGTACAAATTTAAAAACCACCTTATACTTTTAAAAGCAGAAAAGGCATCCAAGGAATATTTCCTTGCTTACAAGCTCAGTGAATGTGCGGAATTCACTTACAAAAAGAATTTTCTCAAATTTAGTTGCCTTTCAAAAAAATTCTTATTTCTTTTATTTGTAATTCTTTGACACTGTTGCTGCTTCAAGGTTTTGGTAATTGGACAATATGGTCTTTATTATGCTATTAACATTTTTACTTGTCCTGAAAGAAGGGAATACAATCAAAGAAACAGAAGGTTGCCGTAACTCGAACCACATTATGATATCAGGATGACCCAGAGCCATGGTTACTAAGCTGTTTAAATTTTTAGTAACAGAGGTGTATTAGAAAGTGATAGGTCAATTAAATAATTTTTTTAATAAATTTAATGATAGAATCCCCTTAAATTATGCTTAGTCAGCAGTATTTAATCTGTTGTCTATTATACACCTAACTGGTCTGTTACCTTTCTTATATATTTATGTATTGCTTATAAATATCTTATTAGAGTAACTCATTTTTAAAACAATATATTTCATCTCCTAGGAGAAGAGGATTGAGTATGTGTTTTTATTCTTTCTCATTATGACATTTGGGTATTTTTTCATTTTGAAATGCTATTGAATATTCCATTTATTTAGTCTGTGGTCTGACCTTCACTCCCTAGCACTGATTTTTATTTGGACCTTCTTTTACCTGATTCATATGAGTTAGGAGTAGCCATTGTATGGATACATTTTTCCCATTCCTAGTATACTGCCCTTTCCAAAAGCGTCTGGCTTACTCAAAGTTTTCTATATTTGTTCCATCCTGCTTTTACAGATGAATACAAATAGCTAACTATACCTTCTAAACAATTAAAGCTAGTGGAAAAAGGCATATAAACAGCTCTTTCTCACCTACTATCAGCAGTAAACTAAGCATTTTTAACTGCAACCTCCTTTTGTACAATTTACAGCCATTTATCTTTTGAGTATGACATGATACTAGATGTATGATAATTATATATTTCATGTGTCAGTGTGAACATGATTTTTAACAGACTTGTTCCAATGAACTTTTATACAGATGGTCCCCAACTTAACAATGTAGACTAATGATTTCTCACTTTATGATGGTGCAAAACTGACATGTTACTATAGTTTGAATATTTGTCTCCTCCAAATCTCATGTTGAAGTTTGATCTCAGAAATGGGAGGTGTCTGAGTCACAGGGGAGGATCCCTCATGAATAAATTAATAAATAAATGAGACTAGGAATTTTGCCTCTTCAACTGAGAGTTGGTGGGGATAATCTGAACCACCATTCTGTTTTTCTGTTGTGAAACCTCTGCCTTACAAGTATATATATATGTGTGTGTGTGTGTGTGTGTGTGTGTGTGTATTTTCACAGCAGTAAAGGAAAATATAATGTCTTATCAAATAAAGAATATCAATAAAGGAAATCATAAAAGGAACCAAATGTAAATTCTGAGTTGAAGAATATAATAATCAAAATAAAAAAAATCATTAAGAGGTCTAAATAAGTTTTATCTATCAGAAGAATTAGAAAATTATGCAACCTCAATTCCACCTTCCCACTAGAAAATAGAATAAGAAAATAAAATTAAGACATAGAATGAGAAAATAGATCAAAGAAAAATGAACAGAGGCTGGGTGCAGTGGCTCATGCCTGTAATCCTGGCACTTTGGGAGGCTGAGGTGGGCAGATCACCTGAGGTCAAGAGTTTGAAAATAGCCTGGCCGACATGGTGAAACCCCATCTTTATTAAAAGTACAAAAATTAGCCAGGCATGGTGGCAGGTGCCTTTAATCTCAGCTACTCAGAAGGTTGTGACAGGAGAAGTGCTTGAACCTGGGAGGCAGAAGTTGTAGTGAGCCGAGATCATGTCACTGCACTCCAGCCTGGACAACAAGAGCGAGACTGTCTCAAGGAAAAAAAAAAAAGAAAAGAAAAATGAACAGAGCCTCAGAGAAATTTAGGACACCTTTAAGTGCACCAACATACATGTAATGAGAATACCAGAAGGTGAGGAGAAAGAGAAGCACAAAAATATTCAAAGAACTAATGGCTAAAAACATCCACAATTTGTTGAATAAACATTATACATGCAAGCATCTGAACAAATGTAAATAGAATGAATTCAAACATGTCCACAAACAAACACATCATAGTAAAAATGCTAAAAGCAAAAGAAAATGTTGATAGCTATAAGAGAAAAGCTGTGTCACAAGGGTACCCCAATAATTAACAGCAGACTTCTCATCAGAAACAATGGAGGGTATAAAGGCAGTGCGATGATATACTGAAAGTACTCAAAGGACAAAAGCTCTGTCAACTATGAATTTTATTCCTGGTAATGATATCTTTCAAAAATAAAGGTAAAATAAAGCCCTTCCTAGATCTATCATATGAGAAATTGCAAAGAAAGTTACTCAAGCTGAAGCAAGTAAATACACATGAAAATTCAAAATTGCATTTTAAGAAAGAAAAAAATTAATATTTTTAATTAAAGGTAATTATAGCCGGGTGCAGTGGCTCATGCATGTAAACAAAGCACTTTGGCAGGCCGAGGCAGGAAGATTGCCTAAGGTCAGGAGTTTGAGACCAGCCTGGCCAACATAGCAATATCCTGTCTCTACTGAAAATACAAAAATTAGCTGGGCATGATCATGTGCATCTGTAGTCCCAGCTACTCAGGAGGCAGAGGCAGCAGAATTGCTTGAACCTGGAAGGCAGAGGTTACAGTGAGTTGATATAGTTCCACTGTACTCTAGCCTGGTTGACAAAGTGAGACTCTATCCCCAACACAAACAAACAAAAAAGGTAATTATAAAAGGCAGCATAAATGCACATTTCTTTTACTCTCTTCTCTTCATAGATTTTAAAAGTAATTATATAATACAATATATTCATAATTGTGTTGTGTTATGGGATGCAGCAAAAGCAGTGTTCAGGTAATTTTATAGCTGTTAGTGTTTACATTAAAAAAGATAGATTTCAAGTCAACAACTTAGCTTCATGCTAAGTTGCTATAAACTAGAAAAGAAGAAACTAAATTTGAAGCTAGCAGAAGGAAAGAAAAATATTAGAGAATAAAAATAATGGAGAAAATTAGTAAAACTAAGCGTTAATTCTTTGAAAAGTTCAACAAAATTGTCAAACCATTAGCTAGTTGATTAAGAGAGAAAACTGAAATAACTAGGATCAGAAATAAAACAGGGAACATTCCTATGAATTGTATAGTAATGGAAAGTATTATTTAAGTGCTTTTAACAGTTGTATGTCAATAAATTGGATAACCTAGACAAAATGGTAAAATTCCTAGAAACATACACATGACTAAGACAATCATGAAGAAATAGAAAATCTGAATATACCTATGACCAGTGAGGTGACTGAATAGCAATCCAATATCTCCTAATGAAGAAAAGCCAAGGACTAGATGGCTTCATTGGTAAAGTCTAGCAAATGATTTTAGATCTTTATTCTTTTCTAGCACTATAGGCATTTAAAGCTAGAAGTCTCTCACTAAAAACATGTTTAGCTGTTTCAAAAACTTTTTGTTTTTATTAAAAATACATTGTAGGCAAGGTGTGGTGGCTCATGCCTGTAATCCTAGCATTTGGCGAGACTGAGATAGGCATTGCTTGAGGCCAGAAGTTTGAGATCAGCCTGATTAATATAGCCAGATCCCATATTTATTTTTAAGAAGTAAAATTTAAAAATACATTATAATTTCTCTTATAATGTATTCTTTGATACATGGAGTATTTAGCAATGTGTTGAATAATTTCAAAATATTTTTGAATTTCCCAAATTTCCTCAGTTTTTAATTTCTAATTTAATTTCATTGTGGTCAGAGAATTTACTTAGCATGACTTACTTTTTAAAACTATTACAATTTGCCATATGGTCTAGTATATTATTTAGTTTAGAAAATGTTGCATGTTGAGTATATATTTTATTATCAGTTGAGGGTTCAATAAATATCAGTTAAGTCAGACTAGTTGGTAGTGTTATTTAAATCTTCTATATCCTTGAAGATTTTCTGTCTAGTGGTTAAAATTTTTGAGAATAGAGTGTTGAAATCTTCAACTTCTATTGTTGAAATGTCATTTTTCTCCCTTCAGTTTTGTCAGTTTGTTTCATGTATGTAGTCTCCTGTTTTTAGGAACATATATGTTCATTGTAGTTTTATTTTTCTGATTAACTCACCCTTTTGTCACGAAAAAATGTCCTTCTTTTCCTCTAGTAACATTTTAAAAGTCTATTTTGTCTGACGGAAATATTAACCTTTCCTGTTCTCTTCTGATCACCACTTGTTTGGTATCTATTTGAATCTTTTTCCATCCTTTTGTTTTCCATGTTTTCAGCTTAAAAAAAAACCTAACATACATCTTAGCTTCAAAAATCTAATTGAGGTTGTTACTAATATAATATCAACAGTCACCAGCCTTGGTGGCTCACACCTGTAATCCCAGCACTCTGGGAGGCCGAGGTGGGAGGATTGCCTGAGGCCAGGAGTTCAAGACCAGCCTGGGCAATATAGTGTGACTGTCTCCACAAAAAATTAGAAATAAAATTTTAATCAAAATAAATTAAATAATATCAATAGTATATAGAAAGTTTGCTGCAATATAGATCCCTTCCTCCCCTTTTGTGCTATCATAGTAACACAAATGTAACACAAATGACAACTTTATACATTACGAACAAAACAATATAATTGTATGGTTTTATGCAGTTATCTTTAATCAGTTAAATTAAGAGGGTAAATATATATTATTTTTTATTTACCTATGTAATGACTTTAATCACTGCTCATTGTTTCTTTGTGTGGATTCAAGTTACCATCTAGTGTTACCTTTCATCCTAAAGAACTTTAATATTTCTGATTAGCAAAGTCTGCTAGCAACAAATGCTTTCAGTCTTTATCTGCAGTTCTCTTGAAGTGTGTTCACATTCTTGTATAGTAAGTGTATGGGTGTGTGCGTGTGAGTGATCAACTTTGCAAAGAGTTTGGTCATTATTTTTCAAGAATTATTCCTTATGATCCATAAATAAAATGTTCGAATATTATATAATTTCTTTTCTTTTTTACTAGACATTCTACTCCTTTATATAATTTCAATTATCCTAGTATTCATACATTTTCAAATTTTTACTACTTTGGACAGTATATTATATAGTGAGCTGTTATTGATTTCTAATTTAATTCCATTTTTCTCAAAGAACATACTTTGTATGACTTGGGTATTGAGCCAGAATAGGGTCTATGCTGCTAAGTGTCCCCTGTGCACATAAGATGAATTTTATTCTTTGAGAAGAGTGTTTCACAAGTGTAAATGAGATCAAGCAGGTTGATATGTTGTAGCATGTATTTGGGTTTGATTTAAAAAAAAATAATCCAACCTGACAATCTTTTTAAGTTAAGGTGTTTAAACCAGTTGCATTTAATGTGATCATTGATACAGTTAAGATTATTATCTTGCTGTTTTCTGTCACAGTTGGGAATGAAAAGACATTTTGCTCTTTATTATTCCATGTTTCCTCCTTATGTAGCATAGCACAGTACACAAATGATTTTGAAAGTTCAATATTGCTAGATTACCACAGTGAAATCGGGCTCTTCCTACAACAAACAAGCCCCCATTTGCATTTGTTTAGACTATTTTAAGAAAATGTGTTAATTATTCATCCCTGAAGATAAGGCAAGTAATTTTCTTTGTACTTTTATCCGTTCTCATGCCGTCCTGAATCACATTTTTTCTGTCTAGATAGCAGGAACATTGTCTTGAAGAATCCAGTACATTTGTTTCTGAAATCTCTCAATTAAACCACACTTCCTCTTCTAGTACAAAATCAACCATTTCTTTAGTTCAAGCTTTTCAAATTTATCCTAAGTCCCTTTCAAATAGTACAAGGTGGAAGCCTATGTTGGGATCTGAGTCAAAGCAGCTACATCTTGACATAATTTAACTTTGAATTCTTCTTTAAAAGTTCTGCTCATTTGCATTCTACTCCATGGAGAGAAAAGGTAATTTACACTGATGCACCAAGAACAGCAACTCTCCTCACAGTTGGGGATCCTCGCCCGTAGCAGCAACCTGTGCACCCCACGGTCTGGAACTCCCACAAATCCATTAGGCTCGGCTCTTTTAGGAGCCATCGACGTATGGTGCGATCCACCTGAATAGACTAGCGCTCAAGGCTTTTGAGGCTCTTTCTGTTCAGGACTGTATTTCCCAGAGGCCACCGCACCGGAATTAACGGTTCCACTTCCGGTCACCAGGGGTCGACGACGTAGTGGGGTAAGGTCTTCCTGTCCTAGGAAGAAATCGGTGGCTGCGGGAGGTCTCCGCGGACTGGGACTCGATCCAGACAGACCCGGCAGTATGGGTGGGTGAGAGGGAGGCCCTCAGAGGGGGAACCTGGGGCGCAGACGGGATCTGCCGGATCCCCAGGCGCGCGTGTGCGCGGGAAGCAGAGGAGAGAAGCTTGTGCGATCATGAGTGACGGAGGGGACTGTGTGTGTTCATGAGGCCCTGTGCACAGGACCGGAAGGGCGTGTGGACGCAGCGCGTTTTGCTGGGGCTGTGTGAGTGTCACTGTTCTGGTGGCTCTAGGCTCCTGCTGCTTCCTCTGTCTTTCCCCTTCACAGCTGCGGAGGCTGCAGCAGAGGAAGGGCCCCAGCAGGGAGGTCAGACATTGAGCCGAGAATGAAGCTTTCCATAAGAACGCAGATCGGGGCTTGGGATGGGAATCTGAGAGCTGAAAGTGCCTCTTGAGGGTCCCCCCAGAAGGGCAGCTACATGTTGAGTACCCAGCGTCCCTCAGAGCTCTGTCCCCAGGAACCAGCTTTGAACTCGGACCGATTCCTTCTCCTTTTATTTCCTTCTCATTTCGTAAGAAGCGAGGGAAGTTGTGGCCCTGGAGAGTGCTTTCAAACTTAGTCTGCGCTCCAAGAAAAGCCTGGAGCCTCACGCTTGCCATATCTTTTCCCAGTCGTGCAATTATCCAAAAGAAGGACCGGAAGGAGGATGATAGTGTTGTTTCACACTTAAAAGTCAACAGTGAGTTTGTGCTTTGTATTTAAGATTTGTATTTTTTATTTTAGAATATAGAAGTTCCAGTGAATTTCAGGAGAATATGCAAATTGATTCTTGCTCCCTCCCATCTTG
>NW_016107621.1:2012682-2018653 GCF_001604975.1 Cebus imitator
CCGCCAACTTTCCCCTTAATATTTACAGAACCATTTGGCAAATCGTTCACACTTTCCTGTGCGCTCTCTTCTTCTAAGCTGGTATAAAAATAGACCTCCAGATGTTTACATTAAAGCTTTATTTTAGACTCTGCTTTGGTAAGATTAGTCTATGGAATCACACACCAGGTATCTGATTGTCTTTACAGGCCTCCTTTTCAAAGCAGGGAAGAATGGAGATGGTTGGGTGATTTCCATTCCTCTGTGAGGCTTTCAGGAGTTAGAAAGTGATTGCTATGTTGGCCAGGGTGGCCTCGAACTCCAGAACTCAGGTGATCTGCCCTTGGAAAGTGCTGGGATTACAGGTGTGAGCCACTGCTCCAGGCCTATATAAACATTCTTTAGATTCCACTGATGAGTAAGATCATGTGTCTTTCTGTGCCTGGCTTACTTCACTTAATATGATGTTCTCCATGTTCATCTGTGTTGTTGCGAATGACAGAATTTCCCTTTTTATGGCTAAATACTGTTCCATTGTGTATAAATGCCTGCATATATACCACATTTTCTTTATCCAGTCATTCACTGATAGACACTTAGATTTATTCCATATCTTGGCTATTGTGAATAGTGCTGAAATAAACATGGGTGTGCAGATGTCACTTTGACATGGATTTCATTTCCTTTGGATATATATTCAGTAGTGGGATTGCTGAATCATATGGTAGTTTTATTTTTTTAATTTTTTGAAGAACCTCCATACTGTTTTCCATGATGTCTGTGTCACTTTACATTCTCACAGGGTTCAAGTATTCCCTTTTCTCTACATTCTCACAAACACTTAATTTTTGTCTTTCCAATAGCCACCCCTACACACATGAGGTGATATCTTATTGTAGTTTAATTTTCATTTCCCTGATGATTAATGAAGTTGAGCATTTTTTCATATACTGTTTGCCATTTATATGTCTTCTGTTTGCCATTTATATGTCTTCTTTTGTGATGTGTTTATCAGGTCCTTTGCCCATTTTTAAATTGGGTTGGTTTCTTGCTGTTGAGCTGTTTGAGTTCCTCACATATTTTGGATATTAACCCCATATCAGATATATGGTTGCAAGTATTTTCTCTCATTCTGTAGATTATCTCTTCACTTTGTTGTGCAGAAGCTTTTTTAGCTTGATGTAATTTCATTTGTCTATATTTGCTTTTGTTGCCTGTGTTTTTGACATCTTTTCCAAAAAGAAAAATCATTACCCAGATCAATGCCATGAAGCTTTTCCCATGCATTTTTGTCTATTTGTTTCATAGTTTGGGTTCTTACATTTAAGTCTTTAATCCATTTAGAGTTGATTTTTGTATAATGGTTTGAGATAAGGGTCTGATTTCATTCTTCTGTGTATGACTAGTTTTCACAATGGTATGTATCAAAGAGACTGTCTTTTCCTTATTGTATGTTCTTGGCACCTGTCTCAAAAATCAGTTGGTTATAAATGTATGGATTTATTCTGGGACTCTCTATTCTGTTCTGTTGGTCTACGTGTCAGTACCATGCTGTTTTGGTTACTATAGCTTTGTAGTATATATTGAAGTCAGGTAATTTGTTTGGTGCCTCCAACTTTGTTCTTTTTGCTCCAGATTGTTTTGGCTATTTGGGGTTCTTTGTGGTTCTATACAAATTTTTACATTTTTTTTTTCTATTTCTGTAAAGAATGTAGGACTGAAATTCTTAACCTGAGTTCCTGTAACTCCACTTATTATCTTGGGGACCACAAGCTCTTGAAATAAAATATTGAAGCATTATAGAAATTAATAAATGTGGGTTTCAGAGGAAGGAATAATATCTCATTTCATAAGACTATTGAAAGAGTGTGTGACCCATGAGGTTTGGATCCATTGGTCTAGAAAGAACATTGGTTCTCAGCTGGGGTGATGTTTAGAAACTTTTGGTTGTCATACTGTGGGGGAAAGTGCTACTTAGATCCAGTAAACAGAGGTCAGGGATATTGCTGAACATTGTACCATGCACAGGGTAGCTCTCCTCACAGCCCCAACAAAGAATTGTCAGTAGTGCCTAGGGTGAGAGAAAACTTAGTCTAGAATCAAAAGACTGTGATACCTGGAATGACACTGTAAATAATCTTATATAAACTAAGTGTTTATGGAAATCACTAAGCAAATCATACTAGACTTAAGTGATAGAGTGTTATGTGTATAGATACATATATGTGTATGTATCTATACATGTGAATATAATTATATATTCCAAGTTAATGCCTGTGCATAGTCACACTTATGAAGTACTTTTAAGCAAAAAGAAGAAAATTGGGGCTATGATACAGAGATAAATACTGTTAGCATGCATACACTTGTCTAAATTTTTTTTGTATTGATATCTATTAGACTTTTAAAAAATAGTTTTATATGCATATATTTTACAAATGTAATCATATTGTCTATCCTATTTTGTAACCTGATTTTTCTGTTAGTTGTATGTCTTGAACATTTAATGATTACTTCATATTCTATTACATGGATGTTCTGAACTGTACTTAACCAGCTGGCTTTTGCTGAACTCAGAACGCTGACCACTGGTCATGAAATTCCTTCTATATCCTTTCCAGCTTTCATGCCTTGCCCCACTGCACCCAGTCCTGACTTCACAAAAAGGTTCTGGTTTGGATAATGTGATCCCTTCTCAGCTCTGAAAAGTGGGACTAGGGCAGGAGGATTGCTTACAGCAGGATCAGAGGCCCAGTCCTAGGCCAAGGTAGGTATCCTAAGAGTAGAGGACTGGTTGGAAGCCTTCCTGCAGGAGTGTCTTTTGAGCAACTTCAAGACAGAAATGCCTGTGCTGTGCATTCATACTTGTGCCGCAGGTTCCCTGGAATTTAGGCGAGAGCTTAGTTTCATCCACACTCCACCTGTTCACTGCCAGTTTATTTGTGAGAGGGTGTGTTCAGAGAAAAGGGGAGTGATGGGAGAGGGTTGGAAGTGTGTGTGTTAGCAGGGGTAGTTGAGAAATAGGATTGAAGGATAAAATAGTTATTTGCTTCAGTGCTTTGGGAGCATTGAGACACAGCCTGACTTACAGCCTTTTTGTTGTTGTTTTCCAGGAGAGAAGCCCAAGGAAGATTAACCAATTTTGAAATTCTAAAAACATGGTCCATGTAAGTTGGTATTTCTCTCTTCTTGAAGTATGGTGATTTTCAGGTTAGGTGACTGTTATTATCTAACCTGAAACTTCTTACCTAAGGATCCACTATTTTACACCCCAGTTTGTCCCATTACAGTGAAGGTTGGGACCAAAAATAAAGGTCAGTGCTCTTCCTATTTGTACCTCTGTTTTCCTACTGGCTTTGATGTTTTCTTGGAGCAGGTTATTCAGTCTGTGCTCTGAACTCAGTCCTTGGTCAGGAAGAATGTTGGAACATTAGATAAGTCGGTCCCCACAGGAAAACATGGTCTTGTGGATTTGATAAGTTACAGATGATTGTCGCATTTGACCACACTTGGGAACACCTTGAAACTTCTCCACCGACTGGGGCTTTCCAGGTAGCTAAGGTAGAATTCCATAGTGAGTGGCCTCAGTCTGCAAGTGTGACAAGGTGATCTGCTTTATGAGCCTTTTAGGAAAGTGATCAGTGAGGACAGTGGGCAGTAACAGGGAGAAGATTATTCAGGGCACAAGTGGTTGGTGATTACAAATTCTCTGAATTGGGAAAAACCTTAGAGACTGACCATCTTAAATATACAAATAGAAAAAAATGATTAAATCTAATATGTCAGTTATTATTGAATTTTATGCAGCTTACAAAAATCATTTGTCATGACAAGAAAAATAGTTTTATCATCTGATACTATAATGAGATGAGGATTAAGGGCATTCCTCAATTTTATGCAACCTACCTTTTTTTTTTTTTTTTTGAGACAAGGCCTCACTCTAGCCCAGACCGGAGTGCAGTAGTGTCATCACACTTCTCTACAGTGTTGAAGCCCCAGGCTCAAGTGATACTCCCACCTCAGCTTCCCAAGTAGCTGGGACTATAGGCACATGCCACCATGCCAGTTACTTCTTCTTCTTCTTCTTCTTCTTCTTTTTTTTTTTTTTTTTCCAGGAAATGTGTCTCGTTATATATGAGAACAGGAGGCTGTTCTCATACTCCTGGGCTCAAGTGGTCCTTCCATCTTGGTCTCCCAAAGTACTGGGATTACAGGCATGAGCCACCATGCCAGGCCAGCAGCAGGATTCTTGAAGAATGTGTAGGCATTCTGAGAATTTTCATATTGCTCCTTTATTGAAGTTTAGTCCTTCACTTTCTCTCCTTTCACCTTGAAACAACTTTCTTCAGTTTTACCATAATACATGTGTTTGTGGTTTCAGGGATCAGTGACATTCAGGGATGTGGCCATCGACTTCTCTCAGGAGGAGTGGGAGTGCCTGCAGCCTGCTCAGAGGACCTTGTACAGGGATGTGATGCTGGAGAACTACAGCCACCTGATCTCACTGGGTAAGGTCCTCTGCCCCAGTTAATTTAGCATCTGTTCTCTGGAATATCAGCTTTTTTTCACTGTGAATTTCAGGGCTATCTTTTAAGAGGTAGCTGAATTCCTTCTTCTTGTTCCCAAAGGAGTGATTTGAGATTTGTTGGGTTGAAAACAGGCACCTCACTGGAGCCCCTGCAACTTGCCTACTCCACGGTGGCCTCCTCCATTACGCTGGTCCTCTCTGTAATTGCCTCTCTCTCTTCATGACTATGGGACTGAATTTGAAATATTGTATATTCATTGAATGATATTGTTCAAGAACCATAATATCAAACATATTATGTTTGATCTCAGAATTACTGTAGATTTTCTTTGTTTGTTTGTTGGTTTTGTTTTTCTGACCTACCTGTAGGCAGAAGAGTGTCTTGGATTTTTCTATCAAAAGAGCCTCTAATGATTGCTTGAGCCTGGGAGGTCAGTGTTGCAGAGAGCCATGGTGATGCCACTGTACTTCAGGCTGGGCAACAGAGCAAGACACTGTCTCAAAAAAAAAAAAAAAAAAAAGCCTCAATGATTTACATATACTGACTGGGTTGACAGAATTAATTTAGCATTAAAGTGAATGCATTCCATTGCCTTCAACAAACATTCCATTACTTGTTTTGTAGTTGAAAGTTTCAGGTCATGAAATGTAGGTTTTTCTGTTGAGTGAATATTCTAAAAATGAGCTGTAAATGTCTAAGGATGCAAAATAAATAACAGTAAACACAATAATTGTTAACTTTGTGATACTTCATATCAGGCAATGTTAGAACTATTTACGTATATTATCTTATTTAATATTAGAATCAATCCTATAAAACAGGTATTATTATCATCCCTGTTTTACAGTAGGGAAAACTGAAGAACAGAGAGTTCAAGTGACTTGCTTAATGTCAAAGTGTTAGTGGGTGGCATAGACAGGATTTGAACCAGGCAATCAGGCTTGAAGCTTCCTGCTTTCAACTACTAAATTATACCTCCTCTTGAGGGA
The DNA here is from genome assembly GCF_001604975.1 of Cebus imitator. Taxonomy (NCBI): domain Eukaryota; kingdom Metazoa; phylum Chordata; class Mammalia; order Primates; family Cebidae; genus Cebus; species Cebus imitator. The sequence continues at coordinate 2,018,180 of NW_016107621.1, forward strand.
TAAGATTCTATTATGAGTTTAAATGAAAGAAAGTTCTTTTTTTTTTTTTTTTTTTAAACATAGTTGATCTCTTACTCAATCCTCTCACTCTTATCTGGAGCCTCTTCTCAATATTGTTTTGACTTGTAATTTATTATAAGTTTAACCAGGTCTCAGAGTTTAAAAAAAAATTCTATTAAGAAAATTCTACATGTATCATTTCTTTTCTGTTAAGCAGGAAGTTCCGTTTCTAAGCCAGATGTGATTACGCTACTAGAGCAAGAGAAAGAGCCCTGGATGGTTGTAAGGAAAGAAACAAGCAGATGGTATACAGGTAAGTGAGAAAAGCAGGCAGGGGGAAGCCATCGTTGTCCCGGACAGCCCATGTGGTCCAAGAGGATTCACATTTGTGAGATGTAGTTTGGAAAACTTAAGACCCAAGGCCTAGGCCGGGCGCGGTGGCTCACGCCTGTAATCCCAGCACTTTGGGAGGCC
>NW_016107621.1:2019329-2023772 GCF_001604975.1 Cebus imitator
AGGCTGGAGTGCAATGGCGCGATCTCGGCTCACCGCAACCTCCGCCTCCTGGGTTCAAGCAATTCTCCAGCCTCAGCCTCCCGAGTAGCTGGGACTACAGGCATGCACCATCATGCCCAGCTAATTTTTGTATTTTTAGTAGAGACGGGGTTTCACCTTGTTGACCAGGATAGTCTCGATCTCTTGACCTCGTGATCCACCCGCCTCGACCTCCCAAAGTGCTGGGATTACAGGCTTGAGCCACCGCGCCCGGCCTTGCATTTAGATTTCTATATGTGTTTTCACTAAGAAATATATTCATATTCAGTAAGTATGTATGGAGTGTCCTATTCCTAGAAGGCACTGTGCTTGGCTTTGTCAATACAGTAATGTATAGGTAATGAACAAGACTGAGAAAGTCACTGCTGTCATGGACTTTACCAGTAGTTGGTGAGACATGCATCAAACAGGTAAGCAAATGAATAGATAAGGAATAGAAAATTGTGCTATAGAGACAAGGCAATAGGAGTGATGGAATGAGATGACAGCACTTGGGTGCTTAGGGTACTTGTGTTGAAGTGGGCATGCTTGCATAGAGATGTGAAGTGAGGGTTCAGTTCTCCAGTCAATGTGAGCAGGAAACACAAAGATGGAGTAAGTGATGGAACAGTGGGAAGAGAGATCTGAGAGTCAGGCCAGGGTCCATATCATATAGGGTTTTGACTGTCATTATGAGGAATGTGGGACGTTCTCCAAGAGTTATTGATTTATTTTTAATTAATACCCAATGTTTGTACATATTTATGGGATACATGTTATGTTTTGTTATATGCATAGAAGGTGTAATGATCAACTGTCATGGTATTTGAGATATCTATCCAATCTACAAGAGGAATATTTATCATTTCTATGTGATAGGAACATTTCAAGTCTTCCTCTAGCTATTTTAAAATATACAGTACAATACATAGTTGTTAATTAGAGTCACTCCACTCTGTTACTGAACATTAGAAGTGATTCCTTCTATTTAACTGTGTATTTGTAACATTAACCAACCCCTCTTCATCCCTTACCCCTCACCCACACACCCTTCCCAGCCTCTGGTTTCTATCATTCTATTCTCTACCTCTGTGAGAACATTTTTTTTTAGCTCCCAGATATGAATGAGAACATGTGATATTTGTTTTTCTGACCTCCAGTTTCCCTCCATGTTGCTGCAAATGACATGATTTAATTTTTTAATGTCTAATATATACACAATAGTATTCCATTGTGTATAGTATTCCATTGTGTACATATCACATTTTCTTTGTCTATTTTCTGTTGGTGGACACTTGGGTTGAATCCGTACCTTTGGTATTGTGAATAGTGCTACAATAATCATACAAGTACAGGTATCATTTTGATATACTGATTTCTCTTCCTTTGGATTAATACCTAGTAGTGGGATTGTTGGATCATATGGTAGTTCTATTTTTAGTTTTTTGAGAAATCAGCATGCTGTTTTCCATAGTGATTGTACTAATTTACATCCCACCAACAGTATATAAGAGTTCCCTTTTCCCCTCATGTATATGTTATTTTTTATCTTTTAAATTGTAGCCATTCTGACTGGGGTAAGATGATATTTCAATTGTGATTTCAATTTGCATTTCTCCCTGATGAATAGTGGTGTTGAGCATTTTATCAAATTCTCTTGACTGTTTGAATGCCTTATTTTGAGTAATGTCTACTCATATCATTTGCCCACTTTTAAATTGGAGTTTTTTTGCTATTATTTTATTTCCTTGTATATTCTAGATATTAGTCCTTTGTCAGAGAAATAGTTTGCAAATAATTTCACTCATTTGTCTATTCATTCTGTATATAGTTTCCTTTGCTGTGCAGAAGCTTTTTAGTTTAATATAGTCCCATCTGTCTATTTTTGGTTTTGTTGCCTATGCTTTTGCAGTCTTAACCATAAAATTTTTGCCTAGGCCAATGTCCTGAAGCATTTCCTTTATGTTTTCTTTTAGTAGCTTTATAGTTGAGTATTATACTTAAGTAAAGTTGAGTTTATAGTTTATAGTTGAGTTTTATAGTTGAATCTTACCCTTAAGTCTTTAATCCATTTTCAGTCAGTTTTTGTATGTGGAGAGAGATTGAGTCTAGTTTCATTCTTTTGCATATAGATATTCAATTTTCCCAGCACCATTTATTATTTTCTAACTTTATTTTAGGTTCAAGGGCTACAAATATGGGTCTGTTATATAGATAATTTGTATGTTGTGGATGTTTGGTGTACATATTATTTCATCACTGAGGTAATAAGCATAGACGTTTTTGGAACTTTGACTTCCCTCCACCTTTCATCCTCAAGTAGGCCCTGATGTCCATTGTTACATTCTTTGTGTTCATGCATACTCTGTTTAGCTCCCATTTGGAAGTAAGAACATGCATTATTTGGTTTTCTGTTTCTTCATTAATTTGCTTAAGATAATGGCCTCCAGCTCCATCCATGCTGCTGCAGAGGATATGATCTTGTTCTTTTTCATGGCTGCATAGTATTCCTTGGTGTGTGTGTATCACATTTTCTTTATCCAGTTAGCTATTGGTGGACATTTAAGTTGATTCCTTGTCTTTGCTATTGTGATTAGTACTGTGATGAATATATGTCTCCATGTGTCTTTTTTTTTTTTTTTTCTTGGTACTTCACTAGCAGGAACCATGTGTCTTTATATTAGAATGATTTTCCTTTTTTGTTTCTTCCTCGTGTGGTTTTGCTTTCATAGTAATGCTGGCCTTATAGAATGAGTTAAGAATTCCCTCCTCTTCAGTTGTTTTTGGAATAGTTTGAGGAGAGTTGGTGTTAGTTCTTTGAGAATTCAGTAGATTAAATTCAGCAATGAAGTCACTGGTCCTGGACTTTTCTTTGTTGGAGGACATTTTATTACTGATTAAATCTCATTACTCATTATTGGTCTTTTTAGGTTTCTTATTTCTTCCTGATTTAGTCTTGGTAGGTCCTGTATGTCCAGACCTTATACATTTCCTCTGGATTTTCCAGTTTCTTAGTGCATAGTTGTTCTTAGTAGACCCTGATGATCTTTTTTATTTCTCTGGTGTCAGTGGTAAAATCTCCTTTTTTCTTTCTGATTTTATTTCTTTGCTTTTCTTCTTGGTTAGTCTAGCTAGTGGTTAATTAATTTTATCCATGGTTTTAAAAAACTACTTTTCATTTCATTTCTCTTTTCTGTTGTTTAGCCTGCGTTTTATTTAGTTCTGCTTTGATATTTCTTTCTACTAATTTTAGGTTTGGTTTGTTCTTGCTCTTGTAGTTCCTTGAAGTGCATCATTAGGTCGTTTATTTGAAATCTTTCTACTTTTTGACATAGGCATTTATTACCATAAATTTTCCTTTTAGCAATGCTTTTACTGTATCCCATAGGTATAGGTTTTGGTATGTTGCATTTTGATTTTCATTTGTTTAAAAAATTTTTTTATTTTCTCCTTAATTTCTTCCTTGATCCAGTGGTTATATAGGAGCATGTTGTTTAATTTCTGTGTAATGTATAGTTTCCAAAGTTTCTCTTGTTAAATGATTTCTAGTTTGATTCCATGTCTGAGAAAAGACAATATAATTTTGGTTTTTAAAAATTTATTAAGACTTGTTTTGTGTTCTAACATATGGTCTCACTAGAGTACATTGTCTGTGCTAATGAGAAGAATGTGTGCTCTGTAGCTGCTTGATAAAATGTTCAGTAAATGTCTGTTAGGCCCATTTGGTCTAATGTACAGTTTAAATCCAATGTTTCCTTGTTAATTTTCTGTCTAGATGATCTAATTGTGAGAGTGGGGCATTGAAGTCCCCAGTGATTATTGTTCTGGAATATATATCTCTTTGCCTTTTGATCTAATAACATTTGCCTTATATATCTGGGTGTTCAGCTGTTTGGATTATATATATTTAAAATTTTTATATCCTCTTCTTGAATTGATATTTTAATCATTATTTGATGACCTTCTTTGTCTCTTTTTGCTGTTTTTGACTTAAAATCTTTTTTTTTTTTTTTCTGATATAAAGATAGCTATTCCAACTCACTTTTGGTTTCCATTTGCATGGAGTATCTTTTCTTGTTCCTTTACTTTCAACCCATATGTGTCTTTACCAATGAGTTGAGTTTCTTGTAGGCAGCTTATAGTTGGGTCATGTTTTTTCATCCATTCAGCCAGTCTGTATCTTTTAAATGAAAAGTTTAATCCATTGACATTCAATGTAATTACTGATATGTATGTGAGGGCTGATTCTTATTATTTTATTATTGATTCCTAGTTGTTTTGTATAGCCTTTGCTTCTTTTTTATTTTTTATCATTGCGGTTTGGTTGTTTTCTGTAGGGATAACATTTGAGTCCTTTCTCCTTTTTTGTATGTTTGTTGTGTCCATGGGTTTTATACTTTTATGTGTTTTCTTTTTTTTTTTTTT
>NW_016107621.1:2023957-2038058 GCF_001604975.1 Cebus imitator
GTAGAGACGGGGTTTCACCATGTTGACCAGGATGGTCTCGATCTCTTGACCTCGTGATCCACCCACCTCGGCCTCCCAAAGTGCTGGGATTACAGGCTTGAGCCACCGCGCCCGGCCTCTTTTATGTGTTTTCATAATGGTAGATATTGTCCTTTCACTTCTAGGTGTAGGACTCTTAAGCATATTTTGTAGGGCTGGTCCAGTGATGATGAATTCCCTCACCTCTTGCTGTCTCGGAAAGACTATTTCTTCTTCATTTATGTTGAATACTTTGCTGAGGATAGTATCCTTGACTGAATTTTTTCTTTCAGCACTGAATATATAATCTCATTCTATCTCATTTCTCTCTGTTGAGAAATCTGCTGTTAGGCTGATGAGAGTTCCCTTGTGAGTGACTAGATGCTCTTCTCTTGCTGTTTTTAGTATTCTCCTTTGTCTTTGACTTTTACATTTTGACCATAATGTGCCATGGAGAAGACTTTTTTGTGTTGTATTTATTTGAGTATCTCTGAGCTTCCTGTATCAGGATGTATGCTTCTCTTACTAGAGTTGGAAAGTTTCCTGCTATTATTTCATTAATAGATTTTCTATCCTTTATGTTTTGTCTTCGTCTCTAGGACCTCGGAAATTCAAATATTTTGTCGTTTTATGATGTCTCATATGTCACAGAGGCTTTATCCATTCATTCAGATGTTCTGAGGAAAACATTTATCCTAAGGCTTAAAAGATGAGTTAGGGGCCAGGTGTAGTGACTCACGTCTGTAATTCTAGCACTTTGGGAGGCTGAGGTGGGTGGATCACAAGGTCAGGAGTTCGAAACCAGCATAGCCAATATGGTGAAACCCTGTCTCTACTAAAAATACAAAAATTAGCTGGGCTTTGTGGCGGGCAGCTGTAGTTTCAGCTACTTGGGAGGCTGAGGCAGGACAATTGCTTGAACCCAGGAGGTAGTGAGCTGAGATCATGCCACTGCACTGTAGCCTGGCAATAGATGAGTTGTATGTTTGTTACAAAGAGCCAGGCCAGAGAATTCTTGGAGGATGAAATAGTCTAAGCAAGGAAGAAGATAAGAGAAAGGTTATATCATGTTCTGGTTGCTAAAAGGAGGCAGTGGGTAGAGATCAGTCATAAAGGAGTACAGTGTCCTGATAGGAAGTTTTGTTCTCTGTGTTAAGGATTTGGATTTTATTTTCGGAGTAAAGATAAACCATTCAAAACCAGTTTTAAGTATGATTTGTAAACTTTGGTATAAATCAGAATCATCTGGTAGAGATATTAAAAATACAGCTTTGACTGGGTGTGATGGCTCCCACTGGTGACCCCAGCATGTTGGGAGATCGAGGCAGGAGGAATTGCTTGATGCCAGGAGTTCAAGACTAGCTTGGGTAACATGGCAGGACACCATCTCTACAAAGTAAAAATAAAAAAATAAGAATAAAATAAGAATTGGCCAGACTTTGGACTGCAGGAAGACTAAAGAAAAAGAAAAACAAATTATCCAGACATGATGGTATGTGCCTGTTGCCATAGCCACTTGAGAGGCTTAGGCAGGAGGATTGCTTGATTCTGGGAGTTTGAGGCTGCAGTGAGCTATGATCATGCCACTGCACTATAGCTTGTATAATAGAGAGAAACCCTGTCTCTTAAAAAAAAAAATACAGGCCGGGTGCAGTGGCTCACGCCTGTAATCCCAACACTGAGAGGCCAGGGCAGGTGGGTCACCTGATGTCAGGAGTTCCTGACCAGCCTGGCCAACATGGTGAAAGCCTATCTTTTCTAAAAATACAAAAATTAGCCGGGCATGGTGGCAGATGCCTATAATCCCAGCTACTCAGGAGGCTTAGGCAGGAGAATCACTTTAACCTGGGAGGTGGAGGTTGCAGTGAGCTGGGATCATGCCATTGTGACAAGAGTGAAACGCCCTCTCAAAAAAAAAGAAAAAAAAAATACATCTTCTCTAGTTAAAAATTCTGATTCTGCACATCTGAGTTGCTTGAATGTCAATATCTGTAATAAGCTTACCAAATGGTTTTGATTCACACCTAAATTTCACAAAATCACCATCTTACCTAAACTTTCTTCATTACTGGCACCCTTTTTCTTTTTCAGGTCCATGAAAGTATTATATTTTATACTTAGGCCTTTTGTTTAATGGATTTTGTATGCATGTATGTTATAGGAAAATAAACTATGTTTGTCTTCTTCATTTCTTTCAGATTTGGAATCAAAATGTGGACCTGAGAAAATATCACCAGAAAATGATATTTCTGAAATAAATTTACCAAAACAGGTTATAAGGCAAATAAGTAAAACACTTGGCCTTGAGGCCTTTTATTTTAGAAATGTCTCAGAATATAGATGTAGATTTGAGGGACTACAGGGACATCAAGAAGGATATATCAATATCAATCAGAAGATGATCAACTATGAAGAAATGCCTACTTATCCTCATGCTTCTCTTATTCACAATACACATAAACCATATGAATGTAAGGAATGTGGGAAATACTTTAGTTGTGGTTCACATCTTATTCAGCATCAAAGTATTCATACTGGAGAGAAACCCTATAAATGTAAAGAATGTGGGAAAGCCTTTCAACTTCACATACAACTTACTCAACATCAGAAATCTCATACTGGTGGGAAACCTTTTGAATGTAAGGAATATGGAAAAGCCTTTAATCTTCCCACCCAGCTTAATAGCCATAAGAATATTCACACAGGTGAGAAACTGTTTGAATGTAAGGAATGTGGGAAGTCCTTTAATCGTAGCTCAAACCTTACTCAGCATGAAAGTATTCATGCTGGTGTAAAACCTTATCAGTGTAAGGAGTGTGGGAAAGCCTTTAATCGTGGTTCAAATCTTATTCAGCATCAGAAAATTCATTCCAATGAGAAACCCTTTGTATGTAGGGAATGTGAGATGGCCTTTCGATATCAGTACCAACTTATTGAACATTGCCAAATTCATACTGGTGAGAAACCCTTTGAATGTAAAGAATGCAGGAAGGCCTTTACTCTTCTGACAAAGCTTGTTCGACATCAGAAGATTCATGCAGGTGAGAAGCCCTTTGAATGTAGAGAATGTGGAAAGGCCTTTAGTCTTCTCAACCAGCTAAATCGCCATAAGAACATTCACACAGGTGAAAAACCATTTAAATGTAACGAATGTGGGAAGTCCTTCAACCGTAGTTCAAACCTTATCCAACATCAGAGTATTCATGCTGGTGTAAAACCATATGAATGTAAGGAGTGTGGGAAAGGCTTTACTCGTGGTGCAAATCTTATTCAGCATCAAAAAATTCATTCCAATGAGAAACCCTTTGTATGTAGGGAATGTGAGATGGCCTTTAGATATCATTACCAACTTATTCAACATTGCCAAATTCATACTGGTGGGAAGCCCTTTGAATGTAAAGAATGTGGAAAGGCCTTTAGTCTTCTGACACAGCTTGCTCGACATAAGAACATTCATACTGGTGAGAAACCATTTGAATGTAAAGACTGTGGGAAGGCCTTCAATCGTGGCTCAAACCTTCTTCAACATCAGAGTATTCACACTGGTGTGAAGCCCTATAAATGTAAGGAGTGTGGGAAGGCTTTTAGGCTTCACCTACAACTTTCTCAGCATCAGAAAACTCATACAGGCGAGAAACCCTTTGAATGTAAGGAATGTGGGAAATTCTTTCGTCATGGTTCAAATCTTAATCAACATCGAAGTATTCATACCGGAAAGAAACCCTTTGAGTGTAAGAAATGTGGGAAAGCCTTTCGACTTCATATGCACCTTATTCGACATCAGAAATTGCATACTCGTGAGAAACCTTTTGAATGTAAGGACTGTGGCAAGGCCTTCAGTCTTCCCATCCAGCTTAATTGCCATAAGAAAATTCACTCAGGTGGGAAGCCATTTGAATGTAAGGAATGTGGGAAGTCCTTTAATCGTGTCTCGAACCTTGTTCAACATCAGAGTATTCATGCTGGTGTAAAACCATATGAATGTAAGGAGTGTGGGAAAGGCTTTAATCGTGGTTCAAACCTTATTCAGCATCAGAAAATTCATTCCAGTGAGAAACCCTTTGTATGTAAGAAGTGTCAGAAGACCTTTAGATATCATTACCAGCTTATTGAACATTGCCGAATTCATACTGGTGAGAAACCTTTTGAATGTAAAGAATGTGGAAAGGCCTTTAGTCTTCTGACACAGCTTGCTCAACATCAGATCATTCATACTGGTGAGAAGCCATTTAAATGTAAGGAGTGTGAGGAGGCCTTCAATTGTGGCTCAAACCTTGTTCAACCTCAGAGTATTCATACTGATGAGAAACCCTATGAATGTAAGGAGTGTGGGAAGGCTTTTAGACTTCACCTACAACTTTGTTGGCATCAAAAACTCATACAAGTGAGAAACTCTTTGAATGTAAGGAATATGGGACAACCTTCAGATATCAGTACAAACTTACTGAACATCAGAAAATTCATACTAGGGTGAAAGCCTTTGAATGTAAGGAATGTGGGAAGACCTTTGATATTATTATCAATTTCTTGGACATTATGGAATTCATACTGGTGAGAACCCTTATGAATGTCAAGAATGTAGGAAATGCTTTACTGGTGGTAGAAACCTTAGAATACATCAGAGAATTCATACTGGTAAGAAAGCATATCAATGTGAAGAATGTGGGAAAGTCTTTAGTCATAGTTCAAATCTTGTTCAACATGTTAAAATTCATACTGATGAGAAACCCTGTGAATGTAAGGAATGTGAAAAGGGCTTTAGTAGTAATTATGAACTTACTGTACATCTAAGAATCCATATTGCTGAGAAACCTTGTGAATGTAAGGAATGTGGGAAAACTTAGATTTTGCTCAGTCTTTACTGCATATCAAAGAATTTATACTAGTATGAACCCTATGAATGTAAAGAATGTGGAAAGACCTTTAGTTGTAGCTCGAGCGTTGTTCAACATGTTAAAATTCATACTGGTGAGCAGCCTTGTGAATGTGAATGTAAAGGATGTGGAAAGACCTTTAGAGTTAGTTCAGTCCTTTCTGCACATCACAGAATTCATACTGATGTGAAACCCTATGAATGTAAAGAATGTGGACAAGCCTTTACTGTGAATGGTCAGCTTACTCGACATCAGAAAATTCATAATAGAAGTTTTGTGAATATAAGGAGTGTGGACAAGCCTCCACTGTGTATGAAAAATTTACTCAACACCAGGAAATTCACATTAATGAGAAATCCTATGAACATAAAAGAATGTGTGAAGAACTTTCGTCATGACCTGGGATTTGCTCAACATCAGAGTATTCATACTGCTGAGAAATCTTTTTAGCTTAAGAATGTGGGATGTTTTATATCCACACTAAATGCCTTAGAGTTCAGAGAAGATAATTTTGGTGAGAAAGTTATTGACGTGAGGAATGTAGAGTACCTGCCATGTTCACAGTTTACTGCCCATGAAGTGTTTTACTGGATTCAGGCATACCTTGCTTAATTGTTCATTGTAGTTACTGTGTTTTATACACATTGAAGCTTTGCAGGAACCCTACAGTGAATAAATCAATCAGCACCATTTTCCAAACAGCATGTGCACATCTTGTGTCTTTGTGTCACACTTTAGTAGTTTTCATAATATTTCAAACTTTTTCATTGTTATATCTGTTATGGTGATCTATGACCAGTGTTTTTTGATGTTACTAGTGTGATTGTTTTGGGATACCACAAATCCTGCCCATAAAAGATGGTGAACCTAGCTGACAATTGTTGCAGATTTTGAAAGATAGTAAAATATATACCATATACCCCCACTTAGATTCAAAATTGTTAATGTTTATTTTTTTTGTATATTTGTTGTACCATGGAGAATAAATTTTAGACATCATCACACTTTAACCCTTATTACATCAGCATGTGTATTACCCAAACATAAAGACAATATCATATAGCCATAGTACCATAATTACCCTTAAGATTCATAATTCTGTAATATCATTCTATCTTTAGATTTCTTCATTGGCCTGCAAACCATCTTTTACAGCTATTCATTTTCTAACGAGAATCCATTGCAGATTCTACATTGCATTTGGTTCTCTCTCTTTAGTGTATTGTAGCCTAGAAACCATATGAATGTATGCTTTCAAATTATAGTGGGTATCAGAATCACCTGTGGAACTTAGTAAAACTACAGAAGTGTAACCCTATCTTATAAGCCTGGGCCTCTGTGTTTTTATATTATTTCTCCAGGTGATTGTGATACCAACCAGGGTTGGAGAGCCACTGGTCTAGAACATTTCTCCTCCTTTTTAAAAAAATGACATTGAATTTTGAGTAGCCCAGAAATGTTGTCTGCTATGTGTTTAGATTTCTTTCTTTATAGTGTCATTTAGCCTTGTTCTTGGTTGTGTTTTCTGTACAATATGTAAGTCCACAGGCTTGTTAGGTCCAGATTAAACGTTTTAGGGAAGAATACTTTGTAGATTATTTGTATGTCATGTTTTACTGTCAAAACATTTAAGTACAGGTCCTTACATTAGTGAAACTAAGGATGATAATTTGGGTAAGTTGGTAGCTGCCATAAGTCCATTGTAAAGATTTAGTTTGTAGTGGGTAAGTAATCTATGGAGAGACTTTGTCATCTCTGAAAATTTATAGTCATGTGTATTTAAGCCCTGGATTGAATACAAAATGAAAATTGAAATAGACTATTAAGAAATGAATGCCATTAAAGCATCAACATAATTCAACTTGTATGATATGGCGGACAGTGTCCTCAATACAAAATTGGCACCCTTCAGATTATACAGGGGATTGTTTTGTCTGGAGACTTTTTTTTGTTCAGCATGTATCACCAGCACCTATATGATGGCTGGTACATGAGCTGTTGATAAACTTTGAAAAAAAATTAGGCCTTTAAATCAAGCTATAAAACATGATACCATTAGTCTGGGTGCAGTGGCTTACGCCTGTAATTCCAGTACTTTGGGAGGCCAAGGTGGGCAGGTCACCTGAGGTCAGGAGTTTGAGAACAGCCTGGCCAACATGGCGAAACCCCATCTTTACTAAAATTACAAAAATTAGCTGGATGTGTGGCGGATGCCTGTAATCCCAGTTACTTGGGAGGCTGAGGCAGAAGAATCACCCAAACTCGGAAGGTGGAGTTTGCAGGGAGCTGAGACCGCACCACTGCACTCCAGCCTGAGCAACAGAGTGAGACTTCATCCCAAAACAACAACCAAAAAAACCCCAAAACAAAACATGATACCATTGTGGCATTATGAATTAGATTTTTTTAAGATTAAGAATAATCCTTTGTGAATTTATTCCATGGTATTAAAACATTTATAAAGTGATCATTTGTATTGATAGCTTTCTTCTTTTTGTGAATATATCCTGGTCAAATTATTCTTTTGATAGACTACTTATTCTATCTTTTACCATTTAATGGCATCTATAATCATAAGTTATAATTTTTAAAGTATTTTTCAGGTATTGATATTGCAATGATCTTATAAAACTTATAAAGCAAGATTATATAAAACTTGGCTTTCAAATTTTATGTTCCTATTTTTTATTTCCAGTTTCATCTTTCCTGTATTCATTCTCTTGAACTTTCTTCTTTGACCTCAAAAGATTCCCTGGGTATTAACCCAGCACAACTCCGTTATGGGTCACTGCACGTCCCAGTAGTATTATTAAGAATTGTCATACAAGAAAGATCCCTGGCAGCCTTTCAATGAAACTCTATCATCATGCAATCTTGGCAGTACTATGTTGGAAGTCAGAGTCCCTTTGAAAACATAAAAAATACTTTATTTGCTAAAATTACAAACCAAGTATGCACAAATTTAAAAATCACAGCTGGGCACAGTGACTCACACCTGTAATCCCCAACTTAAAATGGTTTGACTTACAATGTTCAGCTTTATAATGGTACAAAAGTGATAATGCTGCTATAGTTTGGCTACTTTTCCCCTCCAAATCTCATGTTGAAGTTTGATCCCAGTGTTGGAGGTGGGGCCTAATGGGAGGTGTTTGGGTCATGAGGGAAGATCCCTCATGAATAAATTAATGTCCTTTCTGGATTAGGGGGTGAGTTATTACTTTATTAGTTGCTATGGGAGCTGGTTGTTCAGAAGAGCCTGACACCTCCTTCCTCACCCTCTTGCTTCCTCTCTTGCTATATGATGTGTGCTATATGATGTCTGCCCCCTTCATCTTCTGCCACAAGTGGAAGCAGCCTGAGGCTCTTACCAGAAGCAGAATCTGTACATGATTCTTGTACATCCTGCAGAACAGCAAGCCAAATAAACCTTTTTATTAATTACCCAGGCTCAGATATTCCTTTATAGTAACACAAAATGGAGTAAGACATACTCAGTCAGAGTATGCTCCTCAACTTAAAATGGGGTTGTGTCTAGATAAACCCATTGTTAAGCTGGAAATATTGTAGGTTATAAACGCACACTTGGCGTATGACATTTTCAATTTATGATAGGTTTATTTGGATATAACCCCATCATAAATTGAGAAGCATCTAGTAATTATGATAATTTGATGCTCAAATTGACATAATGGGACCAGTAGGAATCCATTTACATTTGTTTGGGTTTTTTGGTTTTTCTTTTACTTTTTTTTCCTTTGACTTCTTAAAGGAATATTGTTTTCAGGTCATAAGAAGATGTTTTAGACTGATCCTGTTTGTTGGTTCATGTCCCCATGCCTCTTGTCCTGAGTCATGGAATCAACTCATTATTCAATACCCTCTTATATTAGGGAGTCCTGGTTCCTTTTAGAGGAAAAGAACATTAGAGACCAAAAAATCTGGCTGCTGTGGGTGCACATGGCAGTTATAGGTATGGAAAAAGATGCTGCTTTTATTATAATTCTTTTAATAAGTTTCAGAGTTGAAAATGTCATCATAAGGTCAGAAGTTCACTCTGATTTTTCTTAACTTAGATTTCTATGATCTGCTTTTTGCATTTGGGATTTTATTGAATTTAAATGTTTTATGTGTGGTGATAGCTGATGTTTATTTCTTGTTAAGACCTGTCTGAAATGATAAACTAATTTGCCTCCCATTTTTGGAGATACTGCTCTGATTCAAATTTGTCATGGTGTTTCTGAGCAGCATTGTGAAGAAGTTGTTTTAGAACATTCAATAGTAGATGATATCTTGAATTGTTCATAGACTCCCTAGAAAAGAAGAAAAAGTAGACACAAGATTTCTGTCATCCTTTTACAGGATATTGTGATCATCCAGTTTGGGGTATGAGGGATAAGGGACCCGTGTGTCTTAATTTCCAGAATCGCATTCCATTTCAACGAGTCTTCTGCATAAGTGTGGTCTCAGGGTTCACTGTCTTTGTTATTGATCAAACTGAAACCATCTCCAGCGGTTCCTCAGTGGATCAGAATCTGCTATTCATTAGGCCCCCATATCCATTCTAGCCTGCTTCTAGGAATACAGAACCAGTAATTTTTATTAACACTCGGCCATACCATCTAGAATAAGGACTGTATTTATTTCTCCAAGGTGTCATGTGACATAACTTATGGCAAGTAGGATATAAGTGAATATTTTGGCAATTCTGGAAACCTCTTAAAACACTGGCTTAATATATTAGTATTTGAGAAACCCAGGTGAAGAGTATCCAGAAATTCTTTGCTATTCTTCCAAGTTCTGTGCAAGTCTGAGTGCTCATTCCATTCTGATGCCAGAATGGTAAAATTCATGATTGATTTGGAGCAAGGCCACAATATCAGGCTTACATCCATACAACATGGTTGAGAAATTAACTTTTATCTTTTTTATCAACTTTAATTTGGGACAGTTTTACTATTTTACTCACAAGCAAATTTAATCTTAAATGATACAACCAGACTGTCATGTTAAAAGTAGTAACAGTTAACATATCCTTCTGTGTTCTCTAAGTCAAAAGCACTGATCTATAGAGAACAGAGTATCCCATGCATGTTGTCATGTACTTATCCCACACCCTATTGAAATCACAGTACCCAAAAGGGAGACATATTTTTTTTTCTTCAGGAATATATGTTTCTGCCACATCTATGATTCTCCAGAATGAGATGACAGAAAATGCTAAATATTGTTAAATGACTATATGTAGTTCCACTTTAGATGGTAGATAGGGGGCTCTGCAAACTCATTTTCTAGTAAAACTGACAAAAAAAAAAAAATCATAAACCTTGCCATTTGAGGTCTGAACGTGTCTAGAGTATATAGGAAATGAAATACGAAATTCTATTAAAACTTGGTAAGAACCAAAAACTTGGTAAGATAATTTGTGGCATTTAAGACACAATCGACTACCTTTTACTCTTCACAGCTCAATTTTATAGAAGTTTCACTCTGGATGGATGCTGCCAAGATGATGGAACTCCAGCTGTTAATCAAGGTTTGTCATATATCGACAGGAGGGGCACACCTCCAGGTTTCTTATCCCTACCAGCTCTTGAGGTAGTTAAATTCCTGGTGAACACAACTAAGATGTTTGGGGCTCCTTTGCTTCCCCCAGCCCCACCCACAGTTTGGAAACTCTACCCAGGCACAGTGAACTCAGATTTGGACCCTGATTGCCCTTGCCTCAGCTTGTTTGTAAGGCAGAGGTTCACAACAAGAGAAACTAGATGGCTACCACCCAACTCATTACCCAGAATGGTGGTTCAGAGATTTTGTCCAGAAGGAGTGGCAGTCCATAAGAATAGAGCTCTGAAGCTCTCTCCAAAAGAATGGAATTTATTTGAAACAGTGTCAAACAAATAGCTCCCTTAATTAAACACAACAACATAAACCATAGGCCAGATAATTCCATGGAAAGAGATAGCTAAGGAGCCTTCCCAAGGTCAAAAGAAACCTCAAAGACTGGCCTCAAAAACTAGCCCTGCCTGACTTAAAATTATATTAAACTGCTTAATAATTTATACTCTAAGGAATTGTTGAAAACAATGGAGTGATCAGATAGAAGGCAATGGAGCCTAGTGGGCTGAAAATAATACCAAGGAGGTAGTCATCTTAACAGAGAAATAGGGAAAGATAGTCAAAGAGACTCCTGTTTAAAACCATTGTCACACCAAGGTAGCTGTGCATATGTTTAAGGCTCCACCTTCTGAGGAACAGCATAAAATACTTCACACTGCAAGGGGAAAGGGAAATAGATTTCACTGAAATTGCTAAAGCTAAGTGAATTTAGGAAGTCATAAAATATCGAGATACAAAAATGTGAACACTTTAAAGTCAAGTTGTTTCTAGTTATTAAAAAATATCTATAAATATACACATAAAAATCTCCAAAGTAATTAGCAAATGGAATTTGGCTACATGTGACTATATGTATTTGTGTGTGTGTATATATGTGTGTGTGTGTGTGTGTGTATGTGTATATATATGTGTGTGTATATATAATATATACATATACATATACATATATATATATATACACACACATACACACACCCACATACACACACACACACACACACACACACACACACACACAAATATATAGTGACCAAGTAGGGCATAACTCAGGAATGTGAGGCTGGTGTGATATTCTAAAATTAATTTACCACATTAAAGAAGAAATCAAAAGATAATGTCAGTAGTTATTAACCTGACAAAATCCAACACCATTGATAATAAAACTCAGCAAGTTATGAATAAAACAAACATTTCCCAGTCTGATAAAGAATATCTAGGGAAAATAAACAGCTAATATAGAACTTTATAAAGTATTGACTGCTTTTTCACTAAAGTCAGACTCAAGGTAAGGATGTCTGCTCTAAGCATTTTTTCTTTAGACAGAGTCTTGCTCCGTCACCCAGGCTGGAGTGCAGTGGCATGATCTTGGCTCACTGCAACCTCCACCTCCAGGGTTCAAGTGATTCTCCTGCCTCAGCCTCCCGAGTAGCTGGGATCACAGGTGTATCACCACACCCAGATAATTTTTGAATTTTTAGTAGAGACGGAGTTTCACCAAGTTGGCCAGGCTTGTCTCAAACTCCTAACTTCAGGTGATCTGCCTGCCTTGGCCTCCCAAAGTGCTGGGATTACAGATGTGAGCCACTGCACCCGGCCTTGCTCTGAGCATTTCAACACTGTACAGAATGCCCTAGCCTGTACAGTATGGCAAATAAAGGAAATATAAATTAAGAGAAACTGTCTTCACAGATGTCCTGATTGTGTTTATAGAAAATTCTAATTTAAAATATAAGCCCTGCTAAAGCTAAGTGAATTGAGAAAGTCATAAAATATCAAGATACAAAAATGTAAATACTTGAAAGATAAATTGTTTCTAGTTATTAAAGAACAGATCGTTACAACTCTAAAATCTTTAAAGAAAATGAAACTATAACACTGACTGCAACAGCACATCAAAAAGCTTGTCCACCATGATCAAGTAGGCTTCATTCCGGGGATGCAAGGCTGGTTCAACATATGCAAGTCTATAAACATAATTCACCACATAAACAGAACCAAAGACAAAAACCACATGATTATCTCAATAGATGCAGAGAAGGCCTTTGACAAAATTCAACAGCCTTTATGCTAAAAACCCTCAATACACTAGGTATTGATGGAACGTATCTCAAAATAATAAAAGCTATTTACCACAAACCCACAGCCAATATCATACTGAATGGGCAAAAACTGGAAGCATTCCCTTTGAAATCTGGCACTAGACAAGGGTGCCTCTCTCACCACTCCTATTCAATATAGTATTGGGAGTTCTAGCCACAGCAATTAGGCAAGAAAAAGAAATAAAGGGTATTCAATTAGGAAAGGAGGAAGTCAAATTGCCTGTATTTGCAGATGACATGATTGTATATTTAGAAGACCCCATTGTCTCAGCCCAAAATCTCCTGAAACTGATAAGCAACTTCAGCAAAGTCTCAGGTTACAAAATCAATGTGCAGAAATCACAAGCATTCCTATATGCCAATAACAGACTAAAAGAAAGCCAAATCAAGAGCAAACTCCTATGCACAATTGCTATGAAGAGAATAAAATACTTAGGAATACAACTAACAAAGAAGGTAAAGGACCTCTTCAAGGAGAACTACAAACCACTGCTCAAGGAAATAAGAGAAGACACAAACAGATGGAGAAACATTCCATGCTCATGGTTAGGAAGAATCAATATCGTGAAAATGGCCATACTGCCCAAAGCAATTTACAGATTCAACGCTATCCCCATCAGGTTACCAATGACCTTCTTCACAGAACTGGAAAAAAACACTTTAAACTTCATATGGAACCAAAACAGAGCCCGCATAGCCAAGCCAATTCTAAGCAAAAAGAACAAAGCTGGAGGCATCACACTACCTGACTTCAAACTATACTACAAGGCTACCATAATCAAAACAGCATGGTACTGGTACCAAACAGAGATATAGACCAAACAGAGATTTTTTTTTTTTGGTACTGGTACCAAACAGAGATTTTTTTTTTTTCATTAGTAGCTGTTTATTGATCAATGGTTTGATATAAAGTTATTTCAGATCTTCAGATTTTTGCCCAGACAGAATCACAAGCATTACAAAGTTTTTTCTTAAAAATAAAAAAAGGGTAGGGGCAAGTTCCAATTGGTGGAACAGAACAGAGGCCTTGGAGGCAATGCCACACATTTACAACCATCTGATCTTTGACAAACCTGACAAAAACAAGCAATGGGGAAAGGATTCCCCGTTTAATAAATGGTGGTGTTGGGAAAACTGGCTATGTGCAGAAAGCAGAAACTGGACCCTTTCCTGACACCTTACACTAAAATTAACTCCAGATGGATTAAAGACTTAAACATAAGACCTAACACCATAAAAACCCTAGAAGAAAATCCAGGCAAAACCATTCAGGACATAGGCACAGGCAAGGACTTCATGACTAAAACACCAAAAGCATTGGCAACTAAAGCCAAAATAGACAAATGGGACCTAATCAAACTCCACAGCTTCTCCACAGCAAAAGAAACAGTCATTAGAGTGAATCGGCAACCAACACCATGGGAAAAAATGTTTGTGATCTACCCATCTGACAAAGGGCTAATATCCAGAATCTACAAAGAACTAAAACAGATT
>NW_016107621.1:2038658-2061256 GCF_001604975.1 Cebus imitator
TACAAATAATTCTATTACAAAGACACATGCACATGTATGTTCATTGTGGCACTGTTTACAATAGCAAAGACCTGGAACCAACCCAAATGCCCATCGAAGATAGACTGGACAGGGAAAATGTGGCACATATACACCATGGAATACTATGCAGCCATAAAAAATGATGAGTTTGTGTCCTTTGTAGGGACATGGATGAACCTGGGAACCATCAATTCTCAGCAAACTGACACAAGAACAGAAAATCAAATACCACATGTTCTCACTCACAGGCGGGTATTGAACAATGAGAACACATGGACACAGGGAGGGGACCATCACACACTGGGGTCTGTTGGGGGGAACTAGGGGAGGGACCATCACACACTGGGGTCTGTTGGGGGGATCTAGGGGAGGGACAGCATGGGGTGGGGAGTTGGGGAGGGATAACATGGGGAGAAATGCCAGAAATAGGTGATGGGGAGGAAGACAGCAAACCACACTGCCATGTATGAACCTATGCAACAATCTTGCATGTTTTTCACATGTACCCCAAAACCTAAAATGCAATAAAATATATTTTTAAAAAACCACACTGCCTCATATGACTATAGGTGGAAAAGTGTTCTAATTAAAATACCACCAAGTGGACTAGCAGTAGGACAAAAATCACAGTATATCACAAGAAATGTTTAAAATTTAAGAAAGTCATAAGTACAAATCAATACATCAATAAATTTAAGGAGAAAAACATAAAATCTTTTGGCTTCCCTGGGCTAAAATGAAAGAGTTGTTTTGGGCCACACATAAAATACACTAGCAATGGCTGATGAGCTAAAAAAATTGCAAAAAAACTCCATGTTTTCAGGAAGCTTACAAATTTGTGTTGGACTGCATTCAAAGCTGCTCTGGGCCACAGAGAGTTTGGACAACTGTTATACAGCAATTAAGTTGGAGGCAGCCTTTTTCTTAGATATTATGTGTTATAGTATCTACAATTTATACTCAAATACTATAGCAAAAATATGTAAATATTATGTAGAAGCAAACCAAATAGACAACATATTAACAATTGCTTAGATAGAAAATACCAGTGTTCATTATTCTTTTAATTCTTCCAAATGGATAGTAGTTGTTAGTTTCTAATTTATCATCAGCTGTGGGCAGAAAAAGCAGACTAACGTACTTGCTTTTTGGGTTATAAAAAGAAAAAGCATTACAGCTATTCCTGAGTTTTCAAAACCTTTACTCTCATAATCTTCACACCCATCAAATCTAGAGACTTCTCTCTCACATTAATTTTCAGAGATCAGTTCTGATTTTAGAAATGGAAGTTTAATCTATTTCACTGGATCTTATCCCCAGTTAATTATCCCAATCTAAATAAGTAGTGAGAGGTAATGGATATTTTTTTACAAATTCCTTACACCCACAGAGCCTTCCTCTCACATGAATGTACTAAATGTATCACTAATGAAAAAAATAAATCAATATTTATTGATCAAATGCTGTGTGCCAAATACTCTTTTAAAGGTTTTTATCTTTTATTAGCATTTCATCTTCACAAAAATACTATTAGGTGGTACTATTATCACCATTTTAAAAACCAAGGCCTGCCGGGTGCAGTGGCTCAAGCCTGTAATCCCAGCACTTTGGGAGGCCGAGGGGGGTGGATCATGAGGTCAAGAGATTGAGACCATCCTGGTCAACATGGTGAAACCCCGTCTCTACTAAAAATACAAAAAATCAGCTGGGCATGGTGGCGCATGCCTGTAATACCAGCTACTCAGGAGGTTGAGGCAGAAGAATTGCCTGAACCCAGGGGGCAGAGGTTGCGGTGAGCCGAGATTGAGCCACTGCATTCCAGCCTGGGTAACAAGAGTGAAACTCCGTCTCAAAAAAATAATAATAAAATAAAAACCAAGGCACAAGGATATGTTTTGCCAAACACCATATAGGCAGAGGTGGAATTACGAGAATTATATTATTTATATACATCATAAAGATATGCCAAGGCTGGTCTCTCCCATGTTCATCAAATTAACAGAATAATTTTCTTTTACAATGCTATATAAATTGTGGTCGGCCGGGCGCGGTGGCTCAAGCCTGTAATCCCAGCACTTTGGGAGGCCGAGGTGGGTGGATCACGAGGTCAAGAGATCGAGACCATCCTGGTCAACATGGTGAAACCCCGTCTCTACTAAAAATACAAAAAATTAGCTGGGCATGGTGGCGCGTGCCTGTAATCCCAGCTACTCAGGAGGCTGAGGCAGGAGAATTGCCTGAACCCAGGAGACGGAGGTTGCGGTGAGCCAAGATTGCGCCATTGCACTCCAGCCTGGGTAACAAGAGCGAGACTCCGTCTCAAAAAAAAATAATAATAAAAAATAAAATAAATAAATAAATAAATAAATTGTGGTCAGTGTGTTGGCATTGGTCCACAAATTGTTTGCTTCTGGTTTCTGCAAAAGTTATACATATTGAAGCAAGTATTTGGAAACATTCACTGCAATCTGACAGAGTTAACTCTGTTAAATACCGCAATAAAAAACTGGAGCTTTTATTTTGTATGTCTGTTCTTTTCATTTTTCTGGCAATCTAATATTATTGCAATTTATTTATTTATTTATTTGGCTCACTGCACCCTCTGCCACCTAGGTTCAAGCAATTCTCCTGCCTCAGCCTCTCGAATAGCTGCAATTATAGGCACCTGCCACCACGCCCAGCTAATTTGTTTATTTTAGTAGAGACTGGGTTTCACCATGTTGTCCAGGCTGGTCTTTTAACTCCTGACCTCATCTGCCCACCTGGGCCTCCCAAAGTGCTGGGATTACAGATATGAGCCACTGTGCCCGGCCCACATTTATTTATTTAGAGACAGGATCTCACTCTGTCACCAAGCTGGAGTGCAGTGGCACAATCATGGCTCACCAAAGCCTCAAACTCCTTGGCTCAACTGATCCTCCCGTCTCAGCCTCCTGAGTAGCAAGGACTACAGGTGTGTGCCACTACACCTGGCTAATTAAAAAAAATTTTTTTGGTAGAGGCAGGGTCTCACTATGTTGCCCAGGCTGGTTTCAAACTCCTGTCCTTCCAAAGTGCTGGGATTACAGGTGTGAGCCACTTCACCTGGCCCATTATTATTGCATTTTAGAGAAGCACTGTTCAAGAACAGTTTGCAGGGGAAAAAGTTCTTGATGGTTTGGGATGCAGTGCATCAGTAACAATCTTCTAAAGTCCAACAGGGACTGAGTGATGCTATAGCTTTTCAAATCTTTAAATCAACATATTAAACCATTTCTGATAAATTGTGAGCATGAAATAAAACGGATTCCCACATGTTCCCTAGCAAACAGAAAATTTCTTATAAATTCTCTGCTGTTGTAAGGGGCATTTTCTAAAGGCCATCATATTGTCTTTACATTACACATAGGGCTTCCTCACTAATATGATTTCTCTGATGTAAAGTAAGTTGATCACTACGAATAAAAGCTTTTCCACACTCTTTACATTTATAGGGTTTTTCACCAGTATGAATTCTGTGATGTCGAGTAAGTTCAGAATTAACACTGAAGGCCTTCCCACATTCTTTACATTTATAGGGTTTCTCACCCGTGTGAACTATGTGATGCCGAGTAAGTTCTGCTTGAAGACGAAAGGCATTCCCACATTCTTTACAGCTGTATGGTTTCTCACCAGTATGAAGTCTAAAATGTTGAGTAAGATGATACCGGCGACTAAAGGTCTTTCCACATTCCTTACATTCATATGGTATCTCACCAGTGTGAATTCTTTGATGTAATACAAGTCGATAACTGCAAATAAAAGCATTCCCACATTCATTACATATGTAGGGCTTCTCACCAGTATGGCCTCTGTGATGTTGAGTAAGATGATAGTGACGACTAAACATCTTCCCACATTCCTTACATTTGTAGGGTTTCTCGCCAGTATGAATTCTGTGATGTTGCGTGAGATGAGTGCTACGAATAAAGGCCTTCCCACATTCCATACATTTATAGGGTTTTTCACCAGTATGAATTCTGTGATGCTGAGTAAGTTCTGTTTGAAATCGAAAGGCTTTCCCACATTCATTACATATATAGGGTTTCTCACCAGTATGAATTTTATAATGTTGAGTAAGATTATAGCGACGACCAAAAGTCTTCCCACATTCTGTACATGCATAGGTGCTCTCGCTGGTGTGAATTTGCTGGTGTGAAATAAATTGATTGCTACGAATAAAAGCCTTCCCACATTCCTTACATTTATAGGGTTTCTCACATGTATGAATTCTGTGATGTCGGGTAAGTTCCGCCTGAAGACGAAAGGCTTTTCCACATTCATTACATATGTAGGGTTTCTCACCAGTATGAATTCTGTAGTGTTGAGTAAGATGATAGCGACTACTGAAGGTTTTCCTACATTCCTTACATTCATAAGGAATCTCACCTGTGTGAGTTCTCAGATGTAAAGTAAGTTGATAGCCACAAATAAAGGCCTTCCCACATTCCTTACATTCATAGGGTTTTTCACCAGTATGAGTTCTATGATGCCGAGTAAGTTCTGTTTGAAGACGAAAGGCTTTTCCACATTCTTTACATTCATAGGGTTTCTCACCAGTATGAATTCTATGATGTCGAGCAAGTTCTGCATGAAAACTAAAGGACTTACCACATTCTTTACATTCATAGGGTTTATTACCAGTATGAATTTTCTGATGTTGAACAAGGTATGAGCCATGACTAAAGGCTTTCCCACATTCATTACATTTATAGGGTTTGACACCTGTATGAATTTTCTGATGTTGACTAATATGTCGTTGTACCCTAAAGGTCTTGCCACAAACCTTACATTCATAAGGCCTCTCACCAGTGTGAATTCTTTGATGTTCAGTTAGCTGATAATGAAGTCTAAAGGCCTTCCCACATTCTTTACATTCATAAGGTCTCTCCCCGGCATGAATTGTCTGATGTACTCTGAGATCTCTAACCCGACTAAAGGCCTTTCCACATTCCTTACACTCATAGGGTTTCAAACCAGAATGTATTCTCTGATGTTCAGTAAGGTGGTAATGAAGTCTAAAGGCCTTTCCACATTCTTTACATTCATAGGGTCTCTCCCCAGCATGGATTGTCTGATGTACTCTAAGGTCTCCCACTCGACAAAATGCCTTTCCACATTCCATACATTTATAGGGTCTCTCACCAGTGTGAATTCTCAGATGTTGAATAAGGTATGACTGTTGTCTAAAGGCCTTCCTACATTCCTTACATTCATATGGTTTCTCTCTAGCATGAATTTTCAGATACAGAGGATGAGATATTTGTTTTTGGATTATCATTTGACTAACGCATTCTATCTGATGTCCCTCTTGTCTCTCAAATTCATGTTTGTTCTGCAAGCCATTTCTCATGGTATCCTCATGGATGGTGTTTTTACTTTTTTCCCCTGTCTGCAATTGAGATAAATATATTTTGCAAACATTCTTTTCTGGAAGTAAATTCTTGGTGATATACTTGTACTCCAAATCTGCACAAAAAAAAAAAAAAAAACAAAAAAAAAAAAAAAAAAAAAAGGCAAACAAATGCTATAATGCTATTTTTCTGTGTTAGGGTAGGGATGGGGGTTGTGCCTTATAGTAGAAATAAAAGATAAACAGAAATAACACACATTAGAAATAAATGGTGTAGAGCAGGAGTCAACAAACTTTTTCTGTAAAAGACCAGATAGTGAAGGTGTTAGGCCTTGGGAGGCATATGGTCTCTGTCACAATTACTTAGCTTTGCTATTACAGCACAAAGGCAGCCACAGATGATAATAAGTGTGGCTGTGTTATAACAACACTTGACTTATGAACACTAAAATTTGAATTTCAAAAAATGTTTACCTGACACAAAATCTTCTTGATGTTTTCAACCATTAAAAAATGTAAAAGCCAGTTGTAACCTAAAAGCCATGCAAAAATAGGCAGTGAGCTATGTGGCCCATGGGCTATAGTTTGCTGGCTCCTGGCTTAGAGAACTCTAATTATTGTAATGAAATTTAAAAGGCAAAATACCTCAGGAAACGATGTGACTTTTAAGAAGAGTAAAATAGGTGAATAGGAGACTAGGGTAAATCAGTGGTCCTCCTATTTAGGATGAATTTAGGGGAGTTTCTTACATATACTGTTCTTCAGACTCCAAACCAGACAAAATCAAAATCCATAGGAGCAAGTCCTGGATATGTGCATTTTAAATCTTTCTCATCAAATGACTTTGATGCAGATCGTTTTGAAAATCTGTACCCAATTGTTTTCCCTTTAAAGTTTCTCATTCCCCCTAGAATAAAATCCAAACATATTACCATTGATAAAATGCCCTTTCTTATTTGTAAGACCTCTGCAAATCACCTCTGTAAATATTACAAACAAGTCATTGAGAAGGCAGCTAGGTATAATAACTTAATTTCCCCAAAATAAAACACAGTTATGAATATATCTCCCTGATTCCAATCTCATCTTAGTACAGCAATTAAATATGCTCTTTCCTAGATCACTTCCCTTATGAAAGGGAAGAAAGGTATATCCAAGATTGCTCAGTCAAAAGTATAAATGAAAAAATTAATTTTTGTATTTCATCATTTTCTCATTATCTATTGTTACCTTGAACATTAGGTATCTCTAAAACTGTTTAAAGTTGCCATGTGTGTGGCCACTGTTCCTTTTCTTTGTCTCTATCCCAACTCAAATACTGAGATATTTTATTTGGTGAACATCAGTTGTGTTTTATCATTGCTTATTCACAGATGCTCAAACTTACTGCTAGTCAATAAGTACACTGCAGGTCCTGGCTAGTAGAGTAAGGCAAGAAGAAAAACACAAGCTTCAGAAAGAAGAAAAATAAAAGCCTTTATTCTCAGATGTAGTAGGCCCCTAGAAAAGACATATTCCTAACTCCCAGTGCCTGTGAATGGGACCTAATTTGGAAAAAGGTGGGCCCTAAATCCACTAACAGGTGTACTTTTAAGAGCGAGGCATAGGGAGATTAAGAGAGGGTGCCATGAAGATGGAGGCAGAGACTAAAGTGATGCATCTGCAAGCCAAGGAATGCCAAGATTGGCCAGCAGCTGCTATTCTTTTCATAAACTGTTAGATTCAAATGGCTAAAACTTTGTCTAGAATTTTTTCATTTGTGTTTGTAAAAAATAATTGACTTACAGATTCCTTTTCTTATAATGCCTTTGTCTGGTTTCTGTGTCAGGGTAATGTTGGACTTGAAGATCATCTTAAAGTTTCTGGAAGAGTTTGTGTACAGAAGATATACAAATGTAAAAATCTAAAACTAAAATTTCTAGAAAGGCTGGGCGTAGTGGCTCATGCCTGTAATCCCAGCACTATGGGAAGCCAAGGTGGGTGGATCACGAGGTCAGGAGTTTGAGACCAGCCTGGCCAATATGGTGAAACCCCTCTACTAAAAATACAAAAATTAGCTGGGTACGGTGGTACACACCTGTAGTTCCAGCTACTCGGGAGGCTGAGGCAGAAGAATCACTTGAACCCAGCAGGCGGAGGTTGCAGTGAGCCGAGATCACGCCACTGCTCTCTAGCCTGGGTGACACAGCGAGACTCCATCTCAAAAAAAAAATTTCTAGAAGAAAACAAAACTTTTGTACTTTTTGTATTTGGCAAAGGTTTCTTAAATATGATCCGAAAGGATAGTCCGTAAGAGAAAAACGTGATACATTGAACTTAATCAAATTAAGAGCTTATGCTATTCAGAAGACACTGTTAAGAGAATGAAAATACAAGCCAATAATGGGAGAAGATATTTACAAATCATACATTTGATAAAGGACTTACATCCAGAATACATAAGGGACTATCAAAACCTAATAATTAGCTAACAAACAACTAAATTAGAAAACGGGTAGAAGGCTGGGTGCAGTGGCTCATGCCTGTAATCCCAACACTTTGGGTGACTGAGGCTGGTGGATCTGAGGTCAGGAGTTTGAGACTAGCCTGGCCAATGTGGTAAAACCCCGTCTCTGTCAAAAATACAAAAATTAGCCAGGCATGGTGGCACATGCCTGTGGTCCCAGCTACTCAGGAGGCTAAGGCGAGAGAATCACTTGTACTCAGGAGGCTGAGGTTACAGTGAGCCAAGGTTACACCACTGCACTCCAGCCTGGGCAACAGAGCAAGACTCCGTCTCAAAAAAAAAAAAAAAAAAAAAAAGAAAACAGGCAGAAGACTAACAGATACTTCAGCAAAGAAGATATATGGATGATAAGAATAAAAAGTTGCTCAGGATTATTAGGCATTAGGAAAATGAAAATTAAAACCACAATGTGATACCACCACTCACCTACTGTGATGACAAGAATGTGTAAGAACTGGAATTTCATAAACTTCTGCTGTGAAAGTAAAAGGATACAACCACTTTCTTTCTTTCTTTTTTTTTTTTTCAGACAGAGTCTTGCTCTGTCACCCAGGCTGCTGGAATGCAGTGGCACAATCTTGGCTCACTGCAACTTCTGCATCCAGGGTTCAAGTGATTCTCCTGCCTCAGCCTCCCAAGTAGCTGGGATGACAGATACCTGCCACTATGTCTGGCTAATTTTTGTATTTTTAGTAAAGACGAAGTTTCACCATGTTGGCCACGCTGGTCTTGAACTCCTGACCTCAAGTGATCTACCTGCCTCGGCCTCCCAATGTGCTGGGATTACGGGCATGAGCCACCGCTCCCGGCTGATATAACCACTTTCAAAAACAGTGTGGCAGTGTCTTAAAAAAATAAACATATATCTTTCATATGATCTACCCATTCTACCCCAGATATTTACTCAAGATAAATGAAAGCATATGTCTGTACAAAGAATTTTACATGAATGTTTCCAGTAGTTTTATCTCTAATAGCCAAACACTGGAAATAACTCAATGTCCATCCCTATAGGTAAATGGATAAGTAAATTGTGGTACATTCATACAGTGGAATACTACTCAACAATGAAATGAGGTACTAATACATGAAGCAACATGGATGAATCTCAAAATAATTTTGCTGAGTGAATGAAGCTAAATTGAAAAAAAATCACCATATTTTTAAAAAAGAAAGAAAAAAAATCACCACATAATTCCATTATACAAAATTCTAGAAAATGAAAACTAAGTTATAGTGACAGACAGATGATCAGTGCTTACCTGGGCAGTGGGTAGAGAAGGACATGAGGGAGGGATTTCTTTCTGAGGTGATGGATATGTTTATTATTTTGACTGTGTAATGGTTTCACAATATACATGGCGACTTAGCAAATTTTATACTTTAAATGTGTGCAATTTATTGTATGCCAATTATATGTCAATGAAACTGTTTTAAAATGTTATAAAAATGGACACTTAAAATGAGTGCATTTTGTATTATATAAATTCTACCTCAATATATACGATTAATACACTTGTCCTATAACCCAAAAATTCCACTTCCATATATTCCCAAGAAAAATGAAAACTAAGAGAAATGAAAACATCTGAACACAAAACTGTACAAGAATGTTCACATCAGCTGGCATATCTGTTTTGGGAATAAACACAGATGGTGCTTTATCTTAGAGCCTTTGCATTTGCAGCTTTTTCTGCTTGTAATGCTCTTCCTTAATATTCACATGGCCCAAGACCTTATTTTATGCCTCTAGTTCAAAGATCATCACCTTAAAATGGTCTTTCCTGATCTTCTCTAAATTAGCCCTACTAACTCCCTAACACTTATCTCCTTACCCTACTTCACTTTCTTCACAACACATATCAAAACCTGATTATTATCTGTTTACTTATTTACAATATGTTTCCCTTACTAGAATATCAATATCTCCATGACAATAGGAGTGTCTATCAATAGTGCCTAGGCTCTAGCACAGTGCGTGGCTTAGGTTAGGTAAATGGGAAATATTTGTTGAATAAAATTTGGACAATGGAGAAATGAATATAAATCTAAATGTAAAAGGAGACCTGAAACACAGGTAAAATGATCATCAATGAGGAAGAAAGAAAGCAGCCCCACTTTGAAAAGGGAGAGAAACATGAGAGAAGAGAAATAAGAAGTTTAGCAAACTGTCTAAAGTTCCTTTGGTAGCTCACGTTGAGAGAATCTGAATGCTTCCCAGGTATAAGTCCTTTCTCCACAGCCCTTGGGCCTTTGAAGGGTGATGTCCAAACAGCTCAGTGCTGTGCCTCCTCCCTGACCTCATGGGTCATAACTTGTGATAGCACCCTCCTGCCTGATTTGCTGTCACTCACCTGTGTACCAACTCCTTGTTCCTTCCTTCATTACTATCCAGGGCTCTTTCTCTTGCTCCAATAAAGCAATCACATCTGGCTTAGGAATGGTATATCCTGCTCATGAGAAAAGAAATGACACATGTTGTAGAAAAAAATAAAAATAAACCCCAAACAACCACAACCTTGAATTGACAATTCATACTTGGTTACATTTGTAGTAAACTGCAGGTGAAAATGGTACTTGATATCACAGCCAAGAAGAAAAAGGCTAAGAACATTCATGTTAACATGGACTCACAATTACAGGACTAAAGAGACAAGGAAAGAGAGGGAAAAGGTCTGCTTTGCTGCTAAAGCTAGTATACAGAGGGGTTGTGAGTATAGCCTCTGGAACCCTATGGCCTGGGTTCAAATCTTCTGCCACCTACCAGCTGTGTGACTTTGAAAGTTACTTAGCCTCCGTGTGTTCACTTTGATCAAATGCAAAATGGGGCTGATATTACCGACTTCATAGGCTGTTGTGAGAATTAAATGAATTAATATATGCAAAGGCATAAAAACATGCCTAGTATATAGTATTATTTTGTTGTTACTATTTTCCTAGGAGAAATATACTAAGTTTCCTAAAACATTTCCAGGTTCTTCCTCAGATATTTCTTGAACAGAAAATGCAAATTCACAGCCTTTAACTTTCAACCACACAGCAGGTTAAGGGGAGTATGTCTCCTCTAGGATGGGGTGTGTTGGCTTGAATTTTACATAACTATTGTTAACTCAATCCACCATTGTATAATCCATGGAGCTTCTTTTGATAGCTAAAAAAAAAACAAACAAACAAACAAAAAAAAGAGAATTCTGAGACTAGCTATTGTCTTGTAGGAGAGCCAGATATTAACACAGAGCAACTATAGGAATTATGAGTTTACGCATTATATGAAATCTGGTCTCTCTAAAAATGTCACACAAATCAAACCTGGAAATCATTTAGAAAAGCAAGCAATAACAGGAAGAGTCAGAGGGAGGAGTGAATGCCACTGAGGGATGGAAAGATGAAGTTGCTTAACACAGGTACCCATTTCCACCCCAACACTGCTCAAACTATGTCTTTAGAAATAGGGGGAGTCAGTTGGCCTCTTAAAACAGAGTTCTAAAATTTGACAGTGGAGAAGGTAGATACTCCAGAAAACAGGTTGTAAACTATTTCAGCAGATACCTTACCCAATGAGACCAGGTTGCTGTAGTTCTCGAACATCACATCCTTGTACAAGTCCCTCTGTGCAGGGTCCAGGCACTCCCACTCCTCTTGGGAGAGGTCTATGGACACATCCCTGAATGCCAAGGATACCTGAAATGACATATTAAAAATTTATTAAATGTATTTTCAAGATGGAAAACTGCTTTGCAGGAAAGAAGCAGCATAGTAAGCAAATACACTGGGGCTCAAGCCTGCAACATGGATAAAAGAATAAGGAAATTCATATTTCTGAAATAAAGTGTTTATATGCTTTTAAAGACTACTGTTGATGCAAATTAAGTGAAACAGCATAAATAAGCACACTGCCCATTATGTGGCTGCATTTTAAGTTCTGAATAAATGCAAGTTCCATCATCCTCTCTTCCCTGCAAAAAATTTTTCAAAAAAGAATTCTTTTACCAAAAAGTACTCTAAAATCTCTCTTAGAAAAC
The DNA here is from genome assembly GCF_001604975.1 of Cebus imitator. Lineage (NCBI taxonomy): Eukaryota > Metazoa > Chordata > Mammalia > Primates > Cebidae > Cebus > Cebus imitator. Next base: position 2,050,579 of record NW_016107621.1, read on the forward strand.
AGGAGTTGACTGACATTATGTAATTTCACTGGAACTCAGGTTCATCATGGTGCAAAATAACCTCAAAGCAAAGTCTTCAGTTAGTATATTTATTGGCTGGCTAATAATATCATCCATCTTGTGGATTCTTCAGACTAATTCTTCTTTTATTCTTAGGCATTTATTTAAGGTGGCCAAAGTGTTTAAGGTTTTTCCCAATCCTATTTCCACCATCATTGGGGATCAGAGCCTATGTCCAGCCATCAATAGGGATTGGAGGATATTCCTACCTGCCACTCCGGCCATACTACATGAACACTTACTTTGTTCCTAAGCCAGAGGATGCTGACGGATCCACAATGACATTGATGTCACTGGAGACCAGTGCAACCTCCTCAACCACAAAATTGACTTTTGTTTTCTTATTCATCCTTGGAGATTCCCCTGGCTAGATCCCTGAAAATGCAATATGCAGGCCCCAATTACACTCCAACTTAGTCCTCTAAGCCTCTTAATGCCTGAGACCTCACCTCTGCCTCTGACATGGAAGACAATCTTTGAGTCACTGCAGAAGACAAAACACTGAACACTAAATCCCATCCATCAACCCACAAAATTCAGGTCTGGGCAGTCTAATGGGGCTACTACCTGTGTGCCATAGAACCATGACTCCTGGCTGGCATGGTGACTCACACCTGTAATCCCAGCACTTCGGGAGGCTGAGGAGGGTAGATCACCTTAGGTCAGGAGTTTGAGACCAGCCTGGCCAACATAGTGAAACCTTATCTCTACTAAAAATACAAAAATTAGCCAGGCGTGGTGGTGGGCACCTGTAATCCCAGCTACTCAGGAGACTGAGGCAGGAGAATCACTTGAACCTGGGAGGCAGAGGTTGCACTGAGCTGAGATGGCACCACTACACTCCAGCCTGGGTAACAGAGTGAGGCTCTGTCTCAAAAAAAAAAAAAAAAAAAGAACCATGACTCGACAGAAACTCAAATATTTCCCTTGAGGGACTTCATCTTTCAGTGCTCCACCAATGTTCCTGAGAGAAGACTGGGCACATAGATGAATGGGCAATAGGTGAGCATTGCTAAGAGAAAATAGGAGCAAATGAGGAAGACACTAGACTACGTGGCACTATCCTTCACTGCGATCAGAGTAACTAGGGAGCAGATTCCACAACCGGATTGTCTTAGGAAGGAAGTCTCAAGATAATGAGATTTCAGTGATCAATAAATTTAAAAGCACAACATTTCAAGGAAGAAAAACACAAACTTACATGGGCCATGGTTTTGGCACCACAAGAACTTGTCAGTTCTCCTTGGGCTTCCTCCATGGAGATGCACAGAATCCAGAGAAGCCGGGGCTAGGGGAAGAACAAGTGACTCTGAGGCCAGATGTGTCTCTGAAGTCCTAAAATGACTTAAGTTAATAAGATCCTGTTTTTGCATAATTTCTACTTCCAACCCCACCATTCTGCACATATAAGCAGGGGAAGAAAGCCAAACCCTCCCTATACTATGAGAAACCACTTGTGCATGTGTAGATACAGGGTAGAGGCCTCACGCGCAAAGCCAGATCAGGAGCTCCAGCAGAAGGGTCTCTGGCTTACTTCAACTTCTGATGCTGCTGATGAGTAGCTGAAACTGAATTTTTAGATCCTGTCTTGAGCAGATCCTCTTCCATCCATGCCCACCTTAGGGCTGAGAAGGGGCCACCCATACAAATCCAAATATCATTCATGGCTTGGCCATATGCCTGGACTCCACAGACAGGAAGGCAGAAAACAGTGGGCAGCCCTTCTCACTGCAAAACTGCACTTGCCCTGTGGAGCCCTTCCCAGCTAGAACCACAGCCCCCAGAATTCTGTTTCCAACCAATTTCCTAACTGATTCCCCAACCAGGAACAGCTATACTGCTTTCCTGCATGAAGTCACTGACCACGCCAATATCTCAATATCAAGGCTGGAGTGGTGTGAATTCATGCCCACGGCTTCCAGGTGACAACAAAAATAGCTATTTTTAGGATCTTTTGCATGATGGGCCCTTTATCATATTAACATTTAACCATGCAATGCATTTATCTCCTTTCAACAGATGAGGTAATGAAGGCTCAGAGTAAAGTACCTTGCCCAAATTCACAGAAAGAGGCAGAGCTGTAGTTTGAATCCATGTTTCTCTAAATATAAAGCCAATTCTCTCTCTCGCTCTCTCTTTTTTTTTTTTTTCTTTTAGTGAGTTTGATTTTTTTTTCTTTTTTCACATACTCATTGGCCATCTCTTTTTTTTTTTTTTTTCTGGAGATAGGGTCTTGCTCTCTCAACTCTAGGTTTTCCTCTGAAGCTCAGAATTTTTTCAAATGAAACTTAAGCATGGGTAATTCACTAAAAATAGCAACGTATCATCCACAGAAGTTATCAAATTTCAATACAATTAAGGAGACCCTAGTCAAGGAAGTACCAGTTGACAGTTATTAGAATGGCAGATTTAAAAGACTAATGATATGCCAGATGAGCAACATCACAGGGAAATGGATACTGTGTAAATGCTACAGATTTGTAGGACCTTAAAACATGGCATGTAGAAGGATGTGAGGGACTTTTACCATCCAACCCAGAAGTAGAGCCTACTTCTGGGGCTCTACGCAAACCAAATGACTGTAAATGTGTATTAAGATGTATGCAGGTTAGGCCAGGAGCGGTGGCTCACACCTGTAATCCTAGCCCTTTGGGAGGCCGAGGCGGGCCGATCACTTGAGATCAGGAGTTTGAAACCAGCCTGGATAACATGGTGAATCCCTGTCTCTACTAAAAATACAAAAAAAAATTAGCCAGGCATGATGGTACATGCCTGTAATCCCAGCTACTTAGGAGGCTAAGGCAGGAGAATTGCTTGAACCTGGGAGGCAGGGGTTGCAGTGAGCTGAGATCGCACCACTGCACTCCAGCCTGGGCGACAGGCTGCTAAAAATGCAAAAATTTGCTGGGCATGGTGGCAGGGGCCTGTGGTCCCAGCTACTCAGGAAGCTGAGGCAGAATCGCTTGAACCTGGGAGGCAGAGGCTGCAGTGAGCCGAGATCTCACCACTGCACTCCAGCCTTGGTGATAAAGCAAGACTCTGTCACACACACACACACACACACACACACACAAAAGTTCAGTTTCTCAGTCAACTTAGCCATATTTCAGGTGCTCATTAGCCACATGTGGCAAACAGCTACCATACTGGAGAACACAGAACATATTCATCAACATGGAAAGTTCTACTGGACAGTACTGGACGTCTCCTTCCTATGAACTCCCAAGGCCTGTGACCTGAACTTCTTTACTGTTTTTTATCTCCTACCTTATACTTATTCAGTCTATTCTGATTTTATACTCTCTGCTGTAGGGTGGCACCTATGTGTTTTCAGTTCTTGTACTCCTCTAATTACTAACACAAGATTCAGTATACTATGAGTCCTTATGTCTGATATTTGATTAAAATTCCATTTTTAGGTATTTTTTCTTGGAAGTGGCTATTAAAGCATATTAAGACATACACATAAGATATTTATCATGAAACAACTTAAAATAATCAAATATTAAAAATACTAATAGCTACAGTAGGCAACAGGTTAAATAAACTATGGTCTGTTATGATGGCACACCAAGGCCTTACTAATTATATTGGTCCCTATTTATTTTTGGAGGAAGACATCAATGATGCGTTACCGACTGATACCGGCAAATTAAAGGAGCATGTGCCATTATGGGAAGAGTTATAATATTGTCATTAAAAACACAGACTCTGTTGTCAGATTTTCAGAATGTGAATCTTAGTCTGACAGCTACATACTTTTCAGTTAGTTTGTTGGTAAATTAGGGATAAGAACAGCACCAATCTCATGGGGTGGTCATGAAGATTGAGATAATACACATATCCCACTTAATAATACGTAATTACTTAATAAAAGTTAGACAGTATTATTAAAATAGAGGACATTATGTCCTTAATTCCATTGCTATTAAATAAAATCATTTTATATTATTTCACTTATTTCAAGTAAAGTTTGAATCTCATGCCCATTTTTTAATAATGATATTTTAAGTATTTTAGAGCTGAGCCTTGAAGATGCAATTATTTTAAATCAACAACATTAGTAAAACAGACTCCCAGAAAAATAATCAATAAATCTCTTGGCTTGGTGTGGTGACTCACGCCTGTAATACCAGGCCTTTAGGAGGCTGAGATGGGTGGATCACCTGAGGTCAGAAGTTTGAGACCAGCCTGGCCAACATGGTGAAACCCCCATCTCTACTAAAAACACAAAAATTAGCCAGGGGTGGTGACATGCACCTGTAATCCCTGCTACTAGGGAGGCTGAGGCAGGAGAATTGCTTGAACCTGGAAGGCAGAGGTTGCAGTGAGCTGAGATTGCACCACTGCTCTCCAGCCTGGGCAATAGAGTGAGACTCTGTCTCAAAAACAAAACAAAACAAAACAAAGCAATCTCCTCTCGTTCTTGCAACTACCAAAGAGGAGACATCATTCTTCAACATAAAACTAGCTAAAAGGATCTAATTAAGGTAGGGGTCTCCAACCCCCTGGGTCACTGACTGATACTGGACCCCAGCCTGTTAGGAACTGGGCCACACAGCAGAAGGTGAGCAGCAGGCCAGCAAGGGAAGCTTCATCTGTATTTACAGCTACTCCCCATTGCTCACATTAACCACTTGATCTCTGCCTCCTGTCACATCAATTGCAGCATTATGAACTGAACATGTGAGGGATCTAGGTTGCATGCTCCTTATGAGAATCTAATGCCTGATGATCTGTCATTGTCTCCCAACACTCCCAGATGGGACCATATAGTTGCAGGAAAACAAGCTCAGGGCTCCCACTGATTCCATATTATGATGAGCTGTAGAATGATTTAATTATATGTTACAATGTAATAATAAGAATAAAGTGCACAATAAACATAATGTGGTTGAATCATCCTGAAACCATCTCCCTCTCTATCTGTGAAAAAACTGTCCGCCATAAAACCAGTCCCTGGTGCCAAAAACGTTGGGGACTGATGTAATAAGGCAATATATAGATGACTTTAATATGAGGTTCAATCTTGTTCTCCTCTTCTATATGTAAATATTTACATGAATATTTATAGCTGTTACTATCTTATTCTGTTTTCTGTTATAAATCCGTCCTATAAAATGTTATTTGCATAATGGAATACTGAACAAAACCTAGCCAAAATAAGAGTATTGCTATGTCCTGTAAAAGCAACCTTAAAAATCTAAAAAAAAAGTATAATCCTGAAGAACTGTCTTATTTGATAAATTGTATAATATTAATTATCCTTAATTGGTTTATATAACCCTAAAAGTTGTAAATATCTCAAAGGTTAATCAAACTTAGCAGGGTTAATTGGTGTTTCACGCTTCTCCCTACTGCACAGAGATATAAGAAAGCTGGCCAGGCGAGGTGGCTTATGCCTGTAATCCCAGCACTTTAGGAGGCTGAGGCGGGTGGACCACAAGGTCAGGAATTCGAGACCAGCGTGGCCAACATGGTGAAACCCCATCTTTACTAAAAATACAAAAATCAGTCAGGCATGGTAGCACGTGCCTATAATCCCAGCAACTCGGGAGGCTAAGGCAGGAGAATTGCTTGAACCAGAAGGTAGGGGCTGCAGTGAGCTGAGATCGCACCACTGCACTCCAGCCTGGGTGAAAGAGCAAAACTTCACCTCAAAAAAAAAAAAAAAAAAGCTATGGTTAGGGAGAATCACTTTTTCTAACTAGGAATTGGAGAGTCTTTGTGTCCTTTGAAAGATCAGTTAGTGCAATTTCTATTCTGCAGGAAGAAAAACGCATGTGCGTGTGTGTGCACATGCACGCACACACACGACACATACACACACACAAGTGTACTGAAAAATCTTCCTAAAATATAGTTTCCCAAAGTAATAAAAGTGATGCTGGAGCTATTTTAACTTTCTTCTTTATAAATCCCTTATGTAATATAACTGAGTAATTGAATAATTTTTAAAAAGTAAGCATTAATTCTATAATCAGAAGTATACAAGAAATCTATATCCAATTATAAAATAAAATGTTTTAACATGTCAGAAGCAAATTGGCTTGACATGTATGGAAACAGTAAGAAAACTGTGACTGCTGGGCGCGGTGGCTCACGCCTGTAATCCCAGCACTTTGGGAGGCCGAGGCGGGTGGATCACGAGGTCGAGAGATTGAGACCATCCTGGTCAACACGGTGAAACCCCGTCTCTACTGAAACTACAAAAAATTAGCTGGGCATGGTGGCGCGTGCCTGTAATCCCAGCTACTCAGGAGGCTGAGGCAGGAGAATTGCCTGAACCCAGGAGGCGGAGGTTGCGGTGAGCCGAGATCGCACCATTGCACTCCAGCCTGGGTAACAAGAGCGAAACTCCGTCTCCAAAAAAAAAAAAAAGAAAACAGTGTGACCATTATAAATAAATGCCTACCAGTTCTTGAACATTCTTCTTCAATTCAACAAGACCTTTTCACTATTAAGATTCTTCTCTGAATACACAAGCCAGGTGAATGGCACCTGTAGCCTGAATAAGAAAATTTATGCAAAGCAGACAGAAGAGTGTTTGGTTCTCCTCCACTTCTCCAGCAAACAATCAATTGAAATGTCAATTCTGATATAATCCCTTGTTAAATGTCTTTAAATCCTAAATTAGTGAGATTCATATAAAATTTAAAATTTCCGGTTGGATGCGGTGGCTCATGCCTGTAATCCCAAGACTTTGGGAGGTCAAGGCAAGTGGATCACCTGAGGTCAGGAGTTCAACACCAGCCTGACCAACATAGTGAAACCCTTTCTCTACCAAAAATACAAAAATTAGCCAGGCATGGTGGTGGGTGCCTGTAATCCCTGCTACTTGGGAGGCTGAGGCAGTAGAATCACTTGAACCCAGGAGGCAGAGGCTGCAGTGAGCTGAGTTCACACCACTGCACTCCAGTCTGGGCGACAGAGCAAGACTCCGTCTTGGGAAAAAAAAAATTTGCATATTATTCTTCATCACTATGACTATCACTTTCTCATATGTACTTTTTTTCCCCCATATGTACTTTTTATTCTTACAACTAGCTCTGTATAAACATAAATCTCAACTCATGGATTTCTTGGAAAAAATCCCTGTTCATGTTCACACAGATTTCTATGCTTGGACTTCCAATCACATTCCCACTCCTAAAAACCTTAAAAACAGACGACCATTATCACTTGCTTACTGATACCAGTCAAGTCATCTCTATTCCTGTCATACTTTAAAACTGAGGTCTTTGGAGTAGATTGGAGAAGATGAATGATATGATCCTACCTAAACATTAATCTCAATAAAACAAAGTTTAAACTTTAGACTCCAAAATATGCATTTATCTACTATTACGGAAAGTGAATGTAAAGGAATGATTTGAAAAACGAGAAGTTCATTTAGAGGCCCGTGGAGGATCCACCTGGCATGGTCCATTGTTCACTGGAAAGGAAGGCCTGTAATAGGTCACTGGACAATTCAGGAAAAGCAAAGCAGGCTGGACGCAGTGGCTAATGCCTGTAATCCCAGCACTCTGGGAGGTAGAGGCGGGCGGATCACAAGGTCAAGAGATAGAGACTATCCTAGCCAACATGATGAAACCTTGTCTCTACTAAAAACACAAAAAAATTAGCTGGGTGTGGTGGCGCATGCCTGTAGTCCCAGCTACTCAGGAGGCTGAGGCAAGATAATTGCTTGAATCCAGTAGGCGGAGGTTGGCAGTGAGTCGAGATCGCATCACTGCACTCCAGCCTCCAGAGCAAGACTCCGTCTCAAAAGAAAAAAGGAAAAGTAAAGCAATATTTCCATGTCCTAAAAACAAAACATCTTATGTATTTATTTAAATATTTATTTAAAGATTTGGACCAGAGAGTTGCAATTTATGTCTTTTTTATATTGAATCAAAGAATTTTTTCAAAGGGACAAATGCAAATGAAAGCCACAGAAAGTACCAAGGGATGTGATTTTTGTGACTATGAGCAATGAGGACACAGGCTCTGGGGTAGATTGTGGCTGTGTTTGACATAGTGTAGTACCATGCCGTGTGACCGGGTGCAGGCAAGGCTGGGTGAAGATGAGAATGTGTGATTTGGAATGTGTGATTTGTATTTTATGAACAAAGAGGAAACATCAACTTACCTGGATCTGAACTTTTGGACCTGCTACAACAATTGTTCCCTTCTTTTCAGGATCCTTCTTTTGGTGAATGGCAGGATGAGGGAAGAAAAAAATCTTGAGACAGCAGTCCTTTCTTAGAGCACAGACCGACCCAGAATATCCCCCTCTAGCGCCACATGTGCGCCGACCTGACGCACCTAACAGCTGTGTGAGAGTGAAGCTGGAATCTGTATCTGAACTCACAGCAGATTTCTAGATCTGAGGTACGCGAATTCGGTGGTCCTGAAAAACGCAGCTGTCCACACAACGCCTCCAATGGGCGCCCTTCCATCCCGTCGTCCCAGGAGTCTGTTTTAGGGACACTTCTAACTCAAAAGTCCAATTGCCAACCCAGGTCTGTACCTTCTTGCTGAGAACCTTCATCCCAGAACTCAGTATGTGACTTCCCCCTTGGGGACACTGCGCTGTGCAGGCACCCGGGGCCGTGAGGGGGGCAGAGGGTCAGTGACACACACCAGAAAGCCAGGAACCTGTCTCAGCCTCACATCCGCACCCACACCCGCCCAACCCGGTCCTGACAGGCACCCCGTCGCGCGCGCGGCACACATACAGACACCGTCTGCCACACTGTGTCACACAATCCCCCTTCTCCGCTCCCCACGCTCGCACAGGCCTGAGGCTCCCTCCGGGCATGGCACGCCAGGTCTGGGCCCTAGAGCGCCTCATTTTGGGCGGCAGTTTCATCCCCAGTGCTACTCCTAAGAGTCCCGTTCCTCCTCACCTAGCTCCGACTTCTTGTCTGTGAAGAACGCACCCAGGCGGCTGAACCGGTAGGGAAGCAACGGAAATGGCCCCCGGGGTCCAGGCAACACTGCCCAAGGGGCTTCTGGGAAATGCAGTCCACAGGGTCTCTGTGCGCAGGCGCGGACGCGCGCGCACCCGATGGCTTCAACTTAAGGCCCGGGAACTCGCGCGGGAAGCTGAGGAAGAGAACAGACGCCTCTGTGCCTCGCCAGGCCACTTGAGTGTGGGACCGCCGAGTGTATCCTTGGGACCCTGAGGCCGAGTGCGTGCAGGACTGGGCGATACCTCCGCCAGGCAGGATTTTGTCTGATTCACCCCTTGAGGTAGTCCCGGCGTAGTACATCGTAGGCGCTCCATATGTGTATTATAAAGAATGGTTGCCTGGCCATTTGTGCTTGACCTTGTGAGCGCGTGTATGTGGTACTGTGAGGGTTGCGGGACCGACGGAGCCTCTTTGGCTGTGGCGGGTTGTGTTTCCGCGTGTGTGTAATTTGAGTGTGAGTCGGTGTGTAGTGAGTAAAGGCATCTGACTGGAGAAAACCACAGAAAATACCTGGGGGTGTGATTTTTGTGACTTTGGTCAATGGGACGACAGGCTCTGTGGTAGATCGTGTCTGTGCTTGACGTAACAATGTGGTACTATGCCGTGTGACTGGGTGCAGGCAAGGCTATGTGAAGATGTGAACGTGTGACTTGGAAAATCTGGATGTGGAATGTCACAGGTGCTAGTGGAATTGTGACTGTGTGTGTATAAAAGTGTGCAACCATAGGCCTATATGTCTGTGGAATAAAGAGCATATGTTATATATTCTTAGAGTATCAACTTTATTTAAAGATTTGGACCGGAGAGTTGCAATTTATGTGCCAAAGAATTTTGTCTTTTTATATTGATTTAAATGAATTTTTTACAAAGAGAAAAATACAAATAATAGTAACTTTTAAACAATATTAAGAACTTCCTTCCACTGTTCTATTCTGGCAATGAGTCTTTGGCAGATCAATTTGAAAAGCTTGGACTGAGGACATTATACTTGGCAAGCACATTAGGCAGTCAGCCCTTGGTTCCTTAATACCATGCTTCATTGAAAGGAGCAAGACTCCATGGAGAAATGGCAGATTCCAGGGCTAGGGAAGGGAAGGTTCAAAATGAACTAGAACAACCTGTGCTAGAAAAGTAAGGAAGTGCTCAAAAAATGGTAGGGACGTGTTCAAAGGACATGGAAACCCGATTGAAGGGGCTTTCACTGACCAAACCTGACATGGTTTGAGCATCAAAATAAATAGTGCTAGTTATAGATTAAAACCCATTAAATAACAGAGAATCATAATTCCAAACTGATATAAATCACTAAGTGAAAAAAATCGAAAGTTTGATGAGGGACTGGATGTTTACATTGTTGCAAAGAACCACACCCCCCAGCCCCTCACCCCCTCCCCCGCACCCGCAACCAAGTCCCTTAAAAATGTGCCCATATAAGGCTGGGCGAGGTGGCTTATGCCTGTAATCCCAGCCCTTTGGGAGGCTGAGGTGGGCGGATCACAAGATCAGGAGTTTGAGACCAGCCTGACTAACATGGTGAGACCCAATTCTCTACTAAAAAATTACAAAAATTAGCCAGGCATGGTGGTGTGCACCTGTAATCCCAGCTACTCAGGACGTTGAGGCAGGAGAATCGCTTGAACCTGGGAGGCAGAGGTTTTAGT
>NW_016107621.1:2061376-2066644 GCF_001604975.1 Cebus imitator
AAAAAATGCTCAACATCACTAATCATCAGAAAAATGCAAATTAAAACCATATGAGATACCACCTCACAGTGTTAAAATGGCTATAATCAAAGAGAAAAAATACAACAAGGGTTGGTGAGAATATGGATATAAGGGAACACTTACTCACTATTTGTGGGAATGTAAATTAGTACAGACATTATAGAAAATAATGCCTCTTCCAGAGGTTTCTCAAATTAAAAATATAATTATATGACCCAGCCATCCCACTACTGGGTGTATATCTGTGTTAGTCCATTCTTGTATTTCTATAAGGAAAACCCAAGTCTGGGTAATTTCCAAGAAAAGAGGTTTATTGGGTCACAGTTCTGCAGGCTGTACAGGAAGCATAATGACATCTGCCTTGGGGCAGGCCTCAGGAAGCTTCCAATCATTTCAGAAGGCAAAATGGGCACATTACATGGTGAAAGCAGGAGCAAGAGAGTGAGGAGGGAGATGCTACACACGTTTAAATGTCCAGATCTCATGAGAACTCACTTTCATGAAGATGGAAACAAGGGGATGGTGCTAAACCATTCATGAGAATCTGCCCCCATGATCCAGTCACCTCCTACCAGTCCCCACTTCCAATATTGGGGATTACATTTCGGTATGAGATTTGGGTTGTGACACACATCCAAACGATATCATTCTGCCCCTGGCCTCTCTCAAATCTCATGGCTGTCTCACATTTCAAAATACAATCATGCCTTCCTAACAGTCCCCCAAAGTCTTAACTGATTCCAGCATTAACTCAAAACTCCAAAGTCTGAAGTCTCATCTGAGACAAGGCCCGTCCTTTCCACCAACGAGCCTGTAAAATAAAAAACAAGTTAGTTACTTCCAAGATACAATGGGGGTACAAGCATTGGATAGATAGTCCTGTTGCAAAAGGGAGAAATTGGCTAAAAGAACAAGGATACAGGCCCTATGCAAAATCGAAACACAGTAGGGCAGTAATTAAATCTTAAAGCTCCAGAATAATCTTTAACTCCATGTCCCATGTCCTGGGCACACCAATTTAAGGGTAGGCTCCCAAGGCCTTGGGCAGTTCTTCCCCTATGGCTTTGCAGGGTTCAGGCTCAGAGGCTGCTCTCACAGGCTGTTGAGTGCCTGTGGCTTTTCTATACTGATGATGTCAGCTGCCAGTGGATCTACCATTCTGGGATCTGGAAGATGGTGGCCCTCTTCTTATAACTCCACTAGTCAGTGCCCCAGTGTGGAATCTGAGTTAGGGTTCCAACCCCACATTTCCTTTTTGCCCTGCAAAAAGAGGTTCTCTGTCAAGGCTTAGCCCCTGTGGCATGCTTCTGCCTGGACACCTTGACTCTTCCATATATCCTCTGAAATTTAGGTGGAAGCTCTCAAGCCTTATTTATACTCTGTGTACCTGCAGACTTAACACCATATGGAAGCCACCAAGACTTATGGCTTGCAACCTTTGGAGCTGCAGTCTGAGTCACAGCTGGAGTTGGAGCAGCTAGAGTGCAGGGAGCCATGTCCTGAGGCTGCACAGGTCACTCCTGGCCCATGAAACCATTCTTTCCTCCTAGGCCTCAGGGCCTGTGATGGGAGGGGCTGCCTCTTAGATCTCTGAAATGCCCGTTTCCCATTGAGTTGGCTATCCGCACTTGCCTCCTTTTTAGTTATGCAAATTTATCTAGCAAATTGTTGCTCAGAAACCTACTTGAATTCTTCTGAAAATGAGCTTTTCTTTTCTACCACATGGCCAATGCCAGTTTTCCAAACTTTTACACTGCTTAGTTCCAGCTTTAAGTCATTTCTTTACTCCCACATCTTAGGGTAGGCAGTTACAAGCACCAGTCTACATCTTGAATGCTTTTCTATTTGGACATTTCTTCTGCCAGATACCCTAGGTTATCACTCTCAAGTTCAAACTTCCATAGATCCCTAGAACATGGACACAATGCAGCCAAGCTCTTTGCTAATGCATAACAGAAGGGAACTTTGCTCCAGTTCCCAATAAATTCCTAATTTTCATCTGAGACCTTGGTAGCCTGAACTTCATTGTCCATATCACTATCAGCATTTTAGTCACAACCATTTAACCAGTCTCTAAAAAGTTCCAAATTTTCCTTTATCTTCCTGTCTTATGAGCTCTCAACTCTCTTGCAACCTCTGCCTGTTACCCAATTCCAAATCTGCTTCCACATTTTCAGGCATCTTTATAGCAATGCCCAACTCCTCTACCAATTTTCTGTATTAGTCCATTCTTGAATTGCTATAAAGGAATACCTGAGACTAGGTAATTTGTAAGTAAAGAGGTTTAATTGGCTCACAGTTCTGCAGGCTGTACAGGAAGTATAATGGCACCTACTTCTGGGGAGGCCTGAGGAAGCTTCCAGTCATAGTAGAAGACAAAAGGGGAGTAGGCATGTCATATGTCAAAAGCAGGAGCAAGAGGGTGAGGGGAGGTGCCATATACACTTATAAACAACCAGATCTCATGAGAACTCACTATCGTGAGATCAGTACTAAGGGATGGTGCTAAATCATTCATGAGAACTCCACCCCCATGATCCAATCACCTCCCACCAGGCCCCACCTCCAACATTGGGGATTACATATCCATATGAGATTTGGGCAGGGACACACATTTAAACTGTATCAATATCCAAAGGAAATAAAATCAATATGTTTAAGAGATATCTATGCCCCCATGTTTGATGCAGCACTATTCACAATAGCCAAGATATGGAAGCAACCTAAGTGTTCATCAAAGGATGAATGGATAAAGGAAATGGGATATATATAATGGAATAGTATTCAGACTTTAAAAAGGAGGAAATCCCTGCAACAAGGATGACCTGGAGGACATTATGTTAAGTGAAGTAAGCCTGGCATAGAAAGACAAATACTGCATGATCTCACTTATATGTGGAATCTAAATAAGTTGAACTCATAGAAGTAGAGAGTAGAATTGTGGTTACCAGGGCCTGGCAGGGGTGGGGGTGGTTGGACAGATGTTGATCAAAGGATATATACAATTTCAATTAGGAGGAATTAAGAAAACGTTTGGGCCATGCGCGGTGGCTCACACCTGTAATCCAGTACTTTGGGAGGCGAAGGCAGGTGGATTACATTTTAATATGAGATATGAGGGCAGGAGATCAAGACCATCCTGGCTAACATGGTGAAACCCCATCTGTACTAAAAATACAAAAAATTAGCTGGGCATGGTGGCATGCACCTGTAGTCCCAGCTACTTGGGAGGCTGAGGCAGGAGAATCGCTTGAACATGAGAGGCAGAGTTTGCAGTGAGTTGGGATTGTGCCATTGCACTCCAGTCTGGGTGACAGAGTGAGATTCTGTCTAAAAAAAGAAAAAAAAAGTTTATGTCCAAATTTGAGTCAGTGCTGGGTGAGACTAGAATGTCCATAAGAAACTGGATGTGATGGGGGCTCAACAATTTAGCAGAATTGTGACAAAGAGATGGGTGATAAGGTGAGTTAAATGCCAGCAAACCTCTCTCTTGCACCAAGCACTACCTAGGATATTCAGAGCCCATATGGGATGTGGTTAGAATTCTACAAGTGTCATTTACAAGTGTGTGAGTGTGTGTGTGTGTGTGTGTGTGTGTGTGTGTGTGTGATGCACACGTTTTTTACTATAATATAGTCCCATTTGTCTATTTTTGTTTTTGTTGTCTATACTTTTGAGGTCTAAGCCATAAAATCTTTGCCTAGACCAATGTCCTGAAGTATTTCCCCTATGTTTTCTCTTCATAGTTTTAGGTCTGCCATTTAAGTCTCTAATCCATTTAATCCATTTTCAGTTGAGTTTTGTAAATGGTGGGAGATAGGGGTCCAGTTTCATTCCTTGGCATATGCATATTCAATATTCCTAGCACCATTTATTGAGGAGGATACTCTTTCCCCTCTATATGTTTTTGGTGCCTTTGTTGAAAATCAGTTGGCTGTAAATGCAGATTTATTTCTGGTTCTCTATTCTGTTCCACTGGTCTGTGTCTGGTTTTATACCAACACCATACTGTTTTGGTTATCATAGCCTTGTAATACATTTTGAAGTCAGGTAGTGTGATGCCTTCAGCTTTGTTGTTTTTGTTCAGGATTGCTTTCCCAATTGGTTTCTGGCTACATGAGATCTAGGAGGTTTTTGTGGAGTCTTTAGTTTTTCCTAGAAATATCATTGATGGAGCATATCGTTGGAAAAGAGGGACAGTTTTATTTCTTCTTTTCCAATGTGGATGTCTTTTATTTATTTCTCTTGCCTGATTAATCTGGCTAGGACTTCCAGTACTGTGCTGAATAGGAGTAGTGAAAGTGGGCATCCTTGTCTTGTTCCAATTCTTAGAGGAAGGCCTTTTAGCTTTTCCTCATTCAGTATGATATTGGCTGTGGGCTTGTATATGGCCCTTACTTTGTTGAGGTTTGTTCCTTCTATGCCTAGTTTGATGAGCGTTTTTATCTTGAAAGGATGTTTATTTTCATCAAGTGCTTCAATGTATCTATCGAGGTGATTATATGGCTTTTTCTCTTCATTCTGTTAATGTGATGTATTACGTTTATTGATCTGAATATGTTAAACGTATCCTTGCATGCCTCAGATAAATCCCATTTGGTCATGGTGTATTATCTTTCTGATGTGCTGTTGAATTTGGCTAGTATTTAGTTGATAATTTTTGCTTCTATGTTCATCCGGGATATTGGCCTGTAGTTTTTTTGTTGTTGCAACCTTGTCTGGTTTTTGGCCTCAAGGTAATGCTGGCCTCTTAGAATGAGCTAGGGAGAATCCCTTCTCTTCAATTTTCTGGAACAGTTTGAGAATTGTTGGTCTTCTTTGAAAGTTTGGTAGAATTTGGAGTGAA
This sequence comes from Cebus imitator, assembly GCF_001604975.1. Taxonomy (NCBI): domain Eukaryota; kingdom Metazoa; phylum Chordata; class Mammalia; order Primates; family Cebidae; genus Cebus; species Cebus imitator. The sequence continues at coordinate 2,066,244 of NW_016107621.1, forward strand.
GCACCAAGTCCTAGACTTTTCTTTGTTTGGGAGATTTTAATTATTGATTCAATATCTTAGAATCATTATTGGTCTTACTCATTATCGGTCTCTTCAGGTTTTATATTTCTTCCTTATTTAATCTTGGTAAATTATATGTATCCAGGAATTTATCCATTTCCTCCAGCTTTTCCAGTTTGTTAGTGTATATTTATTGTAGTCTCTGATGATCTTTGGTATTTCTGTGGTATCAGTTGTAATACACTTCTGATTTTTTTTATTTGGCTCTTTGCTTCTTTCTTGGTTAGTCTAGCCAGTAGTTTATCAATTCTATTTATCTTTTCCAAGAACCAACTTTTCATTTTGTTAATCCTTTGTATTTTTTTGAGTCTCTATTTTTTTTTTTTTTTTTTTTTTTTTTT
>NW_016107621.1:2068569-2088843 GCF_001604975.1 Cebus imitator
AAAAAAAAAAAAAAAAAAAAGAATAAGGTCTAGACTCCTTTTGAAAGGCTGTTTGATCAGGGAAACTGCATTGCTCTACCACCTTATTTCATGGCTATGAGCATCAAACTTTAGGGAGTTGATCCTGACCTGTAACAAATATAGTGCCTTAGCTTTGCACCTATACCTCCAGTTTAACCACTACTTATTTTGTATTCCATGAACTACCCACTTATCTTTTTTACAATTTTGAAATTTTCTTTCAAAGGTAATAAAATACTGGAACTTTTGGGCCCATGAAGTCCAAGAGGACTTAATTAACATTAATTCCTTAAAAAAAAAAAAAAAGATGGGGTTTTACCATGATGGCCAGGCTGGTTTTGAACTCCTGATCTCAGGTGATCCACCCACCTCGGCCTCTCAAAGTGCTAGGATTACAGGCGTAAGCCACCACGCCCGGCCCATTAACATTAATTCCTAAGAGTTTGCTGCAACTTGGCCTGATTTTCAAGACTGTACAAAACAGCACCTATCTTACGGTTTATATTGAGAGACAAGTCTCGTGTTTTTGCATGGGCCAGGTCCTTTGAGTGGAGGTATTTACAACCAAATTAAAACTGTGTAAGAATGTGTGCTACCTTAGTAAAGGTTAGATATGTCTCTCTTCCTAGAGGTGCTCCAGAGTAATAAAGATAAATACCTCTCCTTTCCCTTCCTAGTGAAAATTTGCATACATTCTGGAATACAGATAAGGTCACTCTTCTTTTTCTCTCATGTGGAGGATGGGCATGCCACCAGAAGCTTCATATAAGAACAGAGTTTCCTGATGTCAGGATTCTCCTATAAAGCACTCATTGCATATAGCAGATAACTTTTGTACCTTATTGCTTTACTCTATGGCAACTGGGGTTCTGGGAAGCAAGGCAAGATATTGTTCCTGCCACTTTTGCCATGGTGAAAAATGGTATGACTTTGACTCAGGGGTCTTATTTTTCTCTGTTAGATGTATGTGAAGCTGCAGCAGGCTATCTTGTTAGCATGCAAGTAGAGCAAAATCTTGAACCTTTCAGTTTCTGAATTATTAAGCATCTTTTCCTTTTTTTTTTTTTGAGACAATCTGGCTGGAGTGCAGTGGCACGATCTCGGCTCACTGCAACCTCCGCCTCCCGGGTTCTCTGCTTCAGCCTCCTGAGTAGCTCGGATGACAGACATGTACCACCATGCCCTGCTAATTTTTGTATTTTTAGTAGAGATGGAGGTTTCACCATGTTGGTCAGGCTAGTCTGAAACTCCTGACCTTAGGTAATCCACCCACCTCTTTTGCTGCCTTTTTATTGAATTATCTTTTTCATATTAGTCTGTAAGATTTATTTGTATTACATATTGAAATATCAAGATATTTGTTGTATATATATATATATATATATATGTATTATAAATAACTTCTCCCATGAGAAGTTAAGAGATTTCTTTTCATTGATGAATGGAAATTATTAACTTTAACATAGCCAATAATTTTTTCTTTATTGTTAGAGCTTCTTAAAAATACTATCTTAGGCCTGGTGCAGTGGCTCACGCCTGTAATCTTAGCACTTTGGGAGGCCAAGGTGGGCGGATCACGAAGTCAGGAGTTTGAGACCAGCCTGATCAACATGGTGAAACCCCATCTCTACCAAAAATACAAAAATTAGCTGGGCATAGTGGCATGCACCGGTAATCCCAGCTACTCAGGAGACTTAGGCAGGAGAATCACTTGAACCTGGGAGGCGGAGGTTGCAGTGAGCCGAGGCACCACTGCACCGAAGCCTAGGCGACAGAGCGAGAGTCTGTCTCCAAAAAAAATACTATTTTAAAAAAATGATAATTTTGCCAATCCAAAGGTCACGAAGCTATTCTTCTATGTAATTGTTTTCCTTTTGCCTTTACAATTAGATTGTAGGGGTCCAAATGAGGCAGGAGGATAGGGTCTGGAGACAGGGAACCTAAGACCAACCCCTGCTGACTTTCATTTACTTACAAATTTCAGAATTAGTTTCTCAGTTTCCAGCAAGGCAAAACTGCTGGAATTTTGATTGGCATTGGGTTGTTTATAGATCAATTTGTGGATAATTAATACTTTTATTCTTCTTCTTTTTTGAGACGGGGTCTTGCTCTGTTGCTCAGGCTGCAGTGCAGTGGCACAATCTCGGCTCACTGCAACCTCCACCTTCTGGGTTCAAGCCATTCTCCTGCCTCAGCCTCCCTACTAGCTGGGATCGCAGGAGCACGCCACCACACCCAGCTAATTTTTGTATTTTTAGTAGAGACGGGGTTTTACCATATTGCCTAGGCTGATCTAACTCCTGACCTCATCATCTGCCCACCTTGGCCTCCCAAAGTGCTGGCATTACAGGCATGAGCCACTGAGCCTAGCTAATATTTTTACTCTTAATCTTCCAATATATTAACATATTATATCCCAACATTTATTTGTCTTCTTTGGTTTCTGTCAATATTCTGTAATTTATATCTCATATATATTTTAAATTTATCCCTGGCACTTAATAATCTATTTGATAAATGTTCTAACTTAAAATTTAAGTTCCTATTTATTTATTGCTGATATATATATTTGATTTTTTTCAGAGACAGTGGGTCTTGCTACATTGCCCAGGCTGAGCTTGAACTCCCCAGCTCAAGCAATTCTCCTGCCTCAGCCTCCTGAGTTGTTGGGACTGTGGATGATGCATGTCACCATGCCTGGCTTATATTTGATATTTTATGTTGACCTATGTTTAGCCACATTGCTGAATTCACTATTTAATTTTCATAGGTTTGTGATTTAGATTTTTCATATATGCAATCATGACATTTGTGAATAATGAGAGTTCTATTTCTTTTCCAGTCCCATGACTTTTTTTCTTATCTTATTATGCTAGGTGGAACTTCAGTACATTTATGTATTTAGCTATTAGTAGTTTTATTGAGGTATAATTGACCTACAATAAATTAGGTACAATTTGGTAAGTCTTGACACACATGCTTGAAAAAACATCACCACAGTAAAAACAAACAAACAAAAAAACTAAACATATCTATCACCTTCTACTCTTCTTTATAATCCGTCCCACCTGCCCCAAACCCCAGATAACCATTGGTATGCTTTGTCACTTAGATTAGTTTGCATTTTCTAAAACTTTATATAAGTAGAATAATACAGTATGTATTATTTGTTGTCTGGATTCTGTCACTCAGCATAATTATTTTGAATTTCATGTTTTTGCATACATCAGTAGTTCATTTTCATATTACTGAGTGGTGTTAAATTGCATACATACATTACAATTTGTATATCCATTCACTTGCTGGTGGACATTTGGGTTGTTTCCAGTTTTAGCCATTTCAAATAAAAATGATGAGGACATTTATTTACAAGTCTTCATATGGATGTATGTTTTATTTTTTCTTAAGTAAATACCCAGAAGTTGCTAAATCATCTGATAGGTGTGTATTTAGCATAAGAAATTGTCAAACTGTTTTCCAAAGTGGCTTACCATTTCATATTCCCACCAGCAGTGTGTAAGAGTTCCATTTCTTGGCCAGGCATAGTGGCTCACACCTGTAATCCCAACACTTTGGGAGGCCGAGGTGGGCAGATCATTTGAGGTCAGGAGTTCGAGACCAGTCTGGCCAATATAGTGAAACCCTGTATTAGCCAGGTGTCGTGGCAGGTGCCTGTGGTCCCAGCTACTCAGGAAGCTGAGGCAGAAGAATCATGAACATGGGAGGTGGAGGCTGCAGTGAGCTGAGATCTCACCACTGCACTCCAGCCTGGGTGCCAGAGCAAGACTCCATCTCAAAAAAATAAAAAAAGAGTTCAGTTTCTCAGTCAACCTAGCCATATCTCAGGTGCTCATTAGCCAGCCATATGTGGCGAGCGGCTGCCATACTGGAGAACACATAACATATCCATCAACATGGAAAATTCTATTGGACAGCACTGGACGTCTCCTTGCTATGAACTCCCAAGACCTGTGACCTGAACTTCTTTATTGTCTTTTACCTGTAGGGAATGGGGGCGATGCATAGGGGCTTTATTCCGTGATTAAGGACTGCCGTTTTCCATCCCTTTCCCCACATTTCGTAAGTCATCTGGTTTGTTGGTTCACTCCAGGCCATGCACCTCATCTCTCATCTGTCAGATCAAGACGGACCCAGAGGATCCTATTCAAGGCCCATATTCTCCAAAGGAGTTAAACTTCTAAGAAGAAATTAAATGGAATCAATCTTATCTATTTATTGAAGAAACCAATCCTGGGTAAAGAAAAAAGGGAATGAGGTTTTGGGACAGAAGTTCTGGTGGGCGGGGGAGGGGGCGTGAGAGAAGAAGCCCCAGCCCCTGAGTGGTGTGGGGGAGGGAAGGGAGGGGTCACTTGTAAAACTCATGCTCCTGCTCATCCTTCTTGATGACAGTCTTGTATGCTTTCTCGAAGTCCTTTGCCAGGACAATGTAGCGGTTCTCACGGACAGCCAACATTCCACTCTGTTGAAGGATAAGAGTTAAAATCGACTTCCTGTGGTAGAGTGTGATGGCTCACACCTATAATCCCAACACTTTGGGAAGCTGAGGTAGATGGATCACTTGAGCCCAGGAGTTTGAGACCAGCCTAGGCAACATGGTGAAACCCTGTCTCTACAAAAAAATACAAAAATTAGTCAGACATGGTGGCGTGCACCTGTAATCTCAGCTACTCAGGAGGCTGAGGTGGGAGGATCACTGCCGTGAGTCATGATTGCGCCACTGCACTCCAGCCTGTGCGACAGAGCCAGTCCCTGTCTCAAAGCAAAAAACAAACAAAAAAATGCTACCCCCTGTACTCTCCACCCCTAGTGATGGTAAAGGAAGAGAGAGATGGGGCCCACCATCCAGGGCAGCCATGAGGGGACAGGACTGTAGCAGAGTGGTTGAGAGAAGAAGGGTCCTTACACACCTGCTACCTGGATCCAGAGAGAAACCACCACTTACCTCCTGACAGATAGAGTTGATATCAGCTCCTGAAATCTTATCTGGCCGGGCCACATCTGCAGTGAGTTAAGGAAACCATTCCCTGTGGGATGGGGTGAATGCCTGGGGCTGGAAGTCACCTTTGGCCATCTGTCACCTCCCCTTCTCCCTGGACCTTGGTCCTACCCCCACAGTCTGGGCTGTGGTGATGGCAGAAGTTGAATTGAAGATCTAATCCCTGTTCCCAACTGGGGCCCCTCCCTCACTTCTGGAGCAGGATACAGTCTTCCAGGTCAACCTCCTCAGAGAGGTTCATCTTGCTGGTGATAGTGGAGAAAATCAATCTCTTCTGGCGGCGGTCAGGAAGTGGAAATTCAATTTTACGGTCCAGGCGTCCTGGCCGCAACAGAGCTGGATCCAGGGTGTCTGCTCTGTTGGTGGCCATGATCACCTGGCATTGGGGGCAGGCCAACTCAGATCTCTGCACTCCTACCTCCTTCCCATCATGATAACCACCCCTCAGGTGCCAGCCCCCACCTTTCCCTGATTCCTATGCCAACCTCCCCTTGTTCATCATGAACCCCACACCTTGACATTGACATTCTGATCAAATCCATCCATCTGATTCAGCAGCTCCAGCAGGATCCTCTGAACCTCCCTGTCAGCTGAGAGTGAACAGCATGGTCATTCCCGGGCATCCTGTGCAACAGGCCTGTCCAAGACCCTGGGCCTTGTTTTGGCATCACTCACCCCCAGTCTGAGCGTCAAATCTCTTGGTGGCGATGGCATCGATCTCGTCTATGAAGATGATGGCAGGTGCATTCTCCTTGGCCAGGCGGAACACGTCCCGGACCATGCGGGGGCCCTCACCCAGGTACTTCTGTACAAACTCCGAGCCCACGACTCGGATGAATGCAGCTGATGACAGCATGACAAGGATTAGGCAGGGATGAGCCTCCTGAAAGGCCCTTTCTGCTTCAACAGAAACTAAGAATTCCTTGAAGACATCCTTTTCCTTGGATACCCATACCTAGCAGTTGTGTCATTCTCTCAGGCCTGAGGCTGGGTCCCTCATCCAGCCCTGAGGAACAGCCATCTATTCATGTCCCACAGTCACCCAGTGGCTTCAATTATGAATCCTCCTCACAGATGTGTCACTTTTTTTTTTTTTTTTCAGATGGAGTCTGGCTCTGTCACCCAGGCTGGTGCAATGGCATGATCTCAGCTCACTGCAACTTCCGCCTCCTGGGTTCAAGTGATTCTCCTGCCTCAGCCTCCCGAGTAGCTGGCATTACAGGCGTGTGCTGCCACACCAAGCTAATAGTTGTATTTTTAGTAGAGATGAATTTTCACCATGTTGGCTAGGCTGGTCTTGAACTCCTGACCTCAATGATCCACCCGCCTCGGCCTCCCAAAGTTCTGGGATTACAGGCGTAAGCCACCACGCCCAGCCAGATGTGTCATATTTTTTGGTCCAACGTTTAAAAATCAGGATATGAAATACTAAAATAAAAGAAAAAAATCTTGCCTGGCGCGGTGGCTCACGCCTGTAATCCCAGCACTTTGGGAGGCTGAGGCGGGTGGATCACGAGGTCAAAAGATCGAGACCATCCTGGTCAACACGGTGAAACCCCGTCTCTACTAAAACTACAAAAAATTAGCTGGGCATGGTGGCGCATGCCTGTAATCCCAGCTACTCAGGAGGCTGAGGCAGGAGAATTGCCTGAACCCAGGAGACGGAGGTTGCGGTGAGCCGAGATCGCGCCATTGCACTCCAGCCTGGGTAACAAGAGCGAAACTCCGTCTCAAAAAAAAAAAAAAAAAAGAAAAAAATCTACATTTCTGGAGCACTTGCAAAATCAGCAAGAAAACAGACATGCTGCCCATACACTAAGACATCATACTGCCTCACCAAGAGCTCTGAGTTCCTGTTTGCTATAAGGACCAGCTTTTTAATTTCCTGAAAAAATCAGGGCCCATGGGCATGTCTTCTGATACAATTGACAATTGGTAATAGAGTTGAAGACAGGTTTGCTCTGGGCCCTCACTTTGGACTTGTTTATTTTTTTAAAGATAGGGTCTCACTCTCTTGCCCAGACTGGAATACAGTAGTGTTATCATAGCTCACTATAGGCTCAATCTCTCGGGCTCAAGCAATCCCCTCTCTTCAGCCTTCTGAGTAGTTAGGACTATAGGCATGTAGCCACACCTAGCTTTTAAAAATATTTGAAGAGATCGGGTTTTCCTATATTGCCCAGGCTGGTCTCAAACTCCTGGCCTCAAGGGATCTTCCTGGCTTAGCCTCCCGAAGTGCTGGGATTATAGGCATAAGCTGCTACCCCAGGCTTGACCCTGCCCTTATTTCTTAAAATTACACTTGTTTCTTCTTCTTTTTTTTTTTTTTTTGGAGGCAGAGTTTCACTCTTGTGGCCCTGACTGGAGTGCAATGGCACAATCTTGGCTCACCGCAACCTCCGCCTCCCAGGTTCAAAGCAATTCTCCTGCCTCAGCCTCCCAAGTACCTGGGATTCCAGGCATGCGCCACCACACCCGGCTAATTTTGTATTTTTAGTAGAGACAGGATTTCTCCATGTTGGTCAGGTTGGTCTTGAACTCCTGACCTCAGGTGATCCACCCACCTCAGCCTCTCAAAGTGCTGGGATTACAGGCGTGAGCCACCGTGCCCAGCCAAAGTAACACTTGGTTCTTAAGGATCCGGTGCTTTGTGTTGTACAGAGCATAACCCCAGTAGTCTCCTTCCAGCCACCAGAGAAGGGAGACGTGCAGTCCATACATGTAGACAGGGTGGTTTTATGTCCTAAACTAGAAAGTGTTCAAGGCTTCATCCCTGCCCTGTTCACTCCCTAAGACCCAGACTTGACACCTGGCTCAAGGGGTCCCTTTTTCTAGGTACTTCCATCAGCTGGGGGCTCATTCAACATCCTCACCTCAAGGTTTCTGACATTTTCTGCTCTAAACACACCCTGACCAACTGACTCTGGCCATACATTTACTTAGCTATACTGAAAATGTCCAGCCAGTTCCACATGAAACCCCCATCTCTGGAACCCAGGCTGTCCGTCGGCCTTCCCTACTCAGTCACTACAGTCCCCTTCCTACCATGACCTTCCCTGTCCTCCCAATCTCTCAGCCCCCTCTGGGCTCTGCTACTCCTTCCACCTACCCTGGAATGGGCTCCTGCTTCAGTTACTCACTCTTGGTAAGCTGTACTGCCACCAGAACAAATAGACGAATTCCCCCCGAAAAAAGAGATAAAAAAAGGCTCACACCTGTGATCCCGACACTTTGGGAAGCTGAGGCAGGAGGATGGCTTGAGCCCAGGAGTTCAAGACCAGCCTAGGCAACATAGCAAGACCCCGTCTCTACTAAAAATAAAGATAAAAAAATTAGTTGGGAACGGTGGCACATGCCTGTAGTCCCAGCTACTCAGAAGACTGAGGTGGTGGGGATCGCTTGAGCCCAGGAGACTGAGGTTGCAGTGAGCTATGATTACACCACTGCACTCCAGCCTGGGTGATAGAACAAGACCCTGTCTCTCTAGAAGACAAAACAAAACTCAACTCCAGTCAGCAGCTTTTCCCATGTCTACAAGCCTTCTGCACCTTCTCTCTTCCCTCCCTCTTCCAGTGACAAACCACCCCAGTTCACTCAGAAAAATGACAGAACTGGAAGTCAGGGTCTCTCAAATTCTGTTCCTACTCAGCCAAGCTTATTTGTCTTCACTGGATTGGAACCAGGAAAGAACAAGGACACTAGTGGAAAAACTGGTAAAATTTGAAGGAGGTCTATACTTTAGTTCGTAGTATTGTATCATTGTTAATTTCCGGATTTTCCTAATTGTACTATGGTTACATAAGATAATAACATTAGGGAATCTCGGTGAAGGGTACACAGGGCCACATTGGAAGAACTATCTTGGGCCACACATAAAATACACTAACACTAATGACAGCTGATGAGCTTAAAAAAAAAAAAAAATCAGCTGGGCGTGGTAGCTCATGCCTGTAATCCCAGCACTTTAGGAGGCCAAGGTAGGTGGATCATGAGGTCAGGAGTTCAAGACCAGCCTGGCCAAGATGGTGAAACTCCATCTCTACTAAAAATACAAATAGCTGGGTGAGGTGGCATGTACCTGTAATTCCAGCTACTCAAAAGACTGAGGCAGGAGAACTGCTTGAACCCAGGAGGCGAAGGTTGCAGTGAACCAAGATCACGTCACTGCACTCCAGCCTGGGTGACAGAGCGAGACTCTGTCTAAAAAAAAAAAAATCTCATAATGTTTTAAGAAAGTTTATGAATTTGTGTTGGGCCACATTCAAAGCCATCCTGGCCGTGTGTGGCTATGGGTTGGACAAGCTTGTGCTATATAATCTATCGACTTGTTTATCTCTTTGCTTTTCCAACTAAGACATCACCTCTATAAGGAGGTGTTCTGTTCACTGCCACGTCTCTAGCATCTGTAACACATCCTAGCACATAGTAGGTGTTCAGTAAACAGTCGATGAATGACTAAGTTCTAGGTCCCAGTCAAGGCAAGGGACATCTCTGATTGTCATCTTTGCATTCCAGCACAAAGCCTGGTACAGAGTAAAAGTTCAATAAAGTACCAAACAAATGAGTAACAATGACAACAGGTAACATTTATTGTCCATTCTAGATGCTTTGTATCAAACTGCTCTTCTGAACAACCATCCCAGAAAAAGAGATACTATGATTGTCTCCATCTGACAATTGAGGAAACTGAGTCACAGAGAGGTTAACTTACCCAGGATCACATAAGAAGTTGGTGAGGAAGTAAGATTTCAAAGCCAGGCAGTCTGGCCCCAGAAAACACACTGCTTAACTACTACCTCCTGCTGCTCCCTGGCTCACATGTATTAAGATCTGAAAATATGCTTAAGATTTTAGGGGTTTAAAATCAAAACAAAAAGAGTTACACAGTAAGTGACTTTCAGACATTTTTGTCTGGTACCTACAATAAGAAATACAGTTTTGGGGCCAGGTGCATGGCTCACGCCTATAATCCCAGCACTTTGGGAGGCTGAGGTGGGAGGATCCCTTGAGCCCAGGAGTTCAAGACCAGCCTGGGCAACATAGGAAAAATTTAAAAATTAAAAAATATATATATTTTCGAAGAACCACAAGAATACATGAATGTGCACATGTGTATGAAACAAGTTTCACAAAACAGACGAACTTGCACCATATATACTTGTACCAGGTATAAATACAGTAATACCATGTGGATGTGCTCTGGTACTTTCTGTTCTGTTTCATGTTTCAAAATGCTTGCTGCAACCCACAAACTGAAATTCATAATTACTAATGGGTCACAACCCATTGTAGGAAAACACTGCATTATTTCATTAACTGCTCACAATCACTGGGTGAAATGAATCTTTTACTATGACGAAAGGCCCAAGGAGCTGAAGCCAGCACAGCCAGTAACATGCACACGTGGGCTGCGACCCCAGAGTCTATGTTTCTAATCACTGTGCGGTGCCACTTCCTGGGAAGAGTGAGCGAGCAAGGAGCAAGATGAAGAGGCCAGAAGATTAGAGCTTGGGGCAGGGGCAGAGGGTGATATGCCTTACCTGTCGTGTGATGTGCCACCGCCTTTGCCAACATGGTCTTCCCGCAGCCAGGTGGACCATACATGAGGACGCCTCGGGGGGGATCGATGCCGATCTGAAACCCAGAGGAGGGAAGAGAAGTGTGAGCCAGGAGTCCCACCCCTAACCCCAGACCCAGCTGGGCCTCTCCCTTCCCTGCCACTTGCACTGCCTCACCTGCTTGTAGAGCTCGAAATGCGTGAGCGGGAGCTCCACGGCCTCTCGCACCTCCTGCTTCTGGATGTCCATGCCTCCGATGTCTGCGTACATCACGTCTGGCTTCTGGTCTGGTGGAAGAGCAGAGCTGGGGCTTCCGGCCAGGTCCTCAAGGTCCCCATGGGACCCCCAGCTGCGGGCTCCCCCTTTACCTGAGGTGAGCATCATGATGCTGCTGTCGGCTTCAGGGGGCAGCACGTCCACCAGTGCATTGCTGTGCTTGTGGAGGGCCACTGAGGCGTTGGGCTTGAGTAGCTCCCGATCGATGGTGCTCAGGATGCGCACATAATAGTTGGAGCCTGCGAGAAGGGAGAAGGAAAACAAGAAGTGATAGAGCCTGGAAACTGCCCCTTCCCCCTTCCTTCCTCCTAATCTCACAGTTGTACCACCCTATGCCGCCAGCATCTCTGGCTGAGACGCTGAGGGGTCCCCTCGGCTTCCATCCTTCCTCCTGCTGTCAGTCCCCAACATTCATACAAACTCCTTGTCTACCACTCTGATTCTCTCTTGAGCTCCAGCCCTGGTTGTCCAGTAGGCCTCCCCCTGCAACATCTCATGCTTATGAGGCACACTTCTCTTTCCAAGCTCAATCTCTCTCCTGTCAGACCTGGCTGACCAGCAGCCTCCTGGACACCTCCCATAACGCTCTGGATTGCCCTCCCTGTCTTCCCACAAACCTACTCCTGTACCCATGGTGCCATCTCAGGGAAAGCCTCACTGTCCCAACTCCCACAGGTCAAAGATAGAGGCCTCATTCTGGATACCACCCTCACCTCACTTCCTCATAGCCCACCAGTCCAATTCCAGGCACAATCGCACACCTTTCTCCACAACCTTTACAAGAACATTGCTTGGTCTAGAGGAGCAGAGCCCAGAAACAGAAAAAAACAGTTAAGATGCCAGTGACAATGACTATCATGAGGGCAAGGCCTGGACCTATATAAACAACAGCAGCTACAATATACTCTGATAAGGACACGGAGTCCTTATCAAAGCCCTTTTTTTTTTTCTTCTTTTTTTGTGACAGAGTGTGTCGCTCTGTTGCCCAGGCTGGAGTAGTGTTTCGATCTCAGCTCACTGCAACCCCTACCTCCTGGGTTCAACAGATTCTCGTGCCTCAACCACCTGAGTAGCTGGGATTGCTGGCATGCACCACCACATCCAACTAATTTTTATATTTTTAGTTGAGACGGGGTTTCGCCATGTTGCCCAGGCTGGTCTCAAACTTCTGACCTCAAGCGATCTGCCCACCTCCATCTCCCAAAGTGCTGGACTTGTACATGTGAGGCACCGTGCCTGGCCTCAGAGCCCAATCTCTTAACACTCTCACTCATCATTTCAAACTGCAGGCCCCAACCCAGTAGTAGCTGTGAAATCAATTTGGAAGGTCATGACCAGAACTGTGTTTAAAGCAAAACGGATTAGAATAGGATAGAAAACATCAGAGTACACCACACACATGCTAAATATCTTATGGCAAAATTTACATTTTATACATCTCTCTAAAGAATAAGAGACAGAGACAGACATTCACAATGTAAAATATATTTCTGGCCGGGTGCAGTGGCTCACACCTGTAATCCCAGCACTCTGAGAGGCTGAGGCGGGCGGATCACCTAAGGTCAGGAGTTCAAGACCAGCCTGGGCAAAACGGTAAAACCCTGACTCTACTAATAATACAAAAATTAGCCGGGCTGCTTGGGAGGCTGAAGCAGGAGAACTGCTTGAACCCAGGAGGCAGAGGTTGCAGTGAGCTGTGAGATCATGCCACTGCACTCCAGCCTGGGCAACAAGAGTGAAACTTTGTCTTAAAAAAAAAAAAAAAGTTTCGCCATGTGGTATATGTATTTCTACCTTTGGATCAGTGAAAATACTCTGAAGAACACTGTACTTCCCTGCCTTGTTTGCTGCTACCTAGCACATGGTAGGAAATAGTTGTTAAGTGGCCAGGTGAATGAATGAGGTGTCCTCGGCCACCCACACACCTGTGGTAGAGCCCACAATGGCTGTATTCTGATCCACAGCCTCCAGAAATTGTCCGATGACCAGCGGGATGCTTTGGATTCGCTTCACCTCCTCCTGGGCATGGAGGAATTCCTTTTTCAGGTTCTTTTGCTCATCCTTGATGTATTCCTCCTGTACCTCTAGGAACTCCAGCTCTTGCTGCAGCTTCTGTGAGTAGAGAGGGGACAGAAGGGGATGGCTCCAGCCCTTGCTGATCCAGAGAGTGGCAGAATGTGGGGAGAGTATGAGATTCCAGGTCCTGTGCAAGGTCTGGGTTGGGGGTTGAAGGTACCTTGTAGCGGCTGTACAAGTCCTCCAGGTCCTCAGGCTCAGGGCCCAGGAAGGACAGACTAGTCTGGGGCCGGGACACGGACAGTGCTGGGATTTCATCCTAGACCAAAGGAGAAAACTCACGTTGGAAGAAGACGGTCCTCTCATGAAAGCATCTCAACTTCACTAATGTTTGTTCCCTTCCCCACTTCACCATGAAGTCACTTAGCCCCTAACAGACCCCTGACATAGTAAGACCCTCTATGTAGATCCTGGAAACCTCTTGGCCCCCTAAACAAGCCCCTTATGTCAATTCGCCCCTCACACAGATCTTATGCTATCATATACCACTCAAAATGTCCCCAGTGTCACACAACCCCCAACTAGGATCTAAATGTCACATCAACTCCTTATCAGACCCAAATGCCACCTAATCCCCCTCAAGAGGTTCCTAATGTCACATGGCTCTCCCAGATAGGCTGTTAAAGTGACCGCGACTTCAAAGAGTCCTAACATTCCCTAGTTTTCCCTCAAAGATCCCTTATGTCACAGTCTCCCAACTCTCCTTAGACCTAAACATCACTCAACCAAGCATCAGATAATACTTAACTACCCCCCTCGTTACCCCCATCAGCAAAGCCCTGAACATCAGTCCGCCCCACAGCCTAGCTCCGCGGGTAACTCGGCCGCATGGCTGGGTCCCATACATCACTCACCGCCTGACCCAATCCCAACGCCGGATCGTCGACGTCACTAAGCACTCCCGGTCAGGGTTCGAAATCAATCGTCTCAAAGACCTACTAACGTCACTCACTACTCCAGCCCCGCTTTCTGAGCCTTACTTCCTATCATCACTCGGCCACCGAGACAGGCCTCCTGTCTCTATTAATAGAGAACGGCACAAAGCTCTCTCCAATGAGGCCTCTGAAATCACTCCAGCCCGGATTGGGATCCTCGAAGCCATTCATTCCTCCACTCAGGTCTGGCTTCACCCTCTCCGCGTGAGCCCGGCCCGGAATAAAAAGCCCAACTCCCCACTGTACCTGAGCCTTCTCCACCAAGATGCCTATCTCCTCCATAGTGACCAAGCCGGCCTCTGTGTGGCTTGGGATGCTCTGTCACCGCTTCCGCTGACGACAACGGAAGTCCCAAGTCGAGAAGGATTCTGGGAAGCGTAGTTTAAGTTACCTCTGAGAGGGGTTGGGCAAGATAGGATGAAGGGCTCGTCTGGGCTCCGCCCCCAACATACGCTCGGGCGCCGTCTGTACCCGCGGGTGCAGGGGCGGGACCAGGACCAGAGCAGTTCGCGTGCGCAGTGTAGCGCGACGGCGCCATTTTGCCCTGTAACTGAGAGAGGGGATTTCTCTCCCGGAGGTGGCGCGTCCCAGTTGCTCTTTCAGCGGAGTAAGTTCGCAGAGATCTGGCACTGACAGTCTGGCGGCCAGCTGCTTTTCGTTTTCATTTAGTGTCTGGGCTGGAGGGCCCTTGAGCCGGGCTGCAGAGACGGGATCGTACGGGGGGGTGGGATCTCCACATGGGGCTGATCCCAAGATTGTGCGCCGCGCGGGCGTGGGAAGGTCCGAGCTGCCCCAGAAGGTGACCCGTCATACCGGGCTTTGCCCCGGGAGTGAGGAGCCCCAAGCCCGCAGTGAGCAGCAACCAATCAAACAGAACCCACGCGTCTGGGCTGGGGAAAATGAGGCAGAGTGCCCAAAAGTTGGGTTGCACAGGAGACCCGTAGATCTTAATTCTGTACCCCAGGTTTCCGCCTTACAGACCTGTGCCAGGTCCTGTGCTTAAGCTTTACGGGCATCCTCGTAGCAGTTATCATGTTACCTTATTAATAGAGAAGGAAACAAGCCCAGAGCCACGAAGCGACCAGCCACAGTCACAACGGGCCGAAGGGACAAAGCACAGATTGGGACTCAGGTCTGACTGTCCCCAAAGTGCTGGGATTACAGGCGTGAGCTACCTTGCCTGACCTGGGCAACACTTAATTCTGTATCTCAGGTTTCTACTTTACACCCAAAAGGCAACCTGTATTTTTACTTGAGGCTTAGAAGTTATCACTTAAAATGGAATCTGTCATCTTGTCCTCTTATCCTCCCTGTTTCCAGGCTTCGAACTCAAACTCATCTGAGAGCTTTGACATTATTCCCCTAAGCCCAGTTAAATAATCACCAGGTTCTCTCTGGCCCCTTTGATAATGACAAACCAGTGTATCCCTTTGCAGTTTTTATGGATAATAATCATAAATAATCATTTCCTGAACACTGACTATTGTCAACGAAAACAAAAATCAGGCCAAGTGCTCATTCCTGCTCTTGTAATCTCAGAACTTTGGGAGCGCAGGCAGGAGGATTGCTTGAGCCCAGGAGTTCAAGACCACGTTGGGCAACACTTACTGAGGATTGGAACCTGGGAGAGTCAGAGAATCTGTTGGACTGCTCCAGAGTGTTTCAGCCTGCAGTTTTTATACAGTTGGCTGCAGCTTATGTGCTCAGAAGTTACATCAGATGTGCTCAGAAGTTACAAGAGCAAAATCTTGTCAAAGTTTGGGTGTGACACATAATCATTAATCCTGTTTGATGATTTCTTATATACAGGCAGAGGCAAGGGCTAGGATCAATCAACTTTTTTTTTTTTTCTTTTTTTTTTTTTATGAGAGCAAGTCTTGCTCTGTCATCCAGCAGTGTCACTGGAGTGCAGTGGCATGATCTCGGCTCACTGCAGTCTACGCCTCCCAGGTTCAAGTGATTCTACTGCCTCAGCCTCCCAAGTAGCTGAGATTACCGGCGTCTGCCACCATGCCTGACTAATTTTTTAACTTATCTTTTCCAAAATACAGTGATTCAGGCCAGGCTTGGTGGCTCATGCCTGTAATCTCATCACTTTAGGAGGTCGAAGAGGGTGAATCACCTGAAATCAGGAGTTCAAGACCAGCCTGGCCAACATGGTGAAACCCTGTCTCTACTAAAAAACACAAAACATTATCTGGGCATTGTGGAGCGTGTCTGTAATCCCAGCTACTTGGAAGGCTGAGCTGGGAGAATCGCTGGAACCTGGAAGGCAAGGTTACAGTGAGCCAAGATAGTGCCATTGCACTCCAGCCTAGAGACAGAGCAAGACTCCGTCTCGAAAAAAAAAATCTATTTTCTTAGAAATTGAAAAAAAGGCTGGGTGCAGTGGCTCATGCCTATAATCTCAGTACTTTGGGAGGTTGAGGCAGGTGGATCACTTGAGGTCTGAAGTTTGAGACTAGCCTGGCCAACATGGCTAAATCCCGTCTCTACTAAAAATACAAAAATTAGCCTGGCATGGTGATGCCTGCTTGTAATCCCAACTACTTGGGAGGCTGAGGGGGGAGGATCACTTGAACGGGGCGGGGGTGGGGGCAGAGGTTGCCGTGAGTCAAGATGGCACCACTGCTCTCCAGCCTGGGTGATGGAATGAGACACTGTTTCAAAAAGAAAAAAAAAAAGTGGTCAAGCACAATGGTTCATGCCTATAATCCCAGCACTTTGGGAGGCCAAGGCAGGTATATCACTTGAGGGCAGGAGTTTGATACCAGCCTGGCCAGCATGGTGAAACATCATGTCTACCAAAAATCCAAAAAAATTACCTGGGCATGGTGGCATGCAGCTGTACTCCCAGCTAGCGAGGCTGAGGCATGAGAATCGCTTGAACCCAGGAGGCGGAGGTTTCAGTGAGCCGAGACTGTGCCACTGCACTCCACCCTGGGTGACAGAGCGAGACTGGGGTCTTAAAAAAAAAAAAAAAAAAAGCAAGGGTAGGAATATTTATGGTTTTTTATTTTTCCTGGAAATGGGTGGTGAACTTCCAGCAACTGGAGTGGCACCTTCCTTTTTCGTCCTTTTATGGATTCTTCAGGTCATTGTCATACCGATTGTCAACTTGTCAACTGTCACGGCACTGTTGGGAGTGTCACTTAGCGTGGAAAGGAGATTATAATGAAGCCTGAGGTCTTTCTTGGTTCTAACCAGTCTTAGCTGGTCTGTTTACAAAGGGAACTTTTTTAAATCTCAGGTGTCCTGTTTCTTGAAGACAGGCAGAGTTAAGGCAGGGTAGAAATTCAGCTATGTGACGTAGGCAAAATCTCATCAAGGTTTGGGTGCGACACATAATCATTAACCCTGTTCAATGTTTTCGTTTTTTTTATTTTCTTTTTTGAGACATCGTTTTAATCTTTTCACCCAGGCTGGAGTTCAATGGCATGATCTTGACTCACTGCAACCTCCGCCTCCCGGGTTCAAGCAATTCTCCTGCCTCAGCCTCCCGAGTAGCTAGGATTACAGGCATGTACCACCACGCCTGGCTAAATTTGTATTTTTAGTAGAGACACGGTTTCTCCATGTTGGTTAGACTGGTCTCAAACTCCCAACCTCAGATGATCCACCTGCTGTGGCCTCCCAAAGTGCTGGGATTATAGGCGTGAATCACTGCGTTCAGCCTTCAATGTTTTCTTATGTATAGGCAGAGGCAAGGGATAGGATCAATGAACTTTTCTTTTCTTTTTTGAATTGTGAATTGTCTTACTTCCTGCATTCGAAGGTCCTACGTGAAAAACCAGGCTCAGAGAAGTAGTTAGTTACTTGCCCAAGTTCACCCAGCAAGTAAATGGTAGAGCTGACATACAAACTCTTAGTTTGAGCTCTAAACACTTGATAGTTGTTATTTGGATCTGCAGATGATCTTAGAAAGATAAGCCACTCATTCTTAAGGATATGGGCATAGGAATCATTGAGGGAGTTTTTTCAAGCTAGACTCACCTTTACCTGCCTCTATAATTATGACCATTCCTCCCATCCCACAGTTAAGAAATACCCTCTTTTTTTTTTTTTTTTTTGAGATAGAGTCTTGCTCTGTCGCCTAGGCTAGAGGGCAGTGGCGCAATCTTGGCTCACTGCAACCTCTGCCAACTGGGTTTAAGCAATTCTTCTGTGTCATCCTCCTGAGTAGCTGGGATTATAGGCATGTACCACCACGCCCGGCTAATTTTTGTATTTTTAGTAGAGATGAGGTTTCACCATGTTGGCCTGGCTAGTCTCGAACTCCTGACTTCAAGTAATTTGCCCGCCTCAGTCTCCCAAAATGCTAAGATTAACAGGCGTGAACCTCCACACCTGGCTAAGAAATACCCATCTAAGGCATTGAACAGAAGGCAAAACTAGAGCCGGGAATGGTTCAGTTGACTAAAATTCATCTCTTCTGTTTCAAACTCAGTGTTTTATTCCTCTCAACTACACTGCTTTCTAAAAGGAGTCCTTTGTCCGGGAGTGGTGGCATGTGCCTGTGGTCCTGCCTACTCAGGAGGCTGAGATGGGAGGATCACTTGAATCCAGGAGGTCAAGTTTGCAGTGAGCTATAATTGCACCACTGTATTCCAGTCTGGGTGACAGAGCAAGACCCTGTCTTTAAAAATAATAAAATAAAAGGTGTCGTGAGCAGCTGTTGAAGTGAGGGTGTTCCAGATCTGAGACTTTAGGACCTTGGATGAGACTGAGTGTATATAAGAGTCAGCAGACAAGTTGTATATGAGAACTTCCTTTTGATAGATAGGTGTAAAAAATAATAATTAAAAAAAACAAGAATTAGCAGACAAGTTGCGTATCAGAACTTCCTTTTGACAGATAGGTGTAAAAGAATTAAAGAAAAAACACGAGAGTTATCAGACAAGTAAGGACAGCTGCTCTGGCTCAGAACAGCCTTCATCTACAGGACGCAGATGAAACTCAGCTCCAGCCACAATTAGCCATGCCAGAATGTGGGCCCACTGTAGCCAGATGTATTTCAAAAGAAGTCAACTTCCAGATTTTCAAGTAAAATCTTCTAATTTTTAAATGTTCACTATAAATTCAAACATTTAAAATCACCATGTGGATACAACAAAACACATTTGTGGACTTCATGCAACTGGTAGGTGACTCCTGGACTAGGCTTACTCTGTCCCCACTACAGCAGTCCCCACTTACTTGCGATTTGCACTCATCAGTTTCACTTACCCACAGACTGCCACAGTCTGAAAATATTAATGGAAAATTTCCAGAAACAATTCATAGATTTTATGTTGCGCTCTGTTCTGAGTAGCGGGATGAAATCTTGCACCATCCCATTCCACCTTTTGTCCGGTGTGTTCCCACCATCCCCACAGTGTAGACCAAGATGCTACCTACCCCTTGGTCACTTAGTAGGTGTCTTGGTTGTCAAATAGATACACTATCGTGTTATGGCCGTGATTGTGTTCAGGCAACCCTTATTTTACTTACTAATGGCTCCAAAGTGCAAAAGTGGTGACGTTGGCAATTTGGATCTGTCAAAGAAAGGCCAAATACATGCCAAAGAGAAGTTGTTAGTCTCTTATGCCTAATTTCTAAATTAAACTTTATCATAGGAACATATGTGTAGGAAAAAACGTAGTATGTATAGCGTTTGTGTATTAGTTTGTTTTCATGCTGCTGATAAAGACATGCCCAAGACTGGGCAATTTACAAAAGAAAGAGGTTTAATGGACTTACAGTTTCCTGTGGCTGGGGAGGCCTCACAATCATGGCTGAAGGTGAAAATCATGTCTCACGTGGCAGCAGACAAGAGAAGAGAGCGTGTACAGAGAAACTCTTCTTTTAAAACCATCACCTCTCGTGAGACTTATTCACTGTCACAAGAACAAGTTCTTTCTTCATTTCCTTCTTGCGTGTTTTGTCCCTTTTAGCATACAGATTCTGCACATACTTGGGTATATTTATACCCATTTCATTTTTTGAGCTATTTAAAGTAATGTCTTTATAAAAATAGGCATAACTGATATGTAATAAACAGCACATATTTTTTCTTTTTCTTTAAAACCCAAATGTTTTTCCATAAAACTGCGAATATTTAAAGTATATGATTTGATAGCTTTGGCATATGTGTATATATATATGTAAAGACATCAGAATCAAGATAAAGAGCATATCTACGACCCTCAGATGTTTTTTTATGTCCCTTTGAACTGTCTCCCTCCCAACCTCTCCTTGCCCTGTATCCCAGAAAACTGATTCATTTGCACTTTTAAAGAGATTTATGTAGTTTGTTTGTTTGTTTTTTAAGACGGGGTTTCACCATGTTGGTCAGGCTGGTCTTAAACTCCCAACCTCAGGTGATCCACCCGCCTTGACCTCCAAAGTGCTT
>NW_016107621.1:2089788-2097025 GCF_001604975.1 Cebus imitator
AGAGACAGGGTCTCGCTCTGTCACCCAGCCTGGAGTGCAGTGGCGTGATCACAACTCACTGCAGCCTTAACCTCCTGGGCTCAAGCAATCTTCCCACCTGGACCTCCTGGGCTCAAGCAATCCTTCTGCCTCAGCCTTCCAAGTAGCTGGGACTACAGGTGTGCACCACCATGCCTGGCTAATTTTATTTTTATTTTTTGATGCGAAAGTCGTGCTTTGTCACCAGGCTGGAGGGCAGTGGTGCATCTTGGGTAGATACCTAGGACTGAAATTATTAGATCATATTTACCATATGTGTGTGTTTACCTTTTATTTTTTTAAGAGAAAGGGTCTTGCTGTCTCACCCAGCATAGGGTAGAGTGGCATGGTCATAGCTCACTGCAGTCTCAACCTCCTTGGCTCAAGTGCTCCTCCTGCTTCAGCCTCCCAAGTAGCTAGGACTTCAGAGCTAATTTTTAAATTTTTTGTAGAGTTGGGGATTTGCAACCTCCACCTCCTGGATTGAAGCTATTCTTCTGCCTCAGCCTCCTGAGTAGCTGGAACTACAGGCGCACACCACCATGCCCAGCTAATTTGTTTGTATTTTAGTAGAGACATCCTTGCCATATTGCCCAGGATGGTCTCAAACTCCTGTCCTCATGATCTGCCCACATTGGCCTCCCAGGCCTCCCAAAGTGCCAGGATTACAGGTGTGAGCCACCTCACCTGGCCGCCTGTCTAATATTTTTCATTTTTGTAGTGATGGAGTCTCACTATGTTACCCAGGTTGGTCTCTTAACTTCTCAGTTCAAGTAATCCTCCAACCTCAGCCTCCCAAAGTGCTGGGATTACAGGCATGAGCCCCTGTGCCAAGACTTAACATTTACTTTTGCTCATAGGTCTACAGGTTGGCTGGGTTTCTTCTGCTCTGGGCTGGACTGGGCTTGGCAGATGAGAGAGGGACTGATGAATGTGTGTGTAGCAAGCTCAGGGGTCCACTGGGGGTGGGGGCTATGCTTGGCTCCATGGGCCTCATCCTCTAGCAGGCTGGCCCTGGTTTGTGCTCACGGCTGAGGCAGGAGTCCAGGAGAGAAAGTGGACTCCATGAACAGTTTTACTTCTCCTGCACCCTGTTGACGAAAGCCAATCACAAGGTCAGCTCAGATTCTAGGAGTGGGGAAATAGACTCCACTTCTTGGTGGGGGAAGGTACAGAGTCACATTTCCAAGGGCATGGATGTGAAGAGGGTTGGGATCATTTTTTTTTTTTTTTTGAGACAGTTTCACTCTTGTCACCCAGGCTGGAGTGCAATAGTGTCATCTCAACTCTGCAACCTTCACCTCCCAGGTTCAAGCGATTCTCCTACCTCAGCCTCCTAAGTAGCTGGGATTACAGGTGCCCGATGCCACACCTGGCTATTTTTGTGTGTGTGTGTGTGTGTATTTTTAGTAGAGACGGGTTTCACCATGTTGGCTAGGCTGATCTTGAACTCCTGACCCCAGGTGATCCACCCGTCGTGCTCTCCCAGTGTTGGGATTACTGTACAGGTATGAGTCATCGCTCCTGGCCAGAGGCCTCTTTTTTTATTTTTATTTTTATTTTTTAAATCAGTCTAACACTGGAGCACCTTTCTGCTTTGGAAGTAAAACCATCCAGGCTGTTAGACACAGACACCTCTCTCTTGGCTTCCTTCAAATTACTGAAAACAAGCCCTGCCCCTCCCCCACCCAAACAACCAACCAAAGACTGGCCAGCTCATGCTGTAGTCCCAGAACTTTCTAGGCCAAGGTGGGAGGATTGCTTGAGCCTAGGAGGTCCAGGCTGCAGTGAGCTGTGATTGCACCACTGTGCTCCAGCCTAGGTGACTGAGAGCCTGTCCTCCCAAAAAATAAAAATGAAAAAAAGTGCTTGTCTGATGTGCTGTTGAAAAATAAAAGCAGATCCTTGGGGAATGGCCCTGCCCCTCACTCCAGGGCCGTATCTGCTGTGCTTGCTATCTGGGCTCTAGTTCCGCCGAGGCACCATCAGCTCTTTTAACAAGTCAGGCATTCCCCCTCGTGCCTCCAGCTAACTCCTCCTTTACCTGGGTAACTCCTTTGTCCTGCTATTTTTAATTTTAATTTTTTTTTTTTTTGAGACAGTTTTGCTCTCGTTGCCCAGGCTGGAGTTCAGTGGCTCGATCTTGGCTCACCGCAACCTCCACCTCCCAGGTTCAAGTGATATTCCTGCCTCAGCCTCCTGAGTAGCTGGGATTATAGGCGTGTGCCACCGCACCTGGCTAATTTTGTATTTTTAGTAGAGATGGGGTTTCTCCATGTTGGTCAGGCTGGTCTTGAACTCCTGACTTAGGTGATCCGCTCACTTCAGCCTCCCAGAGTGCTGGGATTACAGGCGCAAGCCACCTTGCCCAGCTTTTGTCTCTTTTTAAATTCTACAAACATTTATTGAGCACCTACTGTATGCCAGGTCTTATTCTGGGAGCTGGGGATACAGCAGTAAACAAGATAGGCAAGGCTCCATCTTTGAGGAGCTCACAGCTTGACATTCCTTCTCAAAGTGGTTAAGCCCCCAGGATGCTGCAGCCTCATGGGTTGAGTCTGAATCCCAGCTCTGCCACTTAACTAGCTGTGGGCAAATGTTTAGCGCCTAAACTCTAAGCTGGGCACAGTGGCTCACCCATGTAATCCCAGCACTTTGAGAGGCTGAGTCAAGTGGATCACTTGAGGCCAGGAGTTGGAGACCAGCCTGTCCAACATAGTGAAACCCCGTCTCTATTGAAAATACAAACATTCGGCGGTCGTAGTGGCGGGTGCCTGTAATCTCAGCTACTTGGGAGGATGAGGCAGGAGAATCTCTTGAACCGGAAGGCTGAGGTTGCAGTGAGCTGAGATGGGGCCACTGCACTCTAGCCTGGGCCACAGAGTGAGACTGTCTCAAAAGTACATTCTCCGTGGTGCTCACCATCATTCTCCAGATCTCAGTTGTCCCCTTTTCTAGGAAGCCCTCTCTGATTGCCGCAGGGTGACTGCACCTATTCTGGAATCCCACAGCTTTTGGGCTTCCTCATCCCGGCTCTGAACACTCTGGGTTGTAGCTCTTTGGTAATTGGTATGTGTCCCCCCACTGGACAGGGAGCGTGGTGAGGGCAGGGACCAGGGCTTTCCTGATCCCTGCTCTGTCCTCAAATTCACCCAGCAGAGAAGTGTGTACACAGCAGGCACTCAGTACACATATACTGAAGACCCCAGTGTCACCGACAGCTGCGGGGAACTGGGGCAATCTGGGTGTTTCTCAGCCCAGCGTCGGCGGTTAAGGGGGCAGGAATTACTCGCCGAGGTCTGGAGGTCACCTGCCCTGCGAGCCTTGGAACCCGGGGGCTGGGTGGAACGCGGTGTAACAGAGCCCCCTGTGGTAGTGCTCCGTCTCAGAACCCGGTGTGGAAGACTCTCCGCCCAAGGAGGGAAGGCGGGCGGGACTCCCCCACCGGCGTGCCCGGGTCCCCCTGGGATCCATGAATAACCAGGCGCGGACCCCCGCCCCCTCCTCTGCCCGGACCTCAACGTCGGTCCGAGCTTCTACCCCGACCCGGACACCGACTCCGGTCCGGACTCCGACCGCGGTCCGGACTCGGACCCCCATCCGGACCCTGACCCCCTCTCTGGCCGGGACTCCCGCTCTGGTCCCGACTACCACTCCGGCCCGGATCTCCCGTCTGGTCCCGACTCCGGCTCCGGCCTGGACCTCCACTCCAGTCCCGACTCCTACTCCCGCCCGGACCCCAACTCCGATCCCGACTCTGGTTCGGACCCTGACTCCAGTCCGGCTTCCAGCCCCCGCCCGGATACCGGCCCCGGTCCCGGCCCCGGCCCCGGTCCCGGTCCCGGTCCCGGTCCCAGCCCCCGTCCCGGCCCCGGCCCTGGCCCTATCCCCAGCTCTGGTCCTGGCCGGGATTCGGGCCACGCTCCCCGTCTTGGACTCCTACCCGGCCTCGGCCCTACCTTGGGATCCGCCCCCGGAACCTGCCCCGGAGCCGCGCGTGTCAGTGTCATCCGAGGAGGATCGTGAGCCGGCGCCGAGCCTGAGGCTCGTCCCGTCGGTCTCCGGCGAGACTGGGCCCGCCGCGGGGCCCCCTCCCGCGCACACTCCGCTGGCCACGAACCCACCCGGGCCCACGCTGGACTTCACCGCAGACTCGTCGGCCACTGGGCTGGCGGATCCCACCATTCCCAGCTCTGTCCCTGCGCCCATCCTGGGGACTATCCCGTCGGCCGCCTCCTTACTGAATTCTACCGAAAGCTTCGTCTCAGCCAGTGAGAGCTTCGCGCTGGACAAGAGGGTCCCTATTCGAGTGACCTACTGGTGAGGACCTCACACCCGCCTCTCCCAACCCCTGGGGATGGGGCCAGCGGTGGGGGCTGGGGCTCCGGGACGTGGAGGTCAGGGTTGGGATAGGGCGAGGGGAGGGATTCAGGTAGAGCCTCAGAGTCCCAGTTCCCAGATTGGGAACTCACTCTTGTCTTTCATTCTCTTTGGGGCCGGAGAGCGTCAGGTTAAAATCCCTGCTTTGGATCTGAGCTTCATTCATTCATTCGTTTCTGAGTGCCCTGCGGCTTGCCATCCCCAACTGCCAGGCTTGTGCTGGGGATGAGGTGCTCAGGAAAGCCACCTGCTTTGCTCCCCAGTAAGACAAACTCAAAGACAGTGCTCATGATGGGGGCTCTAGCTTCCCTTCCCAGCCTCTCTTCAACCCTGGAAGCCTCTCTGGTCCTTTGTCTCTCTCTCTCTCTCACTTTGTCTTCTTCTGTCTCTGCCCAGGCAGTCAGTCTCTCCCATTCTCTGTCTCCCCACCTCACTCTGTCTCTCTGTGTCTGTTTTGTTTTTGTTTCAGATAGGATCTTGCTTTAGTGCCCAGGCTGGAGTGCAAGGACAGGGATCATGATGGGAGCCCCCATCATGAGCACTGTCTTTGGGTTTGTCTTACTGGCCAGGCTCGGTGGCTCACGCCTGTAATCCCAGCACTTTGGGAGGCTGAGGTGGGCAGATCACCTGAGGTCGGGAGTTCAAGACCAGCCTGACCAACATGGAGAAACCCTGTCTCTACTAAAAATACAAAATTAGCTGAGTATGGTGGCACATGCCTATAATCCCAGGTATTCAGGAGGCTGAGGCAGGAAAATCACTTGAACCCGGGAGGCAGAAGTTGCAGTTAGCTGAGATCATGCCATTGCACTCCAGCCTGGGCAAAAAGGGTGAAACTCTGTCTCAAAAAAAACAAAAAGAAAAGGGAAAAAAAGTGATCTTGTATGTGAGGAGATGATCAGTACTGTGAACAAAAGGCATTTTGGGGGTTGCAGTTTTAGCTGGGGTGATCAGGAAGGCCTCACTGAGAAGGGGATATATGGGCAAAGCCCCCCAGAAGGAAAGAGAGGAGTCATGTGGATACTGCAGGGAGAGCATTCAGCTGAGGGAACCGCCAGTGCAAAGGCCCTGAGGCAGGGCATACCTGGGGTGTTGACAGATGAACTGGGGCTAGGACTGTAATCCCAGCACTTTGGGAGGCTGAGGTGGGTGGATCACTTGATGCCAAGAGAATTCAAGACCAGCCTGGCACATGGAGAAAACCTGTCTCTACTAAAAATACAAAAAATTAGCTGGGTGTGGTGGTGGGCACCTGTAATCCCAGCTACTTGGGAGGCTGAGGCAGGAGAATTGCTTGAACCTGGGAGTCGGAGGTTGCAGTGAGCCGAGATTGCACCACTGCACTCCAGCCCAGGTGATGGAGTGATACTCCATCTAAAAAAAAAAAAAAATTAGCCCAGTGTCGTGGCCTGCACCGGTAATCCCAGCTACTGGGGAGGCTGAGGTGGGAGAATTGCTGGAAACCAGGAGGTGGAAGGTTGCCGTGAGCTGAGATCACACCACAGCACTCCAGCCTGGGTGACAGAGTGAGACTCTGTCTCAGAAAAAAAAAAAAAGAGAAAAAAAGTTGAGCTAGGGGTCTCTGGCTGGCACAGGGTGAATGAGTTGGGGGAGAGAAGGAGGAGAGGGGACAGAGGGATAAGAAGGCAGATCCTGTGGTGGCTTGGAGGCCACAGGAAAGACTGGTTTTTCCCCTGTGTGAGATGGCACTACTTCAGGGTTATGAACAGGGGAGGAACATGGTCTAACTCAGGTGTTCATAGGGTGCCCTGAGCTGGGGACGATACTGACGCGGTGTCTTCCCTGGTCTCTCTCTGCCTTTCTCCTCCTGCTCTTGGCCTCCAGTGGCCTCTGAAGCTATAGCCTTCGGGTGAGTAGTTTTGGCTTTGGAGGTACGGGAGCCTGAGGCATGAAGACTGGGAGAAGTCCCTGATTCTCCTCCCCTGCGACCCCATGACCCCGTCTTTGCCCCTCAGTACATTCTACTGAAAAAGAGCCTGGAGCAGCGATTTCCAGATCGCCTACTCTTTGTAAGTATGTGGGGGTCCTGGGGAAGACAGGGGTGATCAGCGATCCGAGTCTTGGCCTCCCCCTACCCCCACCATTTCCTCCCAGGAGGAGGACAGAGCTGCCCAGGCTACAGGGGATTTTGAAGTGTTTGTAGATGGGAGACTGGTCCATTCCAAGAAGGTGATTCTGGGTAAGGGGCCGGGACAGGGAGGCGGGGTGGTGCTGAGGTCCTGGGGGTGAAAGACCTGTGTGCTTTCTCCTCTTTTTGCCCAGAGGGGTGATGGCTTTGTGGATGAGGCCAAGCTGCAGAAAATTGTGAGCATTATTGATGAGGAGATCAAGAAGAGGTAGCCAGCAAGGGGTGGAGCTGGAGGTGAGCTGTGGAGTTCTCAAGGCTGCAGTGAGACGGGTGGGGGCCGGGTGGGAGGATGGGGCAGGGCACTGTCTGTCCTGTTCCTAGCTCAGCCAGTCCTCACTGTTAGAATCATGACAAGTCACCTACACACTTTTCTGAGCCCCAGTTTTCTCATCTGTAAGATGGGCTTATTGTGATGATTCTGAGACAACTTATACCAGGTAATAAATAGTACATGGCTCAGAGCAGGGCTCAGGATATTCCAATGGCACGTTTACTTTTT
Source organism: Cebus imitator (assembly GCF_001604975.1). Classification (NCBI taxonomy): domain Eukaryota; kingdom Metazoa; phylum Chordata; class Mammalia; order Primates; family Cebidae; genus Cebus; species Cebus imitator. Next base: position 2,096,835 of record NW_016107621.1, read on the forward strand.
TTTATTTTTATTTTTATTTAAGAGTCATGGTCTCACTCTGTTGCCCAGGCTGGAGTACAATGGCTCCATCATAGCTCACTGCAGCCTCGACCTCCTGGGCTCAAGAGATTCTCCTGCCTTAGCCTCTTGAGTAGCTGGGACTATAGGTACATGCCAACATGCCTGGTTAAGTTTTAATTTTTTTTTTTTTT
>NW_016107621.1:2098630-2111829 GCF_001604975.1 Cebus imitator
CCAGGCTGGTCTTAACTCCTGACCTCTTGATCCACCTGCCTTGGCCTCCCAAAGTGCTGGGATTACAGGCTTGAGCCACTGCGCCCGGCCAGCAAGTTTGTTTTCTAGCAGCCAAGCTGGAGTGAAGGGAAGAGGGAGACGGGGTGAGGTCTGTTTCTCACACTTGCCAATATGCGGAATATGGTAGTGGTTATGCATATAGTTTCCAGGGCCACAGAGACTGAGGTTCAAATCCTGGATGTACCAGCCACACAGCCTAAGCAGGGTGAAGTTGATGTGAGGTAAGAGCTTTCCAAAGACCTTTTTCAGTAAGTAACAGCTGTTGTTACTAGAATCAGTACGGTTCTGATTGTAAAAGAAAATCCTGCTCAAACTGGCTTTAGACATAAAAATATGGACACATGGGAAAGTCTAGGGCATAATCTGGTTGGTTTCAGGCATGGCTGGATCCAGGCACCAAAAGGGTGGCTTTGGGAATCTCACTTTTCCTTTGGTTTCTGCCTTTTTCCTGGGCTGGCTTTATTCTCAGTCCTGGTAGCATAAATCCTGCAGAAGGTTCTCATTGGCCTATGAGAACATAGGTCACATGTCCATCCCTGAGCCAGTCACTGGGGCCCAAAGACTGTGGTGCTCTCATTGGCCAGTCTTGAGTCATGTGCCCATTCTTGTGGCTTACTCAACACATATTTGCTGAGTACCTACAATGTGCTGATACTGTTCTAGGCCTTGGGGCTACAGCAGTGAACAAAACAAATACAAACCCCCGCCCCAGTGAAACGGATGTTCTATTCTGTGAGACAGACAATGAACAGGACAGTTAGGTGAACAGAAGGCATTTGGCCTGGTGTGGTGGCTCACACTTGTAATCCCAGCACTTTAGAGTTCGAGACCAGCTAAAAATACAAAAATTAGCTGGGCATGGTGGCGGGCGCCTGTAATCCCAGCTACTCCGGAGGCTGAAGCAGGAGAATCGCTTGAACCCGGGAGGCGGAGGTTGTGGTGAGCCAAGATCATGCCACTGCACTCCAGCCTGGGTGACAGAGCAAGACTCCATCTCAAAAAAAAAAAAGGCGGCATTTTAGGAGGTGATACCTGCTAAGGAGAAAAATCAGTAGGTGTGGGGAGTCCTGAGAGTTTTTTTTGCAACTCTAAACTGAGTGTACAGAGAAGACCTCATTGACAAGGTGATATTTGAATACTTGAAATAAGTGAGGGATTGAACTATATGGATATTCTGGGGAAAAGTATTCCCGATGGTGGGAATAGCATGTGCAAAGACCCTGGGGTAGGACTGTGTTCAGTGAGTTTGAAAAATAGCAAGGAGGCAGGGCACCGTGGCTCACACCTGCAATCCTAGCACTTTGGGTGGCTGAAATGGCAGATCGCTTGAGTCCAGGAGTTTGAGACCAGCCAGGCCGACATATCAAGACTCTGTGTCTACAAAATAATAATAATAAAAAAATTAGTGAGGCACAGTGGCTCATGCCTGTAATCCCAGCACTTCGAAAGCTTGAGTTAGGTGGATCGCTTGAGCCCAGAAGTTAGAGACTGCCGTGAGCTCTGACTGGGCCACTGCACTCCAGCTTGGGTGACAGAGCAAGACTCTGTCTCTAAAAGAAAAAAAAAAATAATGAGGAAGCTAGAGTGGCATTGTAGTCCATAGAAAACAGTAGAACAGTGCCTGAGGCATGGTTAACCCTATATAAACACTGCTATTTTTATGGAGCTGTTATTGTTATTTTACATGTTTTTCTCTCTTCTCTCCCATCTCAGGAACCTCAGCAGGATGATGATAAGGACTGAAATGTTGCTAAGTCAGGTCCTTTTCTGATGGTGGCTGGGGCTGGGGTGAGCCCAGGGAAGGGGAAGAGGAGAATACATACAGAGTCTGCCACCCTGTGTCCGGTCTGTGTCTGCCGTCGCCACACTCACCTCTGAGGTCTGTGGAAGTCACCTGCTGCACTGCTCCCAGCATCTCCCATATTCTGGCCCCAGGGGCAGGAGGGACGGGGAGCTTGCAATATGAGGCTAGTCCTGTGGCTCCAGCCCTCCGTCTGCCTCAGCTCCTCTTGCTGCTAGGCTAGTTTGTTTCTTTTGTGGCTTTGTCATTTCCCATGCCCTGGTTCCAGATACATTTTGAAAACTTTCATCTTATTGGCATTTTCTGGGGTTGTGAGGGAAACAGGGATGGTGGTTAGTCTCAAACCCTTGACACTCCAAACTCATTTGTGCTCCAGTACCCACTTTCTAAACCTGTAAGATCTATGTTCCAGCCTGGGCAACCTAGTGAGACCCCAACTCTACAACAAATAAAAAATTAGCCAGGTGTGGTGGTGTGTGCCTGTGGTCCCAGCTACTTGGGAGGCTGAGGCAGGAGGATGGCTTGAGCCTGGGAGGCTGCAGTGAGCCATGATCATGCCATTGCACTGCAGCCTGGGCAACAGAATGAGACCCTGTTTCAGAAAAAAGAAAAAATTTAACCCATAGGTTTTTGAATCCCAGTGTGGGAGTGTCTCTGTGACCTGGGGCTGGGGGAGAGACATTTTCACATTAAGTGGACATTTATGGGCGCTCTACTCTGCACCTGGCATGGTGGGGTCAGTGGTCACATGCCAGGAGGTCAAGGGCACAAGAACAGGACTCAGACTTTACCACTTAATTGCTGTGTGACCACAAACAAGGGATGCCACCTCTCTCAGCTTCAATTTCCTCCTCCATAAAATTGACATCATAGCACTATTCAACTCGTGGAATTTTTGTAATAATTATGCCTGGGAGGGGATTAGCAGAAGGCTTATCGCAGAATTAATAGGTTTCAGTTAGTAGTAGATTTTAGTTAGAAAACACAATTTTTTTTTTTTTTTTTTTTTTTTTTTTAGATGGAGTCTGGCTCTGTCACCCAGGTTGGTGTGCAATCTTGGCTCACTGCAACCTCCGCTTCCCAGGTTCAAGTGACACACCTGCTTCAGCCTCTTGAGTAGCTGAGATTATAGGCACGTGCCACCACACCCAGCTTATTTTTATATTTTTAATAGAGATGGGGTTTCACCTTGTTGGACAGGCTGGTCTCAAATGCCTAACTTCAAGTGATCTGCTCACCTAAGCCTTTTAAAGTGCTGGGATTACAGGCGTGAGCCACCTCGCTGGGTCTGATCTTCTTAACACCTCACAGGATAATATGCTGGCCCTGTACAATGACATGCTGGTAAGAGTCTGTGAGCAGGGTGCCTGATAAGACCGAGTGCTGGAGGGTAGGGGTAAGTCCCAGAACATATATGGGGTTTGTCTCAGTGAAATCTGTGTCAAGGGGTATAAAATATGAGAGGATATTTCCTATGTGACATATACTTTCCACCCCCTACAGTTAAGAAAAACACTTAGCAGAGATTTGCTTTTTTTTTTTTTTTTTGAGACAGTCTGACTCTGTTGCCCAGGCTGGAGTGCAATGGCACAATCTCAGCTCACTGCAATCTCTGCCTCCTGGGTTCAAGTGATTCTCCTGCCTCAGCCTCCTGAGTAGTTGGGATTACAGGTGCGAGCCACTATGCCTGGTTAATTTTTTTTGTATCTTTAGTAGAGATGGGGTTTTACCGTGTCAGGCCAGGCTGGTCTCGAATTCCTGACCTTGTGATCTGCCTGCCTCCGCCTCCCAAAGTGCTGGGATTATAGGCATGAGCCACCGTGCCCGACCTAAAATATTTAAAAAATATTTTTAACAACTGGGCTGGGTACGGTGGCTCATGCCTGTAATCCCAGCACTTTGGGAGGCCGAGGCAGGTGGATCACAAGGTCAAGAGATTGAGACCATCCTGGTCAACATGGTGAAACCCTGTCTCTACTAAAAATACAAAAAATCAGCTGGGCATGGTGGCACATGCCTGTAATCCCAGCTACTCAGGAGGCTGAGNTAAGATAACATCAACAAATAGCTCATTTTGCTGCATGCTTTGGGAAATTTCTATAGGTTTAATTGTTGGATCCAATAGTCTGCAGACCTGAAAAAACAGTTCCCTGGCCGGGCGCGGTGGCTTACGCCTGTAATCCCAGCACTTTGGGAGGCCGAGGCAGGTGGATCACGAGGTCAAGAGATTGAGACCATCCTGGTCAACATGGTGAAACCCCGTCTCTACTAAAACTACAAAAAATCAGCTGGACATGGTGGCGCGTGCCTGTAATCCTAGCTACTCAGGAGGTTCAGGCAGGAGAATTGCCTGAACCCAGGAGGTGGAGGTTGCCGCGGTGAGCCGAGATCGCGCCATTGCACTCCAGCCTGGGTAACAAGAGTGAAACTCTGTCTAAAAAAAAAAAAAAAAAATATATATATATATATATATATATATATTTTTTTAACAACAAAAAACAAAAAATAGTTTTTTTCTATTTTTTTTCTTTTTTTTCCAGTAGCTTATCAGAATCAGGTGGAATAACAAACAATATTTTTAATGCAAAATTGAGGTGGTGGGAAGGTAAGGGAACTCCTGGAGTCCAGAAATCTTATGGAAATATAAATCCAGAGGTGGCCGGTGTTGGAGATTGTGCTTGTGAGGAAATCTGCTAATTTTGATGGTGAGAACCTGCGTGACTCAAAATGTGAAGGGAAAAGACAGAACCCAAACCCAAGCAGGATAAGATGCCAGAGTGGAGACCACGTGGCTGCCGGAACCTCAGGAGTCAGAACCCTCCAGTGGGTAGGTTGGGAAAAAAATGCCCCTCCCACAGAGGTAGGTGGTGGGGGTAATTAGTCTCCACCTTGTTAGTGAGCAAATGATTGAAAGAAAGCCTTCTGTTAATAAGGCTGCACTCGCACAAATGTGGGACCTAAATTCCTGCCATCTGACAAGTCTGAAATTTCATCTAATGTCTCGTTAGGAATGTTCCCAAGTACATGGCAAGATTAAACAGAAGTCAGCTAAGAAGATGCTGAACCAATTCTCAAGTAGTTCCCAAAGATAAAGTTCTGAGCAACATGAATTAGCTATTAAAAGGAGCTGGGCATGGTGGCTCACACCTGTAATCCCAGCACTTAGGGAGGTGGAGGTGGGAGGATGGCTTGAGGCCTGCAGGTCAAGACTGGCCTGGGCAACATAGGGAGACCCTGTCTCTACAATACAAAAATTAGCCCAGTGTGGTGGCATGCGCCTGCAGTCCCAGCTACTCAGAAAACTGAGGCTGGAGGATTGGTTGAGCCCAGGAGGTCGAGGCTGCAGTGAGCCGTGGTTGTGCCACTCCACTCCAGCCTGGGAGACAGACTGAGATCTTGTTTTAAAGAAAGAAAAAATATTGTTAACATCAAAGTCATTAAGGTAAAAAACAGTATTAGATATTGTCCGATAGTAGAGAATTTGGTTGGGCTTTGTGTCCAGTTGCTGGGAGGGACTCTTTAAATCCTTGGCATTTCCCAAGTGACAGGGGTGTCACTGTTAACATGGTGGGCCCCTTGGGCCATACTTGATAGTTTAGACTCAAAAGGTGACTATCGGTGCACTTCTCGTTTATGGTAATGAGTCAGAATGATGGCTGTCAGTGCCACTATGAGATTATGGGAAAACTGGACTTTGAGCTGTGGTATCAACTTGACAGTCTGGGATGGGAAGGAAGGTGGAGATTGAGTTCAGTTCCATGACCAATGATCCAGTCAATCACACCTGCATAATACAACCCCAGTAGGCTGGGCACGGTGGCTCATGCCTGTAATCCCAGTACTGTGGGAGGTCGAGGCGGGCGGATTACCTGAGGTCAGGAGTTTGAGACCAGCCTGGCCCGTAGAGCCCCATCTCTATTAAAAATAAAAAAAATTAGCCGGGTGTGATGGTGCACATCTGTAATCCCAGCTACTTGGGAGGCTTGAGTCAGGAGAATCACTTAACCCTGGGAGGTGGAGGCTGCGGTGAGCTGAGATCTCACCACTGCATTCCAACCTGGGCAACAGAGGGAGGGTCTGTCTCAAAAAAAAAAAAAAAAAAAAGAAGAAGAAAAATACCCCTTATACATAAATCTCTCTCTCCATATATAACTGAAAAAACTCAAGATGCTGATAGAGGTATATGCTACTTTGATTTTATATTTTTTAAAATTTATACCTTGTGATGCAAGTTAACTACCTTGATTTTAAAAGGGAGAATGCACAATATTTAGATTGATGTTTATTTGCATATGCATTAGAAAACTGTCAAAAGACATACAGCAAAAAAGCAAAACCAAGAAAACAACAAAATCCCAAACCACAAGCAATGACACCTGTATGGAATAGCTTTGAGTTTGGCAGAGGACAGCAATAAGAGATTATTCACAGCATCTTTTGATACTTTTTTTTTGGTTGAGTCTTGTGAATAGAATACATATTCTAGAATAAAATAAGCTTAAAATTAACAAAAAACAAGTTTATTCCCACAGCCATTAAATTTCACATAGACTTGAAAACAATGATCATATAATAAATACGTGGCTTTTCCTACTGAATATTTGCTATTCATCTAAAGTATCTCAGAAAATACAAATAAGAATCTTACACTAGGATTTGTTGACATGACATCACCACAAATTGTGAAATTTCAAAGTCCTCTCAACAGCCTTCCAATCCTAGTAACTCAGATACACCTGGATTCCTGACAACTGTTGTTTTCTTTCATTACTTTATCTCACTTTTATGAATTCTATTATTAGCATTTTTTTCTCAGATCTTTGCAAAACCATCCTTTATGGTGAAACAATCTTGAAGGATTCTCCACAAATGCAGGAAAAAGCATTGCTAACAAAGTGCAAAGTCAGAAGTGTCTTGGGACCTCTTTGAAAACAAGATTCGGTCAGGCGCGGTGGCTCACGCCTGTAAAATAATCCCAACACTTTGGGAGGCCAAAGCGGGAGGATCGCTTGGGTCCAAGAGTTCGGGACCAGACTAGGGAACATCACGAGACTCCCATCTCTATTTAAATAATATTAAAAAAGAAGAAGGAAAACAATATTCAACAGTCTTATCTGTTTTCATTTCGGAGTGTGCTTCCTCCTTCAATTGCACATTGCCGTATTCCCTTCCAGTTTGCATTCCCCCTAACTCAGTCATTAAACTGAGTTTAACTGACTCAGTTTAAACTGTCACAGCCTGTTCTTTTGATCCGAAAACAGTCACTTAGCTATTCCTTGCCACCAATCTCGTCATCACAGCCGACTCAGTCGGCCAGAGGACTGAGCGTCTCGGAGGCAGTCAGCGCTACTGCAAAGGCGACAGCCGCGAAGTCCATCTGCGGGGGATCCGCGTCAAAGGCTGCTTCCCTCGCCTTGCAGCCTTCCACGAACAGCCTGCGGCGTTCCTCGAAATCCCGTAGTAATCTGACCGGGATCATGGAGCTACCATCCAGATACTCGCGGAACAACAGGTGCTGGTTAATTCCTAGGAAACCGAGCTGCTGATTGGGGTCTGGCGCGGACGCCAGACCCGGGACGCCGCTGGGGATGGGCCCGGGCACGGGGCCCGGCACCCGTGCCATGGACCGCGCAGCTTCGGCCACTGGGCCTTCCCCGGCCTCCTGCGCCCGCCCCCCGCTGCCGACTGCCCCCTGCAGTACGTCGCTGACGCCACTCGCTGTGCCCACCTGTGGGACGCTGCTGTCTCCGGGGAGCTCGGACATCTCTGACAGCCCAGTCGGCTCCGCCATAGTCTCAGCGTTTCTACGGAGATGAGTCACTGCACTTTACTGCTGTACGCGGAACGTGCGCATGCGCGAATCTCGGTGTGCGCGTAACCGCTGCGTGTGTGCGCATGCGTAAGCACGGTGCGCACTCCTCGACCGTCCCCTAGCGGTCCTGAGTGCCATTACGTCTGTAGCCGCCTGTCCTCTGAGCGCCTGAGGACCATGTGATATTTTAAATTACAACCACTTCAATATTAATGTAAACTTTCTTATAAGGTCATTTTCCAGCTTTTTTTTTTTTTTGAGAACGGGTCTCACCCTGTCGCACAGGCGGGAGTGCAGTGGTGCAATCTCGGTTACTGCTGCCTTGACCTCCTGGCCTTAAGCCATCCTCCTGCCTCAGCCTCCAGAGTAGCTGGGACTGCAGGTGCGCACCACCACACCCAGCTAATTTTTTATTTTTTTGTAGAGATTGGGTCTCACTGTGTTTCCCAGGCTGGTCTCGAACTCCTGGCTTCAAGTGATCATCCTGCCTTGGCCTTCCAAAGTACTGGGATTACAGGCCAGAGCCACTCGGCCTGGCCTATAAGTAGTATTTTGACACTGCAAGTTTGGGGTTTCCCAAAACCACCTTTAGTTTTGATACTTCCCAGAGCTCACTGAAATCTGTTATACTCAAAGTCATGCTTATTACAAAGGACACAGATTAGAAGAGCTGTATAAGGTACAGTCTGGGATGGGGAGGGCTCCAAATATGAAGTTCCTGTGTCCCTAGGGACCTGTTCCCCTTTGCCGTCCATGTTCGGCAGTAAGTGCAGGGGTAGTGCCAACATAGGACTCTTACCCAGGCTTTGGTGTCCAGAGTTTTTATTGGGGTTTCACTACATAGGCATGCTTGATTAAACCATTGCCTATTTTGTTGAAGTCAATCTCCAGCCTCCTACCTGATATCACATGGCTCCAAGCCCCAACTCTCTAATGATATAGCTAGTCTTTCTTGTGTGGCTAGCTCTGATCCTGATAACCAAAATGTGAAAGTTTATGTTCCATTTAAAACCAGTCAGCTCTGGCTGGCTGTAGTGGCTCATGCCTGTAATCCCAGCACTCTGGGAAGCAAAGGCAGGAGGACTGCTTGAGCCCATGAGTTCAAGACCAGCCTGGGCAACATAGTGAGACCCCTGTCCCTACCAAAAAAATTAGGTAGGCATGGTGGCATGTGCACCTGTAGTCACAGCTATTCAGGGGGCTGAGGTGGAAGAATGACTTGAGGTTGGGAGGTCAACTGTACAGTGAGCTATGATTGCACCACTGCACTCCAGCCCTGTATGACAGAGTGAAATCCTGTCTTAAAAAAAAAATCCTTGGAATTTAACTGGAATCCAAATATGAGAGTTGCTGGCAATTAAACTTCATGAGAATCCATCTAAAAATTCTGACCTATCACAGGTCATGTCTGGAAGCTAATTGGGTTGGAAATCATTCTGACTCACGTGCACCTTGCTTTGTTTCTACAATTCTCTTGGAGAGATGGAGTGAGTTCTCCCACATGTGACATATATGCTTCAAAAGGCACATATGAGCTATTATGAAGACTCAAGAAAGGACTTCTTTGGAAGGTAACTTTAGATAGCTTGGTTACTGGAGGGAATTTGTAATTATGAGTTGGCTGTAAAGTCTCCAAAATTCAGTGTGGTTTCCATTTTGAATGGCTATAATAATACACTGCTCAGTACCTGCAAGTCAAAGAAAAGATGCCAGATAAACTCTCTGGAAAAATAGAAAGATCAAGTAAAAATTTTTAAACTAAGTTTTAATGCTGATTCTCCAACTACTTTATATTTTTGAGACAGAGTCTCACTCCGTCACCCAGGCTGGAATGCAGTGGTGTTATCTCGGCTCGCTGCAACCTCACCTCCTGGGTTACTGCATCTTATACCTCCTGGGCTCAAGCAATTCTCCTGCCTCAGTCTCCTGAACAGCTGGGACTACAGGTGCCCACCACCTCACCCGGCTAATTTTTGTATTTCTAGTAGAGATGGGGTTTCGCCATGTTGGCCAGGCTGGTCTCGAACTCCTGACCTCAAGTGATCTGCCCATATCAGCCTTCAAAAGAAAGTGCTGGAGCCTGGGCGTGGTGGCTTATGCCTGTAATTCCAGCACTTTGGGAGGCTAAGGCAAGCAGATCATGAGGTCAGGAAATTTAGACTGTCCTGGCCAACATAGTGAAATTCCATCTCTACTAAAAATACAAAATTATCTGGGTTTGGTGGCATGTGCCTGTAATCCTGGCCACTTGGGAGGCTGAGGCACAAGAATGGCTTGAACTCAGGAGGTGGAGGTTGTAGTGAGCTGAAATCGTGCCACTGCACTCCAGCCTGGTAACAGAGTGAGACTCCATCTCAAAAAACAAAACAAAACAAAACAAAACAAAACAAATTTTAAAGAGATAGTATTCTCTATTTGAAGGCTGAGAGAGTTTTTCTTCTGACAACACTTCTGACACCAAGTATGTGTGGGATTTCCCACAATGATTCTCCAAAACAAACTGAGTGTCCCACGATTCCATTCTGACAACTATCTGCAGTTAGTGCAGACCCCACTGGACCCATATGACTATGCCCATTTCAGATGCCAGCCACAAATGGAGTGCATAGGCTACCCACATTTCTACCCAGCCAAGTACAAATTCAGGAGTTCCCATGACCACCCCTCAGGTTTATTTGCTAGAACTCACACAACTTAGTAAAGTGCTGTATTTACTAGCACTAGTTTAATTAATTTATTTAGAGACGGAGTCTCACTCTCTCGCCCAGGCTGGAGTGCACTGATGTGATCTCAGCTCACTGCAACCTCCACCTCCTGGGTTCAAGTGATTTTTGTGCCTCAGCCTACTGAGTAGTTGGGATTATAGGTGTGTTACCACCATGCCCGGCTAATTTGTGTATTTTTGGTAGAGACAGGGTTTTGATATCTTGGCCAGGCTGGTCTTAAACTCCTGTCTTCCAGTGATTCACCATCCTCGGCCTCCCAAAGTGCTGGGACTACAGGTGTGAGCCACCACGCTTGGCCAGTACTAGTTTATTATAAAGGATACAACTCAGGAAGAGCTACGTAGAAGAGATGGATAGGGTGGGTGTAGGTGGGGCATATAGAGTTTCCATGCCCTCTCTTGGTGGGACTCTCCCAGCCAGAACTCAGTTTCAATGTGTATTTAATTCAAATTCATTTGGAATGTGTATTTAGCTATTCTAATGATATGTGTTGGTCCAGGAACTATAGATTCTTATATGCTGCCCCTCACAACTCCCAAAACTTTGCATGTTTAACCTCTGTAAGATTTCACCACTTATAAGGATGTAGAATGGTTGGGTGCGGTGGCTCACACCTGTAATCCCAGCAATTTGGGAAGCCGAGGCTAGTGGATCACTTGAGGTCAGGAGTTCGAGACCAGCCTGGCTAACAGGGCGAAACTCTATACAAAAATTATCTGGGCATGATGCCACACGCCTATAGTCCCAGCTATTCGGGAGGCTGGGGCAGGAGGATCGGTTGAACCTGTGAGGTGTGAGGTGGAGGTTGCAGTGAGCCGAGATCCTGCCACCGCACTCTAGCACTGTAGCCAGGGTGACAGAAGACTCTGTCAAAAAAAAAAAAAAAAAAAAAAAAAAAAAAAGGGATGTAGAAGAAAGGGAGGGAGGAGTTTGGGGTAAATTTAAGAGAATATAGAGTGTTGAGTAATATATGCAGGGACCCACAGGTGATCAAAGCCAGAACTTGAACAAACACAGTCTGATACCAGAAGTGATGCTCTTGACACTCTTCCCGAATCCTCCACCTCTGCCTCTTGAGAGTCCAACCCTGTTAGGCCAGTGCCCTTTAGCAGGAAGAGTTCATGATCTGAGTCAGACAGACTTGTAAAGACTATCAATCCTATGAGCCTCCAGGCTCTTTCCCGGAAACATGAAGTAACAAAATAGTTAACTAAGCTGTTTAGAACTGTGGAAGTCAAGTGATTATCATTCTTACTGTTTAGGCAACAACCCCTTTTTCTCTAGACCTGAGTTCAGCTTCCCTCAGGGGAGGGAACCCAAGATTTCTGTCTCTGGCCAAACACTGTAAGAACCCTCAGAAAAAGCCTCTCATGGCAACCCAATAAATAGAAACCCTGGGCTGATTTCAGGAATCCAGAAGAGTGTTTTGACTTTGATATACTCATCATATCAGAGAAAGAGATGGTAAGGCTAAAACCAAGCTTCATGAAGATTATTTTGGAGAGTTTTATATGTATTGTACAGTTATCATATAACACTTCTACAAGTTCAACATTCCCCTCTGTGACCATTAAGTAGAAAGGCATGCAATCAAGAAAGTTAGGAAAAATGCTATATTCGAATTCAGCAAGGATTGGTTTGTCTTCAAAGAACCTAAAAATCTATTGCTCGTACCATGGGGAAAAAAAATCCACAAAGTGGTGAAACAGCTACTGCTCCTTGCCACCCCAGACACCAGCCTAAATGGTCCCCAAGGGAAATTCTACCAAACCTTAGATAATTCCAGTGGATTTTAAAAGTCTTCCAGAACTAATGAAATTTCCAAATTATTTATATGATGTAATAACATCACTATTTAAGAGTGACAAATGTTGTACAGGAAAATGACACAGCAGCCTCACTTATGAACATGAATATGAATGTCCTTTAACAAAAAAGCAGAGATCCAGTAGCACATTAAAATATCATCTCTGGCCGGGTGCAGTCGCTCACGCCTGTAATGCCAGCACTTAGAGAGGCCAAGGTGGGTGGATCACCGGAGGTCAGGAGTTCCAGACCAGCCTGACCAACATGGTGAAACCGCATCCCTACCAAAAATACAAAACTGGCAGGGCATGGTGGCGAACACCTGTAATCCCAGCTACTAAGGAGACCAAAGCAGATAACTGCTTGAATCCAGTAGGCGAAGGTTGCAGTGAGCTGATATCATGCCACTACACTGCAGCCTGGGTGGCAGAGTGAGACTCCTTCTCAAAAAAAAAAAAAAATGTGTGTGTATATATATATATAATTAATTAATTTGAAGAATGCAAAGATCATGTATTACTAGTAACTCTAAATATGAGTCTTCATGGTGGTAGATTTGAAACAATCCTAGGATTACCTTCACAGATTCTGAAAAGGTCTTTGACAAAATTCAACAACCATTCTTGATAAAACACACACAGACATACACATACACACACAGCAATAGATAGCTATGTAAACATTTCTATGAAACTGGTCTGGTGCGGTGGCTCGCATCTGTAATCGCAGCACTTTGAGAAACCAAGGTGGGAGGATCACTTGAGCTCAAGAGATTGAGACCGGCTGGGCAACATGGCAAAACTCCATCTCTACAAAAACATATAAAAATTAGCCAGGCATGGTGGTGTGTGCCTGTAGTCCCAGCTACTCAGTAGGCTGAGATAGGAGAATCACTTGAGCCATGGAGGCAGAGGTTGCAGTGAGCCAAGACTGCACCACTGCACTCCAGCCTGGGCAACAGAGTGAGACGCTGTTGAAAGGGAAAAAAAAAAAA
>NW_016107621.1:2111862-2159194 GCF_001604975.1 Cebus imitator
AAAAAAAAAAAAAAAGATTTCCATGAAATCAGGAACAAGACAAGGATGCTTCGTTATCTTCCAGCATTGTTTTAAATTAGATAGAAGGTATTAGCCAAAAAACTAATAAAGAGAAAGAAGCCAGAGTTATTAAAAATTGTAAAAGGGGCCAGGCATGGTGGCTAATGCCTCTTTTTTGTTGTTGTTGTTGTTATTTTTTTATTTGTTTTATCTTTTGTTATTTTTTAATTTTTTGAGACAGGGTCTCACTCTGTCACTCAGGCTGGAGAGCAGTGCCACAATCTTAACTCATTGCAACCTCCGCCTCCTGAGTTCAAGCGATTCTCCTGCCTCAGCTTCCCAAGTAGCTGGGATTACAGGCGCACACCTCCACGACCGGCTAGGCTCATGCCTCTAATCTCAGAACTTTAGAAGACCAAGGGAGCAGGATAGCTTAAGCATAGGAGATCAAGACCCTATCCCTAAGGAAAAAAAAAAAAGTGAAAGAGGCAAAACCAAAACCATCATTATTTGCAAATGACTAATTCCTCAACAAGAGAATCATTTGAAAAACTACTATAAATGGTAAGACAATTCAGTATATTAAAGGAGGCTATCAAATAAATATGCAGACATCAATTATTTTCAAATACACAGGCAAGCTTCTATAATAGAAATATCTTCATGTACTACAGAAAAAACATGAAAGATCAAGTATCTAGGAATAAATGACTAGACCTATGAAAGACCTACTTTAGGAACATTAAGGACAAATATTAATGCTCTTCTGAAGAATACAAAGGAATTCTTTTAAAAAATGGAAAAATTGCCAGGTATGGTGGCTCACAGCTGTAATTCCAGCACTTTGGGAGGCCTAGGTAGCTGATGATATGAGGCCAGGAGTTCAAGACCAGCCTGGCCAAAATGGCAATAATCCATCTCTACTAAAATTACAAAAATTCACCAGGCGTGGTGCTGGGCAACTGTAGTCCCAGGTATTCGGGAGGCTGAGGCATGAGAATTGCTTGGACCCAGGAGGTTGAGGTTGCAGTGAACCAAGATTGTGCCACTGCACTCCACACTGGGTGACAGAGTGAGACTGTCTCAAAAACAAAACAAAAACAAAAACAAAACAAAACTGATCATTTAGATACGAAGAACACTCATTATCTAAGATAGCAATTACCCATGAGTTAATGAAGTGTAATATGATTCTAATAAAAATGCTTTGTTTTAAAATAAGGTAAGCTGACTTTGAGGTTGATGTAGTTACATAATGAACAAAATACCCAGAAGCACTATGAAAAAGTATACTGAAAGGCTTTAGCATTACCAGATTTAGAACTAGTTAGAAAATCTAAAACACAGTTTTTGTATGAAAAGGCATCTTAAAACAATTAGTGGAGCCAGGCATGGCACCCAGCACTTTGGGAAGCTGAGGCAGGTGGATCACCTGAGGTCAGGAGTTCGAGACCAACCTGGACAACATAGTGAAACCCTGTCTCTATGAAAAATACAAAAAATTAGCTGGGTGTGGTGGTGTGGGCCTGTAATCCCAGCTACTTAGAAGGCTGAGGCAGGAGATTGCTTGAACCCGGGAGGAGGAGGTTGCAGTGAGCTGAGATCCTGCCACTGCACTCCAGCCTGGTTGACAGAGCAAGGCTCTGTCTGAAAATCAAAAACAAAAAACAGTTAGTGGAGAAAAGATGGACTACTTAGTAAATGATGTTAGGGCAATCAGGCAATCGTCTAAAAAAAAATTAGATCCTTATACTGCACCTGAGAATAAATTTCAAATGGTTCAAAGATTCGAACATGAACAATGAAAACACACACACACACACACACACACTACAACCTTGGGATTCAAAATACTGCAGGTTTATTATTTACTTTTGAGACAGGATCTCACTTTGTTATCCATGCTGGAGTGCAGTGGTGTGATCTTGGCTTTACTGCAGCCTCAGCCTACTGGGCTCAAGTGATCCTTCCACCTCAGCTGCCAGAGTAGATGGGATTACAGGCGTGTGCCACTACCCCAGGCTAATTTTTCATATTTTTCAAAGAGACGGAGTTTTGCCATGTTGCCCGGACTGGTCTTGAACTCCCGAGCTTAAGTGGTCTGCCTGCCTCAGCCTCCTGGAGTGCTGGGATTACAGGTGTGAGTCACTGTGCCGGGCCTACTGCAAATTTAAAGGAAAATTGGAAGCAAAAATCACCGCGGCCAAAAGGCTTTCCAAAAAGCCAAAGCCTAATGACAAATTATGAAAAAATATTCGTAACTCATATCCCAAGCTATTATTATACCTCGTATCACTAACATGAGTATCATAAATAGCTACTGGATTCAACGAAGAAAGGACAAAATTATCTGTCAGGGAAGTGGATAAAGAATATGAACTAGGCACGGTGGGGCTCAAGCTTATAATCCCAGAACTTTGGGAGGCGGAGGCAGGAGGATCATCTGAGATGAGGAGTTTGAGACCAGTCTGGCCAACATGGTAAACCCCCATCTCTACTAAAAAATTCTAAAAATACAAAAATGAGCCAGATGAGGTGGCACACACCTGTAATCCCAGCTATTTAGGAGGCTGAGGCAGGAGAACCACTTGAATCTGGGAAGTGGACTGCACTTCAGCCTGGGTGACAAGAGCAAGACTTCGTCTCAAAAAAAAAAGAAAAGGAAAAAAAAAAGAATATGAATAGAGACTTTACGGAAAAGGGAATATATATATATATATGTATATATATATATATATATATATGTATAAAAGTTTAAAAGATATTTAACTGGCTGGGTGCAGTGGCTTACACCTCTAATTCCAGCACTTTGGAAGGCCGAGGTGGGTGGATCGCCTGAGGTCAGGAGTTCAAAACCAGTTTGGCCAGCATGGTGAAACCCCATCTCTGCTAAAAATACAAAAATTAGCCAGGCGTGATGGTACAGGCCTGTAATCCCAGCTCTCAGGAGGCTGAGACAGGAGAATCGCTTGAGCCTGGGAGGCGGAGACTGCAGTGAGCAGAGATGACACCACTGCACTTTAGCCTGGACAACAAGAGCAAAACTCCATCTCAAAAAAAAAAAAAAAAGATACTTAACTTCTCATAATAAAAGCAAATTAAAACTGGTAAACTATTTTTTTCAACTATCAGATTCATAAAAGCTGGATGATTGTTGGTTTAGTGTGTTGGCTAGGCTGTCATGAAACATCCTTGATCATCAATTGCTGGTGGGAGTGCAAAGCAGGACACATAGTGCTGCATAGCAATATCTATACAATTTTAAAGGAGTACCTTTGGTCCAGCATTCTCACTTCTAGGGAATCAGCCTACAGATATTACACATTAAAAGAAATGTAGGTACCTAATGATTATAAGACACATCATTAGGTTCATGAAAACCTAAGGAAAAAATGCTGTACTACAGCATCAAATTTAAGATGCACCCACATTTCAGCTACGTTAAAATGTGAAGTGTATTTTGAATTGAAGCAATACTATATTTGTGCACCTGCCACATGATATGTGTACAAGATCAACTACTCCAGCAATTTTTTTTTCTCTCCAAAGAAATATATGGGAAACAACCTAAATGTCCGTCAATATATCCCTGGTTAAGTAAATTTCAACATAATTTCAGAATGGAATAAAATGCCGCTTTAAAAAATAATGAGGAAATACAGTGGTTTGGTAGGGTCGTCAAGATATGTTCTTAATGAGAAAGCAATGTGTAAACCAGTAAGTATAATAAGCTGACTTCTGTGAAGAAGTAAAAACAAGTAAACTCAGATTTACAGGGAAACTACAAGGATGGAAGGGAAACTGTGGCTATCATTAGAGGTCATGGTGGGTACTGGATGGAGGAAGACAAGAATGGAAGGCTTTTCACTGTATATTTTATATATTTTTTGGCTTGTAAATGGATTTTTTTATACTGAAAACACTTTTAAAATTAAAAGTTGAGTGAAAGAAAAAAGTCCAGAAATTTGATGTTCTTGAAAACAAGATTTATCACGTAATATGTACATTTACTTTGTCACTTGAAATGTCTAAGAAAACACAAAATCAATCTTACACTAGAAACTTCTATTGAATATGACATGAGGAGGGCACATATTCCGACAATTTCAAGATCTTTTCACAGCCTTCCAGTCCTAATAACTCGGCGTTAACGCCTCATTCTGTTCAGCACTATTTGATAATTTCTTTCATTCTCATGGGCCTAAGTATTGATTTCTCATCAAGTCTCAATTTTGTAAAACCATCCTTTACTTTGTAATAAAGCAATGTTGAGAGACATTTTCCATAACGCAAGGGGAAAAATGTGGATCAATCACAAACTCAACGAACGTTACAGTTATAGTACTTTCGACATTTTTTTCAATTTCTTCTGTACTGCTTTTTCAAGATAAGCTTCCCTCTGTCTTTTTCCCCTCCACCTCCACCTGTGCACTGCATTATCTCGATATACTCTGACTTCTGAAAATCAAGTTGCAGGATTGGTATGATTGGAATGCAGAGGTTCTCTTGAAGTGTCACCACGTAACTATTCTCTATTGATAAACTTATCACAACCAAGTTCTTCTATCAGAGGGTTGATAACTTCAGATGCAGTCAGAGCTATCGTAAAGGTTAAAATATCGAGGTCCACCCTGTGAGGATTTCGCTGATATTCGGCATCAAACGCTGCTTCCCTTGCTCTGCAGGCTTCCACGAATCGCCTGCGGCGTTCTTCAAGCTCCTGTATTCTGCCAGGAGCAATCGGGTAATTTTCCAGATAGTGGCGGAGAAACTGCTGGTAATTGACTCCTAAAACGCTAAGTGGGTGGCGGAGGCGGAGATAGGGCAACGCAGCCAGGCCTCCATTCGCGTGCCTGGACCTGGGCCTAACCTCGGGACCCTCTTCGTCCACCGGCTCCCCTAGCAAGCGGGCGACCTCCGCCATCCGGGCTTCTCTGGCCGCCGCCGCCGCTGGGCTTTCCCTACCCGCCGCGGCTGCCCTGGCCACCGCCGCCGCTGCCACCGGGGCTCCCCTGGCCGCCGCCATCCGGCCTTCCCTGGCCGCCGGCACCGGGCCTCCCCTGGCCGCCGCCATCGCCCCTTCCCCAGCCTCTTCAAGCTGCGCCGGGGCCGGCTCCCGCCTCCCGCGGCCTACCTCTGCCTGCGGGACGTCTCTATCACCATTCGCCGCGCCTGTCTGCGGGACACTGCTGTCTGCGGGCAGCTTGGACATCTTAGACCGCGGGGTCAACTCGGCTGCTCCCAGAGAAACTGGAATAACGGGAGAGCGCGATGCCCGGTGGACACCCCAGTACGCGTGCGTGAGCGCTCTGCGCACGGTAAACGCCGTGAGCGTAACAGGGCGCGAGAGCAGTTTCTGCTGCAAACCCTGGGAGCAGTGCGCATGCGTACTCTCCAGGCGCCCGCGGTTCTCCAGATGCCCCCTCGAGGCCGGGAATCGCCAACGCATCGGCAACAGCCCAATGACGAAGGGCGGGGCCGTATTGGACATTTCAACCTGTTTGATGTTTGTGAGAAACGCTAGGAACGCTTACAAGATCGCTTCTTGTAGGCGTTCTCCAGGTTCGGTCCTAGAGTGTTCCTCTTTGTTCTTCAGTGATTATATGCCATACCTATTATATATATTTTAGATTCATGGTCTAAAGATATTTTAGATTCATGGTCTTTTCTAGGTTTTTTTTTTTCCATTCATTACTTTGCCTGTCTTCACCCATATGGATCGTCCTAGCTACTAAAGCTTTATATTCTTTTCTTGTATTACATTGACTACTTTGGACATTTAATTTTCAAATCTTATTTGTGCAATATAACATGCAGAAAAGTAAAACATTAATATACAGCTGAATGATTTATCACAAATGAACATCCATTTAACTACCACACAGGCCAAGAAATGGAATATTTCCAGTATTCCAGAACGCTTTCTCCTTATCACTATCCTCTCCTTTCTACCCAGAAATAACTACTATCCTGATATTTATATTTTCTTGTTTCTCTTTTCATTTTACCACCTAAGGGTGCATTCCTAATGCTGTAGTTTAGTTTGGTCTGTATTCTGAACTTTATATATGTGAGAAACACACTTACCTGTCCAAACCCAAAGAATGGACTTAGAAGCACGAAGAACAGCGAAAGTGAGACTTTTAATAAAGACCTTGCAAGATCAGGTGTCTGGTAGGTAGGCACACCCAGGGCCGTCACAACAGGTAATTTCTCTCTCTCTCTTGTTCTCACCTTTCCTCCCTCTCCTCCCCTCCCCCGCTTTCTTTCTTTCTTTGACAGAGTTTCACTCTTGTTGCCCAGTCTGGAGGGCAATGGCATGATCTTGGCTCACCCCAACCTCCTCCTCCGACTTCAAGTGAGTCTCCTGCCTCTGCCTCCCGAGTAGCTAGGATTACAAGCATGTGCCACCACACCCAGCTAATTTTGTATTTTTAGTAGAGACAGGGTTTCTCCATGTTGGTCAGGCTGGTGTCAAACTCACAACCTCAGGTGATCCACCCACCTCAGCCTCCCACCCTTCCTTCCTTCCTTCTTTTTTTTTTTTCAGGGTCTCATTCTGTTATCCAGACTGGAGTGCAGTGGCACAATCACAGCTCACTGCAGCCTTGACCTCCTTGTTCCCCTCCTCCGGCTGCCTGGAGAATCACAAATTTTAAAACTTTAATCTTGTTCTATGTTTTCCTGAGCTCAAGTGATCCTCCCACCTCAGCCTCCTGAGTATCTGGGACTAAAGGTGTGCACCACCACCCCGCTAATTTTTAATTTTTTTGTAGAGACAGGGTCTCCTTATGTTGCACAGGCTGGTCTTGAACTCCTGGGCTCAAATGATCCACTTGCCTCGGCCTCCCAAAGTGCCAGGACTATAACCATGAGCCACCGTGCTTGGCCTCCAGCCTGTCTTTTCATTACGGTTTATAAATACTTTATTTTCTTGATAGTTATTATATTCATTACCATTCTTTTATGGGTCTCATAATATTAAAACATGAATCTTACGTACTAGCTCTCCAATTACTTTCTCTTTGTTCTGATTAACGAGAACAAAATCATTTGATTTGATTTTGCTGGTGGTGGTCCCTGTCACGATGCCATGATTCATGACCATCGGCAGATGATTTAAATTACTCATTGTTCTTTGCCTATCAGAAGTAGCTATTCTGAGGCAGTAAGGTCTCATCCACAGAGCACAAGACTGCATTTTAATTTTCCTGGTCCAAGCACCAAATTAGGAAAACACAAGAGCTAGCCTACTTGCAGCTTCCCACCAGCATCACTGCAATCACTAAGTGTGCGGCTCCTTTAAGGCAGTTCCCAGGTTAGGCTGGAGACAGAGCTATTGTTCCCATTAGGCCGCCTGGAGAATCACAAAAATTTAACAAAGTTCCAGACTTAGATGATAACATATATTATGACAAGAAGAAGTAGAAATCTAGTAACTTGCTGTAATCCTGCAGAAGCAGATATAATCTTGTTCTCTGGACTAAGAATCACCTTACAGCAGAAGCTGAAAGGCCCTCTGATTTTCCAAGAATAGAAATTGCTCCAAGTGAAATGGTGGTTTATTAGACTGAAGCGATATAAAAATGGTTCTAGGGGCCGGGTGCGGTGGCTCATGCCTATAATCCCAGCACTTTGGGAGGCCGAGGCAGGCAGATCACAAAGTCAAGAGTTTGAGACCATCCTGGCCAACATAGTGAAACCCGGTCTCTACTAAAATACAAAAATTAGCTGGGTGTGGTGGCATGCACTTGTAATCCTAGATATTCGGGAGGCTGAGGCAGGAGAATCGCTTGAACCCGGGAGGCGGAGGTTACAGGGAGGTGGAGGTTGCAGCAAGCCGAGATCACGCCACTGCACTCCACCCTGGGTGGCAGAGTGAGACTTCGTCTCAAAAATAAAAATGTTCTTGTAAGTATCAGAAAGGGAAGATTTCTACCAGAGACAACTTAAGTGCCCATAGAAGGGGTTTACACTTTGTTCTGAAGACATTCATGAGCTGCAGAAGAGGAAAGTGCCATAATCATCTTCTGACAATATAAGTCTATTGTCATTCATTAAACGGGACAATGAATGAAGGATAAGTGGGCATCACACCTGAAAATTCAACGTAAACTTCTCTGCAGTGTGGCGAGAAATCTTAACATGGGAGTTGGGGGATGCCAGTTTCACGGGACCAGACACAGAGAGGATGCTCAAAATGTGTGTTGAAGCAGGTACAGAAATGAGTGTCTGAGCACATGTGCCCAGTTATAACCGGAAAAACTAAGGGAGATGTTGTTTCTTATGTATCTCTGATATTTCCTCCTATCTTCCTTGGCAGTTGCTATGGTTTGAATCCATGCCCCAAAGTTCGTGTGTTGAAAAGTTAATCCCCAATGCAGGTGTTTCAAGGTGGGGTCTTATAAGGGGCGATTAGGTCATGAGGGCTCTGCATTATAATCAGATTAGTAATGTCATTCTCTTTTTTTTTTTTCAGGTAGAAACTTTAAAGTAACTTTTATTAACATATAAATTTTATATTAACTGTATTTTACCACAATTATTTTTTTGAGATGGAGTCTTTCTTGCTTGCCCAGGTTGGAGTGCAGCGGCGCCATCTCAGCTCTCTGCAACCTCAGCCTCCCGGGTTCAAGCGATTCTCCTGCCTCAGCCTCCTGAGTAGCTGGGATCACTGGTGTGCGCCACAAGCCTGGCTAGTTTTTATATTTTTAGTAGAGACGGGGTTTCACCATGTGGGCCAGGCTGATCTTGAACTCCTGACCTCAAGTGATCCACCTGCCTTGGCCTCCCAAAGTGCTGGGATTACAGGCATGAGCCACCACATCGAGCCAGCAGATAAATGTCCTTTTCATTGGAGTGAGCTAGTTATCATGAAAGTAAGATTGCTGGCCGGGCGCGATGGCTCATGCCTATAATCCTTGCACTTTGGGAGATTGTGGCGGGTGGATTGCCTGAGCTTAGGAGTTTGAGACCAGCCTGGGAAACACAGTGAAACCCCATCTCTACTAAAATACAAAAAATTAGCCGGGCGTGGTGGCGTGCACCTGTAGTCCAAGCTACTCAGGAGGCTGAGGCAGAAGAATTGCTAGAACCTGGGAGGCAGAGGTTGCAGTGAGCCGAGATCGCGCCATTGCACTCCAGCCTGGGTGACAGTGTGAGACTCTTGTCTCAAAGCGGGGAAAAAAGACGTAAAATGATAAAATTCTTTGAAAAAAAGAAAAAACACACGCATATCTTCATGACATGAGATTTGGCAGTGATTTCTTGGGTATGACTCCAAAAGCACAAGTAACAAAGGAAAAAACAGATAAACTGGACTCCCTCAAAACTTAAAACTGAATCAAAGGTCATTCTGGAAAGCGTAGACACTCAACTCACAGAATGGAAGATAATTTGCAAATCAGGTATCTGATAAGAGATTATGATCTCAAATAAATAGAGACCTACCATCTAACAACAACGACGCAAAAACTCTTCCAATTTAACAATGACCAAATAACTTCAATAGACACATCTCCAGAACAGATATAAAAGTGGCCAACAAGCATATGAAAAAAGACTCAACTTCAGAGTCATTGGGGAAATGCAGAATCAAAACCATAGTGAAATAGCACTTCCTCCTCACTAGGATGGCTGTTATTTTCAGATACAAAATAACAAGTGTTGTGAGGATGCAGAGATACTGCAACCCTTGAACATTGCTGTTGGGAGTGTAAAATGGTGCAGCTGCTGTGGAAAACTTTATGGCAGTTTCTGGGAAAGGTTACCATGTGATCTAGCAATACCACTTCCGTGTATACCCCCTTAATAATTGAAGAAAGAGACTCACACAGATATCTGCACAGCAGTGTTCATAGCAGCATGATTCATTGTAGGCAAGAGATGGAAACAACCCCAATTTCCATCTACGGATATACATATGATGGAAGATTATTAGCCTTAAAAGTGGAGGACATTTTGACACTGGCTGTAGCATGAATGAGTCTTTAAAACATGCTAAGTGGAATAAGACAGACTCTCCCTGAGACTGTAGGTGCCAGCTGTGGGGAGAAGGTGATGGGTCAAGAGTAGGGGCTATGGACATTTGGACCGTTCCTCCTGCAGCTTTCTTGTGCCTTCAGAACCTGTGCAAGCCTGATCTCTCTGCCCAGTGAGTCCCCCCTTCCATCCTGACGCTGTTTGCTCAGTTTCAGGTTGCATAAGACATGAAACCAGAAAGCACGGTGTGACTGGTGCTCTGCCCTACTTTCACTTTTAGATAGCTCTGGCTGAACTTGTAACCTAACTAAAAATAGGATTTTGTTTCCTTTTCACTGCTGATTATAAAGGCAGAGATTTCTAAGAAATCCATGATGTACAGGAAAGTGATTTAGTAATTTATTGCTGAATTCTGATGCATGCTGTCTTGTTAGTATTTCAGACACAAGATAGGAAAGACACTTGTTTATTGAGGAAGCGGTTTGCAAGACACTCAGTAGATACACAATTGCCTGCCCTAAGTGAATTGGTGGGAAATAAGAATTGCTCTCTCCTTGATTTTGTTTATTTATTATTTTTTTTAAAAGGGAGTCTTGCTTGATTGCCAGGTTGGAGTGCAGTGGTGTGATCTTGGCTCACTGCAACCTCTGCCTCTCGGGTTCAAGCCATTCTTCTGCTTCTGCCTCCCAAGTAGCTGGGACTACAGGCACTCACCACCATGCCCGGCTAGTTTTTGTGTTTTTACTAGAAACGGGGTTTCACCACATTGGCTAGGGTGGTCTCTATCTCTTGACCTTACGATTCACCTGCCTCGGCCTCCCAAAGTTCTGGGATTACAGGCATGAGCAACTGCACCCAGCCTATCCTTGATTTTTTCATAAAGAGGATCCTAGGACCTTCCATAGGCGTGAGAAAGTGTGTGATGGAAGGAGGATAAAGGATGGTGTGGAGGTTTCTGACCTGAGAGGGGACTTGAGTCCCCACATCCATCCTGAGTTTATTTACCCAGTGTCAGTTTGTATAGGAGATGCCACCATGGAAGGTACATGAAAGTACACAGGTTGAGCCGGAACTATCCGAAAGTGAAAGGTGCTCTGCAGCACTTTCACTTTTGGATAGTTCTGGCTGAACTTGTGACCTAACTAAAGACACAAATAGATTTTCAAGAAATCCATGGTGTGGGGGAAAATAATTTTGTAATTTATTGCTGGATTCTGATGCACGCTATCTCATTAATATTTCAGACAGAAGTGATAAGAAGGACGTGTACTGAGGAAGCAGTTGGCAAGATACTCAGAGTAGACACACAATTGCCTGCCCTGGTGAACTGGCAGGAAATAAGAATCACTCCATCCCTGGCTGCTTTATGAAAACAGAACCATAGGACATCTCATAGGTGTGAGAAAGTATGTGATGGAGAGAGGAGGATAACGGACGCCATGGAGGTTTCTGGACTGAAAGAGGGGATTTGGGGCATGAATAACTGAGTGAGTAGCAGGGTGGGAGGGGCTGTTTTTGAGCTGAGCAGGGCTCAGTGGGAGTCATGGTCCATACTGAGCAGGGGTCTCATGGGGGCTCTCTTCTTTCTTTTTTTTTTTTGAGATGGAGTTTTGCTCTCATTATCCAGGCTGGAGAGCAATGTCACGATCTTGGCTCACAGCAACCTCCGCCTCCTGGGCTCAAGCAATTCTCCCACCTCAGCCTCCTCAATAGCTGGGACTACAGGCGCACGCCACCATGTCCAGCTAATTTTTGTATTTTTAGTAGAGACAGGGTTTCACCATGTTGACCAGGATGGTCTCGATTTCTTGACCTTGTGATCCACCCACCTCGGCCTCCCAAAGTGCTGGGATTATAGGCGTTAGCCACCGCGCCCAGCCGGGGCTCTCCTCTTTCTACCTGGACTCCAAAACTCACAGGTCCCTCTATTCAACCAGGAAAAGGAAGAGGGAAACTCATATGCTGTCTGCCCCGAGTTCTGGAATGTGGGATGAACCATTTCTTTTCTGGAAATGCTAAGACCCAGACTTAGCAAAGGCCAATTTCCTCATTTAAAGAGTGCTCACAGATGTGCTCCTTCCATCCTCCTTCCTGACTTAGAATGAGAAAAGTCATGCTTTTATGGTTTGTTTTGGGGGGATTTGAGACAGAGTTTTGCTTTTGTTACCCAGGCTAGAGTACAACGGCAAAATCTTACCTCACTGCAGTCTTGGTCTCCTCAGTTCAAGCAATTCTCCTGCCTCAGCCTCCGGAGTATCTGGGATTACAGGCATGCACCATCACGCCCGGCTTATTTTGTACTTTTAGGAGAGACAGGGTTTCTCCATGTTGGTCAGGCTGGTCCCGAACTCCCGATCTCAGGCAATCTGCCCTCCTCAGCCTCCCAAAGTGCTGGGATTACAGGCGTGAGCCACCGCGCCCGGCCTAGGAAAAGTCATGTCACAGAGGAGCTATAGGCTCAAATAATGGACAGGGCAGTCAGTACTCTTCTGAGTGTAAATCTTGGTCAGAGGTGGATGCAAGGCAAACCATTTTACCAGAAAACACAACGTCATAACTTCATGAGAAGCATGGAGGCTGAGCTGCACAACTCCTCACCGTCACTCCAGCATCCTCACCTGTGCATT
Organism: Cebus imitator; assembly: GCF_001604975.1. Classification (NCBI taxonomy): domain Eukaryota; kingdom Metazoa; phylum Chordata; class Mammalia; order Primates; family Cebidae; genus Cebus; species Cebus imitator. The sequence continues at coordinate 2,124,471 of NW_016107621.1, forward strand.
TCTCTGGTGATTCCCTGCCCCCTGGCATACCCCTTACTGTCATTTCTGCTGCATCACAGTCACAGGCCTGAAACTGAAACCGAGTCTATGTCTGTCACCACCTCCCCTCACACTTCTGGGAAATCATGCTAGGAGGGGCCTGGAAACAGAAACAAAGCCAGGGAACAGGGCCAATCTGGAACATTTAAGGGCTGCAAATCAGAGACTCACACAGAAGACCAGATACTCTTTCAAAGAGCTACACAGAGGAAGACAACAATGTCACTGCTACATGTAAGTCAAAAGGCCCAGCCTTCAATAACCTCAATTTATATAAAGCAAGAAAGAACCAGTGGTGATTTCATGAGATGAAAGTAGGAGAATTTCTATTGTGAACACGTTACTGAGAGTTGTGAAAGTGTGAAGGAGAGACCCTATGGCTGTGGTATTTGAGATGCTGGTGGGGTGTTGGGTGTGGACCCTGGACCAGTGTAACCCTCTGTGAGTGTGTGGTGGTGTCTGATGAGAGTGAACTCTGCTGTGATGATGTGACTTTAGGTAAGAGGTGGACGGCTAACCAGGGTGGGTGGGCGTGTGCCTGAGTGTAAAGGGGTGACTGTGTTTTGTCTTCACGACTGTGATATGAGTGTGTGTGTGAGCACAGCTTGACCAGTGTGTGAGCATCTTTATATGCACAGTAAGCAGGTGTGTGCGACTCAGTGAGCTGCATGGCTCTGTGTGACTGTGGGTGTGTATGCTGGGATGTGACTAGGTGTTGAATTAGGAGTGTGCAAGTGTCCTTCTGAGCACGTAAAAGTTTCTCCCAACATAGCAGTGCCTCTGATGAAGCAGCTGGGCACTTCCCATGTGTGTCAATGTGGATCCCGGGTGACAGAACTGGTGGGGATATTGTGGACCATGAGATATTGAGGAGTCACCTCTGAGCAGAATGCATGAATCCTCAGGTGCCTCTTTTCAAGCAGAGTTAGGGAAAAGAAACACAGACTATGGGGCTGATGGTTCCTCAGGTGGGACCTGCCCAGAAAGACCACCTACTCCTGCCTCCAGCCCTCTGGTCTCTCTGTCTCCCAGGCTGTCCATCCCATTGTGGGAGAAGAGGGTGAACAGATCCTGGCTCACCAGGGAAGGCCACTGGGGGATGTGGTTTCAGGGACTGAGTCTCCCCAAATAGAGAAGAAACCAGTGTATCCTCAGTTCATACAGAACTTACAGTGCATATTAATCAACAACTTGCCAGGGTTTGTGGCTCATGCCTCTAATGCCAGTGGTTGGGGAGGCCGAGGTGGATGAATCGCTTGCGGTGAGGAGTTCCAGACCAGCCTGGGCAACATAGTGAGAGCCTGTCTCTACCAGAAATTTAAAGATTAGCCAAGCATGTTGGTGAGCACCTTCATTCAGGAGGTTTTGGCAGGAGGATCACTTGAGTCCAGGAGTTTGAGGCTACAGTGAGGTGTGACCATGCCACTGCACCCCAGGCTGGGTGACAGAGTAAGATTCTGTATCAAAAAACCCCAAACCCCAAACAGAGAAATAAAATCTCCCAATATTTAGATTACCTCCCATCGCTTCCCTGGCCCACACACTTCATGTGTGCAAGTCCTGGGGCTGTGCTGTTACCAACGTGGCCCCTTCTGGGAAGGACATCCATTGCCCTCAATGACTGTGATGCATGTGCATCCCACACACAGGGTTTCCTGTTCTTTCATTTTCTTCTCTCTTTCAACAACTGTTTTTCTTACTGGATCGAATCTCCTTACTGTTACATCTTCACATCTTGTTTTCACAGTCTCAGGGTTGAAAATGATCACAGGTCAGTGTTCCAAAAGGAACCTCCCTGTTCTACTGGGTAACTCCCAACAGGCCCCATACATGGCAGAGATTAGGATAAAACTGTCACATATATTAATTTATTGATTACTGGGAAAACCCTACAAAGCAGAAATCTTTACTTATTCTTCTGGTCCTGGGGAAATTGAGGTAGGGAGCATTCAAGTAATGGATGTACGATGGAACTGCTAGTAAGAGGCAGAATGAGGACCAGAATCCAGGCAGCCTGGCTCCTGAACCCTTGCTCTTACCTATGGGTCCCGCATTTCTTCAGGAATATGATGACCTGACTGTGCCAGCGTGGGTGGGAGGCCTAAGTTTTCTCTTTGACTTCTAACCTCCTGCACCATGACAATCTGTTACAGGAGGGGAGGCCACACCTGGTTCTGCCCCTCTCATCCACTGTAAATTTCTTGGCAGGTGCCATACACACAGTCTGTGTCATTGTCTGTTGGTTCTTGTGTGACGATCAAAGCGACACCGATCATCTCTTTCATGTGAGTTCTCCATGGTCCATGGCAGGGGGTGGAGGAGAAGGGAGAATATTTGCTAAAGGGCTGACCTCGTGTGAGTGATGCGGAAATGTCTAGCTGGCAGGATGGAGGCACCGTGCAGGTGCAGGTCCTGGAGACCCTGCAGCGCCTGGCATGAGACCTGCAGTGGCTGCACTGTGGGCCAGTCATGGGGCCTAGGGGAGGACACTCCGGGCATTGGGACTGTGGCTCTTTATCAACAGACATAGACGTTTCATGAAATTGACAACTCATAGGCCCAGGTTACTGCCTGTGGCTGAGTTTACATCTTGGGATGAGGGAGCTCTTAAGAGCCGGAGGAGCTGAAGCAGCTCTGCAGGGAGGAGGCCTGCAGTGTCGGCAGGAAGTCCTGTCTGCCCTGGGAAAGCGGGGAAGGGATTTGTGTGTGTGTCCAGTGTGTGCCCCACAAGGGAAGGACCTGCCCAACACCCTGTGTGCTTTAACCTCAGCAAGGATCCGCAGCTGCAGGTGGATTTCCACACTGAGACGAATGAGCACTCAGACATTGCCTTCCATTTCCGAGTGTACTTTGGCCAACGGGTGGTCATGAACAGTCGTGTGCGTGGGGCCTGGCAGCATGAGGTGACATGCCACAATATGCCCTTTGAGGATGGCAAACCGTTTGACCTGTGCATCTCCCTGCAGGACAATGAGTACCAGGTGAGCACCCCAGGAGCTCCCAGCACCCGGCCTCCATGGCTCCCAGAGCAGCAGGCAGCTCTTTTTGAGCTGGTCCCATCAGTGCCTTGGGGCCCACCTCCCATAACTGCTCCTGCCCCAAGCTTTTCCTCACAGAGCACCCTCTGCTTGCACTGCCACCCACCAGGGTCAAGGCTGGCTCACCTGCCATGTTCCCCAACGTGGTGAATCTTCTCTGTCTTCACCCATAGTTCTCATTTTCACTTATGGTCTTGCTTACATTTTCATTTGGCCAAATGGATAAAATAGGCATATGAATAAGGCTGTTTCATCATCCACAATTGAGTCTCTCAGTCCTGAAACCCAATCCTACCTGCAGAACAACAGTATTAGTGGTTTCTCTACACAAATTCCTGAGACAATCTATGCTTATGGACCCATATAGATCTGTGGTTTCATTTCTTTTTAAACCAATGCTGTTTTAAGTTTCTCTGCACATTACACTTTAGAAACCGGGGTGGATTTGTTGTCAAATAATATATATTGGAGCAATCATCCATTTGTGGTGCTGGCCCAGTTTTTCAACATTGTACAATATTGCTGTAGAAGAGTTACCCAGAATTATTCAACTTGATGCTTTTGATGAGCATTACGCTATTTTCAGTATTTTGGTCTCACAAATGAATCTTTCTAATGTACTTTTTGTCATAATAAACCTCCCAATTTCTACATTGGAGGATAGTTACAAAGAAATAAAATAGGTCAAAATTGTGTCATTTTAAATTTTATAAATTAACACCTAAAAGGTGACTGTCTCTATAGTTTTAGTAATAAATAAATATTTTCAACCTCCCCAACCTTTTCAAATGGATAGACCCAAAGATTAACATTTTGTTAATATTTAAGTGAGATAACTTTTTCACATGCCTATCAGCTGTTCAGAATAATATCCTGTGTTTGGCAACACCTGTTTTGTTCCTCCTCTCTGAAGACATTTGGATTTTATTCTTTGCCACCATCATCACAGCTCTGGGTAACTCCAAAGAGAAACTGGGCCATCAGCAGTCATAGGGAATGGGAGTTATAGTTTGTGGAACTGAAATGCATGCACTCAATGAACATGGTCCAGCACTAACCCCATGGCAGGCCCTGTGCAAAATGCAGGGATTGACGTTCATGAGAGACAGTCCCTTGCCATGGGGATCTTCCAGGTGAGAGGAGAGGCTGAGCAAACAGGTTCTGTGATACACAGAGTGGAAAACCCTCCCTGGAAAAATGAGAGAAAACATTGGAAATAAAATGAGCAACTGTCTGAAATAGGCACAAAGGCAGTCTGTAGACAGAAGTGTTTCTACTGGGTTCTGATGTATAATTAGGAGTTTTCTGGTTAGATGCTGTAGGCACTAGGGCTGAGTGGAGATGAGTTCATTTACTGGCATGCTGTATTTTTAATGCGTTTTTCCTCTTGTAGGTACTGGTAAATGGCAAACACAGTTACAGCTTTGCTCATCGATTCCCACCATATTATGTGAAGATGGTGCAAGTATGGCGGGATATCTCCCTGACTTCCATCTGTGTCTGCAATTCAGGGTGATGTCCACACTCCCTGTTGTTGGGGAACAACAGAAACTCCTCATTTCTTTGTGACCATGGAATTCCCAGAGCCTGCTAACAGAATGATCTCTCCTTATGCCTTCCCCTACCATTGGTCATTAAAACTTCACCAAATTTTTCATCATCTGGTTTTTATTTCAATGGGGAAAAAGACAAAGTGGCACAAGGACACAAGAGACATAATCAGTGTCACAAGGCCACTGGAGTGTCTGAGATGACAAAATGAACATCTTCTACCACCCATAATTTATATCAGACACTATAAACCAAAATTCTTCATCTTAGATGACTCATTGCAGTGACGTGTTAGGTATCTGTTTACAACAACACAGGCATAATTGGTTTTAGGGAGAAACTTCATAATTTGAGAAACTTCAAGTGAAATATCTTAATTCTTCACTCATTCTAAGAATATTTCTTGTGTCTCAAAGCTGCTTGGATTTGTGTGGGATGCACTGAAGGAATTAAAAGAAAAAGTTGAGAAAGTTTACATCAGAAGTTGGGCCCTTACCATAATCCCCATACAAAACTTAACTCAAAATATATCACACAATAAATGTAAGATCTATAACTTTAATATTTTTAGAAAAACCATAGAAGAACCATAGAAGAATATTACACGACATGGGATCTTGAAATGATTTCTTGAATACGACACCAAAAGCACAAGAAACGAAACAACAGATAATATGAATTTCATCAAAATTTAAATCTTTGGATAGGCTTTGCAAGATGGCAGAATAAAGGGCTTCACCAATCTCACCCACATCCCTGAAGGATGTGAATATAACATGTATCTACGCAGGAAAACACCTCCATATGAATCAAAAACTAGCTGGGTCCTCAGAGATACCTGGTTTTAACTCTATATCACTGAAAGAGGCACTGAAGAGATAGGAAAAACAGTCTTGAATTGCCAATGCCACTCCTTCATCTGGACAGCAGTGGTGTGGTGCAGAGTCTCTGGGTAATGAGGGAGGGAGAGCACAGCAATTGTGAGGCATTGGAGTCACTGCTGTCCTGTTAAGAGAGGAAGAGAAAATCAGATCAAGCTCAGCTGACACACACCAATGAAGGGAGCATTTAAGCCAGCCCTAGCCAGAGGAAGGAAGATCCCTGATCTTAGCAATTGAAAGTTGACTTCCTGCAAACCTTACCAGTAAGGGCTACAGTGCTGTGGGTTTCCAAGTAACCTTGAAAGGCAGTCGAGGCCATAAGGACAGAATCTCTTAGGTGAGTCTTGGGGATGAACTCAGGCCAGAGACAATGGACTGGGCAAGAGGGTGTCTGGTGACCTGCTGAGACAGCAGCTTGGGTGACTAATGGAGTGCTGGCAGTACCTCTCCCCTAACTCCAGGATGCACAGCCTGTGGCTCCAAAAGAGACCCCTTCCTTTCACTTGAGGAACGGAGAGGAGAGGAGAGAGGAGAGTGGGGAAGACTTTATTTTACATCTTGGTTATCAGCTCAGCCACAGCAGGATAGCGTGCCAGTCAGAGTCATGAGGCCCCCATTCCACGCCCTAGTTCCCAGATGATCTTTCTAGACACAGCCTGGACCAGAAGGGAACGTGCTGCTTTGAAGGGAAGGATCCATTCCTGGAAGCATTTATCACCTGCTAATGAAGAGCCCTTTGGCTCTGAATAGCCACCAGCAATACCCAGGTACTATGCTGAGGGCCTTGGATGAGTCTCTGAGATCTGCTGGCTTCTGATGTGACTCAGCACATTACCAGCTGTGGTGGCTATGAGGCAAAACTCTTTCTCCTTGGTAAAAGTAGAGAAAAAGCTAAAAGGGACTCTGCCTTGCACCTTAGGTACCAGCATGGCCAGAAGGGAGTAGAGCACCAGGCAGGCTCTTGGGGTTCCTAATGACATCTATTTACCTGCTGTGGGCCAGAGGGGAGTTCACTCCCCTGTGGGGTGAGTCCAAGGCCAGGCAGCATTCGCTGTAAGTTGACTTAAGTGCCCTTGGGCCTTAAGGGAACATCTGTGGTAGTCTGGCAGTACTCTCTATGGTGGTGGTGACTACTGCCTTTGGAAATGAGGGGGGAGAGTAGAAAGGACTGAATCTTGGGGTTTGAGTATATAATAAAACACCACGAAGACCTCTAAGGTTTTTTACTTTAGTCCTTGACTTCCAGGTGGCACCTCTGGACCCACCCCAGGCCTGGGGGAACTCACCACCCTGAAGGGAAGCACACAGAAGTCGCTGGCTTTGCTGTATGCTGCTTCTAGAGCCTTAGGGCTGTGTGTCTTGAGTAAACCTAGGCTGTAACTAGGTATTGTTTACAGCAAGCAGTGCTACGCTTGCTTTAGGTAAGATCCAGTCATGGTGGTGGTGGCCACAATGGTGCTTGTGTCACTCTATCCCCAGCTTTAGGTGTCTCAGAAGACACACACACACACACACACACACACACACACACACACACACACACGCTGTATGTTTGGGAGAAAGAAAGGGAAAAGAAAAAGAAGCTCTGCCTTGTAATCCAGAGAATTTTCCACATCACAACACTTGAGTCCTTTTGAATATCTGAAAGTCTTCCCCAAAAGGACAGGTACAAAGAAGCCCAGACAATGAAGACCACAATAAATACCTAACTATTTAATTCTCAGACACTGAAGGACATCTGCTAGTGTCAACAACATCCAGTAAAGCATATACACTAAGTAACACTGCACCAGGGAGAAACAGAGATAAGTGACCTTTCAGACCGAAAATTCAAATTAGTGATGTTAAGAAAACTCAAAGAAATTTAAGATAACAGAGAAGGGATTCAGAATTTTATTAGATAAGTTTAACAAAGAGGTTGAAATAATTAAAAGGAATCCAATAGAAATTTGGGAGCTGCAAAATGCAGCTATAAAAAGGAATGAGATCATGTCCTTTGCAGGGACACGGATAGAGCTGAAAGACATTATTCTCAGCAAACTAGTACAGGAACAGAAAACCAAACAATGCATGTTCTCATTCCTAAGTGGGAGCTGAACAGTGAGAACACATAGACGCAGGGAGGGGAACAACACACACTGTGGCCTGTTGGAAGGGCAAAGGGAAGGGGAGCATCAGGACAAACAGCTAATGCATGTGGGGCTTAATACCTAGGTGACAGGTTGATAGGTGCAGCAAACCACTATGGCACATGTTTACCTATGTAACAAATGAGCACATTCTGCACATGTATCTCAGAACTTAAAGTAAAACAAAATAAAAAAAATGCAATTGGCATACTGAAGAATGCATCAGTAAAACAAAATAAAAAAATGCAATTGGCATACTGAAGAATGCATCAGTCTTTAACAGCAGAACTGATCAGGCTGAAGAAAATATTACTGAGCTTGAAGACAGGCTATTTGAAAATACACAGACAGAGGAGACAAAAGAAGAAAGGATAAAAAAACAACAAAGCAACAAAACATGACTATAGAATCTAGAAAACAACTTCCAAAGCACAAACCTAAGAATTATTGTCCTTAAGGAAGAAGTAGAGAAAGAAATAGTGGTAGAAAGTTTACTCAAAGGGATAACAGAAAACTTCCCAAACTAAGAAAAAGAGATCAACATCCAAGCACAAGCAGGTTATAGAACACCAGGCTGACTGAAACCAAAGAAGACTACCTCAAGCCATTTAGTAATCAAAATTTTAAAGGTCAAGGGCAAAGAAAAGATCCTAAAAGCCCAAGAGAAAAAAAAAATAGCACACAATGCACCTGCAATACATCTGTCAGCAGACTTTTTAGTGGAAACACACAGAATATTGCAACACTGTAACTGTGGTGTGTGAACTACTCATATCCTAAATAGAAAGATGAAACAATGAACCAATACAAATAATAAATACAACTTTTGAAGATATAGACAGCACGATAAGATATAAGTAGAAACAAAAAGTTAAACATCAGGGGGAATGAAGTTAAGTTGTAGAGTTTCTATGAGTTTTCCTTTTGCTTGTTTGTTTACGTAAGCAGTGCCAAGTAGTTATCTGGTTAAAATAATGAGTTATAAGATAGTATTTGCAAGCCTTATGGTCACCTTGAACCAAGAAATATATAATGGATGCACAAAAATAAAAAAACAAGAAACTAAACTATATCACCAGATGAAATCATCTTTAGTAAGGGAAGATAGGAAGGAACAAAAGAAGAGAAGACCAAAATACAACCAGACATCAAATAACAAAATAGCAGGACTAAGTCTTTACTTACTTACTTATTAATGATAACATTAAATGTAAATGAACTAGACTCTCCAATCAAAATACATAGAGTGTCTGAGTGGATGAAGAAACAAGAGCAATTGATCTGTTGCCTACAAGAAACACACTTCACCTATAAAAGTACACATAGACTGAAAAGAAAATAGAAAAAGATATTGCATGCCACTGGAAATGAAACAAGAACAGGAGTAGCTATACTTATATTGGACAAAAATAGATTTTGAGAGAAAAACTCTGAGACAATAAGGTTAATATATAATGATAAAGGCATCAATTCAGCAAGAGGATATAATAACGTATGTGCACCCAACACTGGAGCACCCAGGTATATAAAGTATTATTAGAGCTAAAGAGAGAAACAGGCCTCAATACAATAATAACTAGAGATTTCTACATTTCACTTTTAGCATTGGACAGATCTTCCAGACAGAACATAAACAAAGAAACTTAATCCATTCAAGAAAGGGCAATCACTGTATGTCTGTCTAAGAGGGCCAACATGTGGGACTATGCAAATTATTCAAATGCAGTAGCCACCACCCAAGGGAAAAGTCTATATGAAATTAAAGTCATTTACTGCTCAGTAAGCCATGGGTTCCAGGATTCTTTTCATCCACTCAGAGCAAGAATTGCTTAATTCCACAAAAAATGAATTCCATACAGGTGATGAGGCCTATGATCTATTATCAAAATAGAGAAGTGAACAACACGGAGACCAGAAAGGTGTAAGAAGGAGAGTGTATTTAAGCCAAACCCAAGACTGTCCAGTGAGAGGAGGGAATTTTATTACATATGGGAATGAAACATGGAAGAAAGGCATGAAGAGTAGAACTTACTGTGTCTTGGCACCTGAAGGTATCCAGATGTTTGGTTAAATGAGGGTAAGGAAAGGGGCATACCCATGAGTAAGGCTGGGGGTGAACAAGCTGTGGCAATGAACATGTGGAAAGAAGATAAGGATAATCAAAATGATGCCTGAGATGGGCCATGTGGAAAAAAGGGCTATTTGACAGGACCTTCTTCAAACATCCTTCATTAGTTTGTACATAACATGTTGTTTCTCCTAAGTGGTCCTCCAGATTTGCTATGAAGCAGATGATCACAGCTCTTGAGAAGTAAAAAGGACTGTCATTCTGCCATCTTGGTAGAAACTCCAAGAAGCTGAGAATAGAGGGTGGAGCCAATTGCTGCAGATAAACATTCCCAGAGAAAATAAAAATTGGTGTCTGGCTGGTTTAAGCAATAATATGGCCCCGTGACTGCTGTCTATTTTCTTTTGCCCCTCTTCAAATAATTCTTTTTCTTATTTTCTTATCCTTTTGATGTAAAATTCTTTTTCTTCTCTTTTTCAAACAATGCTTAAAATAGATGTGTGAATTGCATTCTTCTGATGTGTGTTTCAGTATTGCATGTTTGATGTGTATAGCATCAATAATTTGACCCATTAGTGCATATGTTCAGAGAAAAGTACACCTGGTAATTTGTAGTCACCTCATGGACACCAGGTCCTGATTAGATGATAAGACACTGGACTTCACTCTAAGCCTTTTCCTATAATGGTATTGCTTTCCATAGTTGTTTACAGGGTTACTGCTCTTGGTATGTGAATAGTATGTAAGCCAGCGAAGACTGAGTGGAACTTCGTTCCAAAAACGACCCCATTATGACAAATAATCAAAACAACCACAGCTTGTGAAGCCCCCTTCCCTTGATTTGGGCTGCCCGTGTGACTCATCTTGATCAATATAATGTCATAGAAGTGACACTGTCCAATTTTCAAAGCCAAGACCTATGATGCCTTGCACCTTCTTCGTGGGTTTTTTGAAAGCCTTTCTTTGGTGGAAGACAGTCATCATCGATTAAGTCCAGCAACCATGAGGTCTTCATGATTTCAGAAAATTCAAGGCACTAATGTGGAGGGGAGACAGGGAAGATGATGACCAGCCAGCCCCTAGGTGTTCACCCACCCTCAGTGTCAAGTCAAACCTGAGTGAAGAATCCTCTAGGATCCCAGCCTGTAGATCCTTCAGAAAATGTGACTCTCACCACATGACCTACCACCCACATGCGTCCAGTAAACCTGTAAAGCTGGGAGAGATCAGAATACATGATTGCTTTATGAAAATATGTGTTGAGCAGGTTTCCTATGCTGTAATGCCAACTGTAGCAGCAGAAAAGCAGGGGTCAGCTCACTGTGTCCATGTGAATGAATTGTGTTCATTCCAGCAATAAACTGTATATTTTCTGATCTACAACTGACAGTTTATCTCTAAAAAGGAGTACCTCTAAAAGGCAGTATCTCTAAAAAGGAGTCCCAGGATTTTGCCCACATAGAATGGAAAAATCTGGCAGTTCTTTTTAAATATGACAAAAGGTGTTTCTTTGAGGAAATCTTTGAACTCCTCTGATTCTCTATGTTTTGGATTGAAATTTTCAAGTACAGGCCAAGCACAGCGGCTCACATTTGTAATGCCAGCAACTTGGGAGGGTGACGTGAGTGGATTGTTCAACCTCAGGAGTTTGACACCAGCTTGGGCAACCTGGCAAACCTCTATCTCTATAAAAAATGCAAAAATTAGCTGGGCATGGTGGTGAACACCTGTAGTCTCAGCTATTTGGCAGAATGAGGCAGGATAATTTTTTGAGCTCAGGAGGTCGAGGCTGCAGTGAGCCTTAATGGTACCAGTGCACTCCAGCCTGAATGACAGAGTAAAACCTTATCTCAAAAAACAACAATGACAAAATTTCAGGTACAGATTTGGTCACTTTTTCCTGCAGTTTCTTCAGTATATCCTGCACAAAGTCAGGCACAGTATTCAGACACAATAAACATCCTTAGAATGAGTGAAGAATTAAGATATTTCAACTGACTTTCCTCAAATTGCAAAGTTTCTCCCCAAAGCCAATTATGCCTGTGTGGTTGTAAACAGCTACCTAACATTTCACTGCAGTGAGTCATTTAAAATGAAGGAATAATTTTGGTTCCGAGTGTCTGACGTAAATTATGGGCCGCAGAGGGCGTTGTCAATATGTCATCTCAGATATTCCAGTGGCCTTGTGACTCACTTATTGTGTCACTTGTGTCCTTGTTTCACTTTGACCTTTTCCCCATTAAAAATATAGCCAAATCTTTGAAAATTTGGTGGTTTTAGTGACCAAGTATAGAGGAAGGGGTGAGAAGTGATCACTCTGTTACCAGGCTCTGAGAATGCCATGGTCACACAGGAATAGGGATTCCTCAACAACAGGGAGTGTGGTCATCTTCCTCCATCGAGACACACACTGAGGTCACAGAGACATCTCCACACACTCGCAGCATCCTCACACAACATAGTGGGAGTAGATGGGCAAAGCTGTAACAGTATTTGTTATTTACCATTACCTGTAAGAAAAAAATGCATCAGAAATACAGTAGGCCAACAAACAAGCTTTAAGCATCATCTCCACTCTGCGCTGGTTCTTACAGCACTCAACCAGAAAACTCCTAATTATACATCAGAACCCAGTAGACACACTTCTGTCTACAGACTACCTTTGTGCCTATTTCAGCCAGTTGCTCATTTTATTTCCAATATTTTCTCTCATTCTTCCAAGGAGGTTTTGCCACTCTGTGTATCACAGAGCCTGTCTGCTGAGTCTCTCCTATCACCTGAAATATTCCCATGGCCAGGGACTGTCTCTCATGAACATCAATCCCTGCATCTTGCACAGGGCCTGCCATGGGGTCAGTGCTGGACAGTGTTCACTGAATGCATACATTTCAGTTCCACAAACTATAACTCCCATTCACTATGACTGCTAATGGCCCAGTTTCTCTTTGGAGTTGCTCAGAGCTGTAATGGTGGGGGCAAAGAAGGAAATGTAAATGTCTTCAGAGAGGAGGAACAAAACAGGTATTGCCAAACAGGATATTTTTCCGAACAACTGATAGGTATATGAAAAAGATCTCTCATCTAAATATGAACAAAATGTTGTTTTTTTTGTTTTTTTTGTTTTTTTTGAGACGGAGTTTCGCTCTTGTTACCCAGGCTGGAGTGCAATGGCGCGATCTCAGCTCACCGCAACCTCCGCCTCCTGGGTTCAGGCAATTCTCCTGCCTCAGCCTCCTGAGTAGCTGGGATTACAGGCACGCGCCACCATGCCCAACTAATGTTTTGTAGTTTTAGTAGAGACGGGGTTTCACCATGTTGACCAGGATGGTCTCGATCTCTTGACCTCGTGATCCACCCGCCTCGGCCTCCCAAAGTGCTGGGATTACAGGCTTGAGCCACTGCGCCCGGCCTTGAACAAAATGTTAATCTTTGGGTCTACTTAATGGAAAAGATTTGGAAGGTTGGAAATATTTATTTATTTATTACTAAAGCTCTAGAGACAGTCACCTTTTTAGGTGTTAACTTACGAAATGTAAAATGTACACAATTTTGAACCAGTTATTTCATTTTTTGTACTTATCTTCCGATATAGAAACTGGGAGTTTACTTATGACAAAGGGTAGATTAGAAAGCTTTATTTGTGAGAGCAAAATACTGGAAACAGCCTGATGCCCATTAAAAGCATCAAGTTCAGTAATTCTGGGTAACTCTTCTACAGGAATATTGTACAATGTTGAAAAATTGAGGCAGCACCATGGATGGATGATTGCTCCAATATACAGTGTTTAACAAAATAAATCCACCCCAGTTCCTAAAGTGTAATGTGTAGAGAAACTTAAAACAGCATTGGTTTAAAAAGAAATGAAACCATAGATCTGTATGTGTCCATAGTATAGATTGTCTCTGGAATTTGAGTAGAAAACTAGTATACTGTTGTTCTGGGGAACAGGATTGGGGTTCAAAACTGAGAGGAAGGCTAAATTTTGGACTGATAAAACAACTTTATTCATATGCATATTTTATCTATTTGTCTGAATGCAAATGTAAGTAACAGCATACATGGAAATGGGAACTATGGGTGAAGACAGAGGAGATTCTTCACCTTTGGGAAAATGGCAGGTGAGCCAACCTTGACCCTGGTCAGATTTGGAATAAGAGCTGAGGGTGGCAGCGCAAGCAGAGGGTGCTCTGTAGGAAAAGCCTGGGGCAGGAGCAGTTATGGGAGATGGGTCCTGAGGGACCAGTGGGGCCAGCTAAGGAAGAGCTGCCTCCTGCTCTGGGAGCCCACGGAGGCTGGGTGCTGGGAGCTCCTGCGTTGCTCACCTGGTGCTCATTGTCCAGCACAGAGACGTGCAGGTCAAATGGTTTGCCATCCTCAAAGGGTATATTGTGGCATGTCACCCCAGACCACCAGACCCCATACACATCGCTGTTCACAGCCACCCAATGACCAAAGTTCACTTGGAAATGGAAGGTGGTATCTGACTCCTCATTTGTCCCTGTGTGGAAATCTACTTGCAGCTGTGGGTCCTCACTGAGGGCAAAGCACAGAGTGTGTTGGGCAGGTGTCTCCCTTGTGGGACACACACTGGACACACACAAAAATTTCTTCTCTGCTTTCCCCGGGGCAGACAGAAGCCTTCCTGGTGATACTGCAGACCTCATCCATGGGAGGCTCTTCAGCTCCTCCTGTCCATAAGAGCTCCCTCATCCCAAGGCACTGACCTGGGCTTATGAGTTGTTGATTTCATGAAAATTCAATGCTCCTTGATAAAAAGCCACAGTCCCAATGCCCTGAGTGTCCTCCCCTAGGCCCCATGACTGGCTCACAGTGCAGCCACTGCCGGTTTCATGCCAGGCGCTGCAGGGTCTCCAGGACCTGCACCTGCACCTGCATGGTGCCTCCATCCTGCCAACTAGACATTTCTGCATCACTCACACATGAGGTCAGCCCTTTAGCAAATATTCTCCCTTCCCCTCCACCCCCTGCCACGTACCATGGACTACTCACACGAAAGAGAGTATTGGTGTCACTCTGATTCTCACACAAGAGCCAACAGACAAGGACACAGGCCATGCGTATGGCACCTGCCAGGGCTTTGAGAGTGGGTGAGAGGGGCTGGGCAAGGTGTGGTCTCCCCTCCTGTAACAGTTTCCTATGGTGTAGCAGCTTAGAGGTCAATGGACAGACTTTGAGGCTTCTCCCTTCCCGCTCTAGCACAGTCAGGGCCCTGTTTTCCTGAAGAAAAAGGGGACCCACAGGCAAAAGCAAGCATTCAGGAGCCAGGCTGCCTGGATTCCAGTTCTGATTCTGCCTCTTACCAGCAGTGCCATGTTAGATCCATCACTGAAATCTCCACCTCACAGATTCAAGCGATTCTCCTGCCTCAGACTCTCGAGTAGCTGGGACTACAGGCATGTGCCACCATGTCCCGATAATTTTTTGTATTTTCAGTAGAGACGGGGTTTCACTGTGTTAGCCAGGATGGTCTCGATCTCCTAACCTCGTGATCTGCCTGCCTCGGCCTCCCAAAGTGCTGGGATTACAGGCATGAGCCACTGTGCCCGGCCCCGTTACCCACTTTTTTATGGGGTTGTTTGTTCTTTACTGTAAAGTTATTAAAGTTTTTTTTTAAATAGATGCAAGATATAAGACTTTTTTCAGAAACATAATTTGTAAATATTTTCTCCCGTTCTGTAGGTTGTCTGTTGACTCTATTGAGAATTTCCATTGCTGTGCAGAAGCTCTTTAGTTTAAATAGATCCATTTGTCAATTTTTGCTTTGCTTGTGATTGCTTTTGGTATCTTTGTCATAAAACTTTTCCCCATTTCTACATTCAGAATGGTATTGCCTAGGGAGTCTTCCAGGGTTTTTTTTATAGTCTTGGGTTTTACATTTAAGTCTTTACTCATCTTTAGTTGATTTTTCTATGTAAAGCAAGGAAGGGGTTCAAGTTCAATCAATGCATATGGCTAGCCGGTTAACTCAGAACCATTTCTTGAATAGGAAGTCCTTTCTCCATTGCTTGTTTGGTCATCTTTGTCAAAGATCAGATGGTTGTAGGTGTGTGACCTTATTTCTGGGCTATTAAGTCCCATTGGTCTATATGTCTGTTTTTGTACCAGTACTATACTGTTTCGTTACTGTGGCCCTGTAGTACAGTTTGAAGTTGGATAATGTGATGTTTCCAGCTTTGTAGTTTTTGCTTAGAATTGTCATGGTTATTCAACTTAGTCTTGGTTCCATGTGCATTTGAAAATAGTTTTCTTCTAATTCTGTGAAGGATGTCATTGGTAATTCAATAGGAATAGCATTGAATCTGTACATTTCTTTGGGCGGTATGACTGTTTTAATAAGTCTTGCTATCCATGAGCATGGGCTTTTTCCATCTGTTTGGGTCATCTCTGGTTTTTTAAGCAGTGTTTTGTAATTCTCATTGTAACAATCTTCCACCTCCTGGTTAGCTGTATTCCTAGGTATTTTATTCTTTTTTATGGCAATTGTGAATGGAATTGCATTCCTGATTATGCCCTATGCTTTACTGTTGTTGGCATACAGGAGTTCTAGTGATTTCTGCACACTGATTTTACAAGCCGCAACTTTGTTATAGTTGTTTACCAGCTTAAGGATCATTTCGGCAGAGACTATGAGGTTCTCTAGATGTAGAATCATGTCTTCAAACAGGCATGGTTTGACCTGTCTTTCTATTTCAATGCCCTTTCTTTCTTTCTCTTGCCTGACTGCTCTGGCCAGGACTTCCAATAATACTATGTTGCATATGAGAGGGTGTAAGAGAAGGCACTGCAGAAAGTGTGGTTTGAAAATTCAAATTCAATTCATGCTCCATTCATCATAGTTTAAGATACAAAACAAAACAAAACATTTCTCTCTTAATTCTGGCCCCTCACTTGCAAATAAGGCCCAGACGCACCAGGGCTCAGCACCACGGACAGCAACACAGAAGAGACACACACACACACACACACCCACCCACCACCACCACACACACACACACACACACACACACACACCCCACCCCCCATTATAAAACAGTAGATTTATTCTTTGGGGGTTTTCAACAAAAACTGAAAAGCCCTAAAGACCTTTCAGGAGGCAAGGCTTTAGAATTCAGAAATAACCTACTGTGTTTTGAGCAATGCTGTATTTGCTGGGAGAAGACCGTAAATTTGGGTTAAGGAGCATGAAAAAGATGTTGAGTAGGTCCCCGGGGCAAATCAGAAATCATTTGTTGAACATTGGCTCCTGGACTCTATGTCATATTCTCTTTTTATCTGAGACATCACCCCTGGCCACGATGAGCATAGGGTAGTAGCTGGTATAAAGATGAATGTAACCAGTGCCCTATGTGAACTGAACTGAGCTGGTGAATATCAATAAAGAAAATGCAGTTACTGTGTGTTTGTCTAGCAGGCACAGCACGTAGGACCCTGTAGGTTATTCAGATACAATGGGCATCATCTAGGGACATGTAGATATGAAATCAAACTCAAGTTCTGCTCCGAAAGTCATGGGTTCCAAGATAGTCTTTATCCACTCAGAGTCTCAGATCAGTCTTATTCATTTAGAGCAAGAAGTGCCTAATTCCCCCAAGAAATTATTTCCATGCTGATGATGGGGCCTATAATCCATCATCAAAATAGAGAAGTGACCAAAACTGTGAGAGGGATGATGTAAGGAGGAAAGTGTACCTAACAAGAACCTGAGACTTTCCAGTGAGGGAGGAGGGAATTTCAGTTCATAAAGGAAAGCAACAAGAAAGAGAGGCATGAAGGTGTCATTTACTGTGCATTGACACCTCAAAGTATCTGATGTTAGATTAAAGGAGGGCAAGGAGAGAGGCATACCCACGAGTAAGGCTGGGGTATGCTGTGACAGTGAACATGGGAAGAGAGGATGAGTGATCAAAATGACACCTGAGATGGGCCCTGTAGATAAAGGCTACTATTTGATGAGACCCTCTTAAATCTGCATTGTTTGGCTTTTAGGTAATATGTTGTTTATCTTCAACTAAATGGCTCTCTATTTGTGCTATGAACCAGATGACAACAGTCCTCATAGAGGGAAAAGGGCTGTCATCGTGCCATCTTTGTGGGAGCTCCAAGCAGCTGACAGTAGAAGGTGGAGCCAACTGTTGCGGAGAAACATTTTCAGAGAAGATGAAAATACGGGTCTTGTTGGTTTAAGCAATGATATACACCAGTGATGGCTGCTCACTTTTTGGTTGTTCTTGTTTGTTTGTATTGGTTTGTTTTAATTTTTATTCATATACAAAGAGCTAGCATGGTTTCTTTCACTGGGTGCATGTCTTGCTTATCAATTCATTCATTAAGTCCAAGAACCAACCATGAGACTCATGATTTGAGGGAATTCAAGGCATGAATGGGGAGGTGAGGTAGTGAAGGAGGTAACCTGCCAGCCTCCAGGTGTTCACCCAGTCCTTGTGTTGAGTCAGACATGAGTGAAGCATCCTTCGGGATCCAGCCTAAAAGACCTTCAGAAAACATGGCTCTCACCACCTGATCTACCACTCACACACGAGTCCAGCTAACTGAGAAAGATCAGAATAAATGATTGCTCTAAGCCAACATGTGTTGGGAGGTTTGCTGGGCTGCAATGCCTAGTGAAACTGCAGCAAAGCAGGGTCGGCTCACTGTGTCCATGTGTATGAACTGTGTCCGTCCCAACAATAAACTTCATATTTTCTGATGTAAAACCATGACCATTTTTTTCCAAAGAAAAATCCCAGGATTCTGCCATATACATCGGATAAACCTCACAATTATTTTTAAACATCAACTACTGGGGTTCTTAAGAGAAATCTTTGGACTCCTGTGATTCTCTAACTATTGCTTTAATTGAAATTTTCATGTGGGAAGTGTGTCTTTTTCCAAAGTTCCTGCATGGCAGCCTGTACAGAGCCAGGCATCATTACATACAATAAATATCCTGAGAACAATGGAAAGAATAAGGAAATTCCACCAGATTGTCCTCAAGTTACAAAATTTCTCCCCAAAGCCACGAGGTATACCTGTGTGGCTGTAAACAGCTATCTAAGATTTCAGTGCAGTGAGTCATATGAGATTGGGTAAGGATTTTGTCTCAGAGTCTCTGATGTCAACAATATGCTATAGAAGGACGCTGTACCTAATGTCTTCTCAAACATTCCAGGGACCTTATAACCCACTCCTGGAGTCCCAAGAAGGTTTATTCTCCTTGATTTCTGGACGCCTCCCATCAAGTTCCTTGGGCCTTCATGGGGATGACCACTTCCTCTTTCCCTCTTAAGGAAAGAGCCAAATCCTGGGAAGTTGGTGATTTTTTAAATGACCAAGTGTAGGGAAAAGGGTGAGGAGAGATCATGCTGTTAGGAGGCTCTGGGGATCCTACAGAGGAATTTCTCAACAATGAGAAGTACAGTCATCTCCCTCAATTGCAGACAGACATTGAGATCAGAGAGACATCTCTTTACACTTGAACCATCTTCACAGAACATGGTGGGAGTGGATGGGCAAAGCTGTAACAGTGTTGGCCATTTATTATTACCTACAAGAGGAAAAATGCATCAGAAAGACAGTATGCCACCAAACAAGCTTTTGGCCTCCTCTTCACTCTGTCCTGGTACCTACAACATCCCATGAGAAAACTGAACCCAGGACACACACTTTTGTTTATAGATGACGTTTTGTGCCTATTTGAGACAGCTTTTCACTTTATTTCTAATGTTTCATCTCATTCTCCAGCAAGATTCTACCAAGCTGTGTATGTTTGCTCAGCCTCCCCACTAGCCTGTAAAATCCCCTATAAACTTGAATCCCTCCATCTTGTACGGGAGTTCACACAGAGTTAACGTGAGACCAAACCTTGAATGCTTTCAGTTTCATGAACTATGACTGCCATTCACTGCTGATGGCCCAGTTTCTCTTTGGAGTTGCCTAGATCTGAGCTGATGGTGGCCAACAATAAAACTCAAGTGTTTGTGTTGGTTCCTGGTCTTTGCTATGGTAACCAGTGCCACAATGAACATATATGTACATGTGTCTTTATAACAGAACGATTTATAATCCTTTCGGTATATACCCAGTAATGGGATTGTGGGGTCAAACGGAATTTCTATTTCTGGATCCTTGAGGAATCACCCAAATGCCCATCAATGATAGACTGGACAATGAAAATGTGGCATGTATACACCATGGAATACTACACAGCCATAGAAAAGGATGAGTTCATGTTCTTTGTAGGGACATGGATGAATCTGGAGACCATCATTCTCAGCAAATTGACACAAGAACAGAAAACCAAATACCACATGTTCTTGCTCATGGGTGGGTGTTGAACAATGAGAACACATGAGAACAGGGAGGGGAGCATCACACACTGGGGTCTGTTGGGGGGCTAAGGGAGGGACAGTGAGGGGTGGGGAGGTTGGGGAGGGATAACATGGGGAGAAATGCCAGATATAGGTGATGGGGGGATGGAGGCAGCAGATCACCTTGCCATGTATGTACCTATGCAACAATCCTGCATGATCTGCACATGTACCCTAGAACCTAAAGTACAATAATAATAAAAAACCTTAAGTGTTGTTGCAGAGATAGAATAGGACAAGTGTTGCAAAAACATAGGATATCATTTTGAAGAGCTTCTAAGCATAGGAAAAGATTCTTCACTTGATCTGAATAAAATGTGAATGTTTTGGCCTACCAATTAGAAAGGGCCACAACATTTGGATGTATTCTTCATTACTGGGCTATACTAGTAACCTTCTAGATGTCAATTTGTTAAATTTAAAATGCACGCATTTTTGAACCAGTTATTTTTTGTGATTTTTTAAAATTATACTTTAAGTTCTGGGGTACATGGGCAGAACGTGTAGGTTTGTTACCTAGTAATACAAGTGCCATGGTGGTTTGCTGGATCCATTACCCCCTCACCTACATTAGGTATTTCTCCTAATGCTATCTCTCCCCTAGCACCCCACCCACCTGACAGGTCCCAGTGTGTGATGTTTCCCTCCCTGTGTCCATGTGTTCTCATTGTTCAACTCCCACTTATGAGTGAGAACATGTGGTGTTTGGTTTTCTGTTCTTGTGTTAGTTTGCTGAGAATGATGGTTTCCAGATTCATCCATGTCCCTGCAAAGGATACAAACTCATCATTTTTTATGGCTGCATAGTATCTCATAGCATATATGTGCCACAGTTTCCCTGTCCAGTCTATTATTGATGGACATTTGGGTTGGTTCCAAGTCTTTGCTATTGTGAACAGTGCCGCAATAAACATATGTGTGCTTGTGTCTTTATAACAGAACAATTTATAATCTTTTGGGTTATATACCCAGTAATGGGATTGCTGGGTCAAATGGTATTTCTATTTCTAGATCCTTGAGGAATCACCACACTGTTTTCCACAATGGTTGAACTAATTTACACTCCCAGCAGTGTAAAAGTGTTCCTATTTCTCCACATTCTCTGCAGCATCCACTGTTTCCTGATTTTTTAATGATCACCATTCTAACTGGCATGAGATGATATCTCATTGTGGTTTTAATTTGCATTTCTCTAATGACCAGTCATGACAAGCCTTTTTTGGTATGTTTGTTGGCTGCATATGTCTCCTTTTGAGAAGTGTCTATTTTTCACCTACTTTTTGATGTTTTTTTTTTCTTGTAAATTTGTTTATGTTATTTGTAGATTCTGGATATTAGCCGTTTGTCAGATGGATAGATTGCAAAAGTTTTCTGACACTCTAAGTTGCCTGTTCACTCTGATGATAGTTTCTTTTGCTGTGCAGAAGCTCTTTAGTTTAATCAGATCCCATTTGTCTATTTTGGCTTCCGTTGCCATTGCTTTTGGTATTTTAGTCATGAAGTCCTTGCCCATGCCTATGTCCTGAATGGTATTGGCTAGGTTTTCTTCTAGGGTTTTTATGGTTTTAGGTCTTATGTTTAAATCTTTAATCCATCTTGAGTTAATTTTTGTATAAAGTGTAAGGAAGGGATCCAGTTTCAGTTTTTTGCATATGGCTAGCCAGTTTTCCCATTTATTAAATAGGGAATCCTTTCCCCATTGTTTGTTTTTGCTAGGTTTTTCAAAGATCAGATGGTTCTAGGTATGTGGCCTCTGCGGCCTCTGTTCTGTTTCACTGGTCTATATCTGTTTTGGTACCAGTACCATGCTGTTTTTATTACTGTAGACTTGTAGTACAGTTTGAAGTCCGAAAGCGTGATGTCTCTAAGCTTTTTTTTTTTTTTTTTACTTAGGATTGTCTTGGCTATTCAGGCTCCTTTTTGGATCCATATGAAAATGAAGGTATTTTTTCCAGTTCTGTGAAGAAAGTCAGTGGTAGCTTTATGGGGATAGCATTGAATATACAAATTACTTTGGGCAGTATGGCAATTTTTACGACATTGATTTTTTCCTAACCATGAGCATGGAATGTTTTTCCATTTATTCGTGTCCTCTTTTACTTCCCTGAACAGTGGTTTGTAGCTCTCCTTGAAGAGGTCCTTCACATGTCTTGTAAGTGTATTCCTGGGTATTTTATTCTCTTTGTAGCAATTGTGAATGGGAGCTCACTCATGATTTGGCTCCCTGTTTGTCCATTATTGGTGTATAGGAATGCTTGTGATTTTGCATATTGATTTTGTATCCTGAGACTTTGCTGAAGTTGCTTACCAGCTTAAGGAGACTTTGGGCTGAGACGATGGGGTCTTCTAAATATACAGTCATGTCATCTGCAAATAGAGACGATTTGACTTCCTCTTTTCCTAATTTAATACCCTTTCTTTCTTTTTCTTGCCTGATTGCCCTGACCAGAACTTCCATTGCTATGTTGAATAGGAGTGGTGAGAGAGGGCATTCTTGTCTTGTGCCAGTTTTCAAAGGGAATGCTTCCAGTTTTTGCCCATTCAATATGATATTGGCGGTTGGATTGTCATAAATACCTCTTAATATTTTGAGATAAGTTCCATCAATACCTAGTTTATTGAGAGTTTTTAGCATAAAAACCTGTTGATTTTTGCCAAAGACCTTCTCTGCATCTATTGAAATAATCATGTGGTTTTTGTCTTTGGTTCTATTTATGTGATAAATTACATTTATTGATTTGCATATGTTCAACCAGCCTTGCATCCCAGGGATGAAGTGGACTTGATCGTGATGGATAAGATTTTTTGATAAGCTGTTGGATTTGGCTTGCCAGTATTTTATTGAGGATTTTCACATCAGTGTTCACCAGGCATATTGGCCTGACATTTTCTTTTTCAGTTGTGTCTCTGCTGGGTTTTGTTATCAGGATGATGTTGGCCTTATAAAATGAGTTAGGGAGGATTCTTTCTTTTTCTATTGTTTGGAATAGTTTCAGAAGGAATGGTACCAGCTCCTCTTTGTACCTCTGGTAGAATCTGGTTGTGAACCCATCTGGTCCTGGACTATTTTTGGTTGGTAGGCTATAAAATGCTGCCTATATTTCAGAACTTGTTATTGGTCTAGTTAGGGATTCAACTTCTTCCTGGTTTACTCTTGGAAATGTGTAAGTGTCCAAGATTTTATCCATATCTTCTATATTTTCTGGTTTATTTGCATGGAGTTGTTTGTAGTAATCTCTGATGGTAGTTTGTATTTCTGTGGAATTGGTGGTAATATCCCTTTTATCATTTTTATTGCATCTATTTGATTCTTCTCTCTTTTCTTCTTTATTAGTCTGGCTAGTGGTTTATCTATTTTGTTGAGCTTTTCAAAAAACCAGCTCCTGGATTCATTGATTTTTTGAAGGGTTTTTTGTGTCTCTATCTCCTTCAGTTCTGCTCTGGTCTTAGTTATTTCTTGTCTTCTGCTAGTTTGAACATCTTTATTTCTGCCTCCATTTCATTACTTATCCAATAGTCATTCGGGAGCAGGTTGTTCAGTTTCCATGTAGCTGTGTGGTTTTGAGTGAGTTTCTTAATCCTGAGTTCTAATTTAATTGCACTGTGGTCTGAGAGGCCATTTGTTATAATTTCCATTCTTTTGTATTTGTTGAGGAGTGATTTACTTCCAATTATGTGGTCGATTTTAGAATAAGTGCAATTTGGTGTTGAGAAGACCATATATTCTCCTGATTTGGGGTGGAGAGTTCTGTAAATGTCTATTGGGGCCACTTGGTCCAGAGCTGAGTTCAAGTCCTGGATATCCTTGTTAATTTTCTGTCCTGGTGATCTGTCTAATATTGGCAGTGGAGTGTTAAAGTCTCCGAATATTATTGTGTGGGAGTCTAAGTCTTTTTGTAGGTCTCTAAGAACTCACTTTACGAATCTAGGTGCTCTTGCATTGGGTGCATATATATTTAGGATAGTTAGCTCTTATTGTTGCATTGATCCCTTTACTGTTATGTAATGCCCTTCTTTGTCTCTTTTGATCTTTGTTGGCTTAAAGCCAGTTTTATCAGAAACTAGGATTGTAATGCTTGATTTTTTTTGCTCTCCATTTTCTTGGTAAATCTTCCTCCATCCCTTTATTTTGAGCCTATATGTGTCTTTGCATGTGAGATGGGTCTCCTGAATACAGCATATCAATGGGTCTTCACTCTTTATCTAGTTTTCCAGTCTGTGTCTCTTAATTGGGGCATTTAACCCATTTACATTTAAGGTTAATATTGTTATGTGTGAATTTGATCCTGCCATTATGATGCTAGTTGGTTATTTTGGCCTTTAGTTGATGCACTTTCTTCATAGTGTCAATGGTCTTTATAATTCAGTGTGTTTTTTTTAGTGGCTGGTACCCCTGTTTCTTTACATTGGTGATGGAAGGCCCATTCCTCAAAGTAATAAAAGCCATATGTGTCAGATCCACACCTAGTGTCATCCTGAATGGGGAAAACCTGAAAGCCTTTTCTCTAAGATCTGAAACCCAATAAGGATGGCCATTTTCACACTGTTATTCCACATAGTACCAGAAGTCCTAGCTAGAGCAATTAGACAAGAAAACAAACAAACAAAAAAACAAAACAAAGGGTATCCCAATTGGAAAAGAAGAAGATAACATAATCTTATATTTGGAAAAACATAAAGACTCTACAAAAAAACATTAGAACCGATAAAACAAATTCAGTAAGATGCCTATGTCCTTAATGGTATTGCTTAGGTTTTCTTCTAGGGTTTTTATGGTTTTAGGTCTTACATTTATGTCTTTAACCCGTCTTGAGTTAATTTTTGTGTAAGGTGTAAGGAAAGGGTCCAGTTTCATTTTTCTGCATATGGCTAGCCAGTTTTCCCAACACCATTTATTAAATAGGGAATCCTTTCCCCGTTGCTTGTTTTTGTCAGGTTTTTCAAAGATCAGATGGTGGTAGATGTGTGGTGTTATTTCTGAGGCCTCTATTCTGTTCCATTGGTCTATGTATCTGTTTTAGTACCAGTATCAGGCTGTTTTGGGTACTGTAGCCTTGTAATATAGTTTGAAGTCAGGTGGCATGATGCCTCCAGCTTTGTTTTTCTGCTTATGATTGTCTTGGCTATGTGGGCTCTTTTTTGTTTGTTTGTTTGCTCCATATAAAAATTAAAGTAGTTTTTCCTAATTCTGTGAAGAAAGTCAATGGTAGCTTGATGGGGATAGCATTGAATCTATAAATTACTTTGGGCAATATGGCCATTTTCACAATATTGCTTCTTTCTATCCACGAGAATGGAACGTTTTTTCATTTGTTTGTGTCCTCTTTTACTTCCTTGAGTGGTGATTTGTAGTTTTCCTTGAAGAGGTTCTTCACATTCCTAAAGTATCTAGGAATAAGTTGTATTCCTAGATACTTTATTCTCTTTGTAGGAATTGTGAATGGGACTTCAACTCATGATTTGGCTCTCTGTCTATTATTGTTGTATATAAATGCTTGTAATTTTTGTATCCTGAGACTTTGCTGAAGTTACTTATCACCTTAAGAATATTTTGGGCTGAGATGATGGGGTCTTCTAAATACACCATCATGTCTCTAATTTGACTTTCTCTCTTCCTGTTTGAATACCCTTTATTTCTTTTCTTGTATGATTGCTATGGCCAGAACTTTCAATACTATGTTGAATAGGCATGGTGAGAGAGGGCATTCTTATCTTGTGCTGGTTTTCAAAGGGAATGCTGCCGCTTTTGCCCATTTAATATGATATTGGCTGCAGGTTTATCATAAATACCTCTTGTTATTTTGAGATAAGTTTCATCAATATCTGGTTTATTGAGAGAGTTTTTAGCATGAAGTGGTGTTGAATTTCATCAAAGGCCTTTTCTGCATCTGTTGAGATAATCATGTGATTTTTGTCATTGCTTCTGCCTATGTGATGGGTTACATTTATTAATTTGTGTACATTGAACCAGCCTTCCATAACAGGTATGATGCCAACCTGATTGTGGTGGATAAACTTTTTGATGTATTGCTGGATTTGGTTTGCCAGTATTTTATTAAGGATTTTTGCATCAATGTTCATCAGAGATACTGGCCTAAAATTTTCTCTTTTTGTGGTGTCTCTGCCAGGTTTTGGTATCAGGATGATGCTGGCCTCATAAAATGAGTTAGGGAGGAGTCTCTCTTTTCCTATTGTTTGGAATAGTTTCAGAAGGAATGGTACCATCTCCTTTTTGTACCTCTGGTGGAGTTCATCTGTGAATCTGTCTGGTCCTGTGCTTTTTTTTTTGGTTGGCAGGCTATTAATTACTGCCTCAATTTCAGAACTTGTTATTTGTCTATTCAGGGTTTTGACTTTTTCCTGGTTTAGTCTTGAAAGGGTGTATATATCCAGGAATTTATTTATTTATCTAGATTTTCTAGTTTGTTTGTGTAGAGGTGTTTATAGTATTATTTGATGGTAGTTTGTACTTCTGTGAGATCAGTGGTGATATTCCCTTCATCATTTTTTATTGCATCTATTTGAGTCTTCTCTGTTTTATTCTTGATTAGTTTGGCTAGCAGTCTATCTATTTTGTTAATTTTTTCAAATCACCCACTCCTGGGTTAACTGAGTTTTTGAAGGGTTTTTTGTGTATCTATTTCTTTCAGTTCTGCTCTGATCTTAGTTATTTCTCATGTTCTGTTAGCTTTTGAATGTTTGCTCTTGCTTCTCTAGTTCTTTTAATTGTGATGTTAAGTTGTTGATTTTAGATCTTTCCTGCTTTCTCTTTTTGAAATGAAGAAAAAAAATGTTTAGAGCAGTCAGAAAGAAAGGTTGGGTTATCTACAAAGTGAAGCCCATTAGGCTTGCAGCAGATCTCTTTGGAGAAACCCTACACGCCAGAAGAGAGTGGGGGCCAATATTCAACATTCTTAAAGAAAAATATCTTCAATCCAGAATTTTATATCCAGCCAAACTAAGCTTCATAAACAAATGAGAGATAAAATTTTTTACAGACAAACAAATGCTGAGAGATTTTGTCACCACCAGGCCTGCCTTACAAGAGCTCCTGAAGGAAGCACTAAGTATGGCAAGGAACAACTGGTACCAGCCACTGCAAAAACATACTAAATTGAAAACACCATTGACACTATAAAGAAACTGCATCAACTAACGTACAAAATAATCAGCTAGCATCATAATGACATAATGTACATAATAATCAGCTAGGATGAAATTCACACATAACAATATTAACCTTAAATGTAAATGGGCTAAATGCCCCAATTAAGAGACACAGACTGGCAAACTGGATAAAGAGTCAAGACTCAGCCGGGCACGGTGGCTCACACCTGTAATCCAAGCACTTTGGAGGCCAAGGCGGGCGGATTACCTGAGGTCGGGAGTTCAAGATCAGCCTGACCAACATGGTGAAACACCATCTTAAAAAAAAAAAAAAAGAGTCAAGACTCATTGGTGTGCTGTATTCAGGAGACCCATCTCACATGCAAAGACACATATAGGCCCAAAATAAAGGGATGGAGGAAGATTTACCAAGAAAATGGAAAGAAAAAAAAAATCAGGGGTTGCAATCCTAGTCTTTGATAAAACAGACTTTAAGCCAACAAAGATCAAAGGAGACAAAGAAGGGCATTACATAATGGTAAAGGGATCAATGCAACAAGAAGAGCTAACTATCCTAAATGTATATGCACCCAATGCAGGAACACCCAGATTTATAAAACTAGTTCTTAGAGACCAACAAAGAGACTTAGACTCCTACACAATAACAGTGGGAGACTTTAACACCCCACTGTCAATATTAAACAGAACCAAGACAGAAAATTAACAAGGATATCCAGGACTTGAACTCAGCTCTGGAACAAGTGGACCTAATAGATATGTACAGAACTCTCCACCCCAAATCAACAGAATGTACATTCTTCTCAGCACCACATAGCATGTATTCTAAAACTGGCCATATAATTGGACATAAAACACTCCTCAGCAAATGCAAAAGAATGAAAATCATAACAGTCTCTCAGACCACAGTGCAATCAAATTGGAACTCAGGATTTAAAAAATCACTCAAAACCACACAGCTACACGGAAACTGAACAATCTGCTTCTGAATGACTACTAGGTAAATAATAAAATGAATGTAGAAATAAATGTATTGCTTCTTTAATCTAATCTAACATTCAGTTACCTTAATGTGTCAATGCACAGTGAATTATACTCTTCGTGCCTTTTCTTCCTTGGTTTTTCCAATATGGACTGAAATTTCCTGTCCTCTCATTGGAAACTTTCAAGGTTCTGATTAGGCACACTCTCCTCATTACACCATACCTGTAATAGTCTGGTCAGTTCTCTATTTTCAAAATGAATTATAGGCCCCATCACCAGCATGGAATTCATTTCTTGGAGAATTAGGCAATTTTTGCTCTGAGTCAATGGAGACTATCCTGGAACCCATGATTTCCTGTGGAGAACATGTCTGATTTCATGTCTGCTTGCTCCTGGATGACACTCATTTTATTTGAATAAGGTACAGAGTCCTACATGCTGGCCTTGCAACACACACAGTGACTCCCTTTCTTGACTGATATTCACCAGCTCATTTCAGTTCACATGGGCCATTTGTTACACTCATTTTCATCTCAGATGCTACCCTTTACTCATGGAGGCCAGGATGACATCTTAGATACAAAGAGATGACAAAGAGTTTAGGAGCCAATGTTCAACAGAGAATTTTTGAATTGCCTCTTGGGACCTACTCAAAATCATTTTCATGCTCCTCAAGCCAATTCCCAACCTTCTCCCAGAAAATACAGCATTGCTCAAAACACAGAAGTCATTCCTGGACTCTAAGGCCTTTATTCTCATAGGTCTTTAGGCTTTTCAGTTTTTGTTGAAGTCTCCCACAAAATAAATTTACTCTGTGATAATATTGTCCATAATGCCCAAGTCCCTCAAAGATGTCTCCCCCATGGAATTGTCCATAGTGCTGAGCATTAGTGCGTTTAGCCCTGTACTGGAAAGTGTGGGGTCAATATGACGAAATAAGAGAGGAATTTTGTTCTGTTCTGTTTTGTATTTGACAGATCATGGTCAAAATCTCCACGAATAATAAAGCAGAAATTCAACTTGGATTTTTTAAACCACAATTTCTGCAGTGTCCTCTCTCACCACTTCTATTCAACGTAGTACTAGAAGTCCTGACTAAACTAATCATGCAAGAGAAAGGAAGAAAGGGCATCTAAATAGAAAGAGAGGTCAAACTATCCCTGTATGCAAAAAATCACTAGAACTCCTATATGCCAACAACAGCAAAGTATAAAGTCAAATCAGGAATCCAATTCTATTCACAACTGTCACAAAAGGAATAAACTACCTAAAATTACAGCTAACCAGGGAGGTGAAAGATTGCTATAATGAGAATTACAAAACACTGCTCAAAGAAACCAGAGATGACACAAAGAAATGGAAAAATATTCCATGCTCATGGATAAGAAAAATCAATATTATTAAAACAGTCATACTGTCCAAAGACATTTACAGATGCAACGCTGTTCCTAGCAAACTATGAATGACATTCTTCACAGAATTAGAAGAAAAACTATTTTAAAATTTGCATGGAATCAAAAGAGAGCCAAATAACTGAGGCAATTCTATGCAAAAAGAACAAAGCTAGAAGCATCACATTACAAGGCTACAGTAACCAAAACAACATAGTTTTGCTATGAAAACAGATGCATGGACCAATGGAACAGAATGGAGAGCTCAGGAGTAAGGCCACACCTCTACAACCATTTGATATTCGACAAAGCTGACCAAACAAGCAATGGAAAAAATGACTTTCTTTCTTTTTTCTTTTTTTTAAGATGGGGTTTCACCATGTTGGTCAGGCTGGTCTTGAACTCCCCACCTCAGGTGATCCACCCACCTTGGCCTCCCAGAGTGCTGGGATTACAGGCGTGAGCCACCGTGCCTGGCCGAAAAAATGATTTTCTATTGAAGAAATGGTACTGGGTGAATTGGCTAGCCATATGCAGAATATTGAAACTGGACCCCTTCTCTACACCATATAGAACAATCAACTCAAGGTAGATTAAAGACTTAAATGTAAAACCCATAACTATAAACACCCTGGAAGACAACCTAGGCAGCACCATGCAGGATATAGGCATGAGGAAAGATTTCATGATAAAGATGTAAAAGGCAATCACAAAAAAAGCAAAAATTGACAAACAGAATCTAATTAAACTAAAGAGGTTCTGCATAGCAAAGAAAACTATCAATAAACAGACAGCCTACAGAATGGGAGAAAATATTTTCCAACTACGTGTCTGAAGAAGGTCTAATAGCCGAGCATCTATAAGGAACTTCAACAACTTTACACGAAAGAAACAAACCCATAAAAAAGTTGGCAAAGGGCTCGGCACAGTGGCTCACATCTGTAATTCCAGGACTTCGGGCAGCCAATGCTGGTGGATCGCTTGAACACAGGAATCTGTGAACAGGCTTGGTAACATGGCAAAAACCCATCTCTACTAAAAATAGAAAAAAATTAGTCTGGCATGGTGACATCTGCCTGTAGTTCCAGCTACTTAGGAAACTGAGCTGGAAGGATCACCTGAGCCCAGGAGCCAGAGGTTACAGTGAGCTGTGCTGGTGCCACACCACTCCAGCCTGAGTGTCAGGGTGAACATATAATAAAAGTTAAAAAAAAAAAAAAAATCAAAGAAGAAACAACAATCTCACCTTTCTCCCGGAATCTTCAGGAGAAACAGTGTCTCTTAAACTTTGACTTAAATGGACACCAAGAGAAATGAGAGAGTGTAACTAGAGCTTAGGTGTGTGACAGTCAGATGAGAGTGGCCCTCACCTGGCAGAGCCAAGCGGCCTAGTGTGGGGCAGGTTCATGCAGGAACTTTCTCTACTTCTCTGCCCAGATTCTCCTGGGGATCAATGTCAGTGTTCTCCTAGAAAGTTTAAAGGCAAAGAGAAGAATTACCTTTTAGGGTTAATGTCTTTCCCCTAAATATCCAACTTTTTTTTTTTTGCCATTGTACAAATTGGAAAAATGTACACCTTCTGGGTAGATTCTTCATAGTAGAGAAAAGGCTTGAGAGGCATAAAGGCTGGGCTTTACTATCACTCCCTCACTCCATCATCCTTAACTATGCATTTCCCTGGTAACCCAATCCACAGCCTGGTACCTCCCACTGTCATTTCTGCTGCATTACAGACACAGACCTGCAAATAGCTATGGTTGCTGGGAGGAGCATGGAATCTGGAATGAAGCCAGAGGGAAAGGCTGAAAGGGATCATTTAAATGCTGCAAGTCCAAGGTTTACTCAGAACACGGGACAGAAGACTGGACACAATTCTGAAGATCACCCAGAAAGAGAGACCAATGTCATCTCTACCTGTGAGTTGAAAAGGCACAGCCTTCAATAATCTCAAGTCACACAAACCAAGAAAGAAATGGAAAATTGTATGGGATGAAAATATGAGCATTTCTACTGTGCATGCTTTACTGAGAGTTGTGGGTGTGTGGAAAAGAAATCCTGAGGCTGTGGTATCTGGGATGCTTGTAGGGTGTGGGGTGTGGACTCTGGGGATTCTGGACCAGTGTAACCCTCTGTGAGCATGTGGTGGTGTCTGATGAGAATGAGATCTGCTGAGATGATGTGACTTTAGATGGAAGGTGGATGCCCCACCAGGACGAGCAGATGTGTGAGTGAAAGGGAGTGAGTGTGCTTTGTCTTCCTGTCCGTTATGTGAGTGTGTGTGTGAGCACAGCCAGACCAGTGAATGAGCATTTTTATGTGCACAGTGAGCAGGTGTGTGTGCTAGAATTTGACTGTGTATTGAAGCGGGAACATGCATCTGGCTTTCTGTGCATGTGAAACTTCCTCCCCACACAGCAACACCTTTGATGAAGAATCTGTGTGTCTTTTTATGAGTGTCAATGTGGATCCCAGGTGGCTTAACTGGTGGGGCTCTTGGGGATTATGAGTTATCAAGGACTCAGATCACTTATGAGAGCAAAATGTATGATCAGTAGATGTCTTTTCCCAATAAGAGTAGGGAAGATGAATGCAGAATATGGGGGCGATGGTTCCTGAGGTGGGGTCTGCACAAAGTGACCACTGGTTCTTGCTTCCAACTCAGCCTCCCTGTCCTGAGCCTATCCTGTTCTTCCCATTGTGGGACAGGAGGATGTGCAGATGATGGTTTGCTAGGGAAGGACAGCAGGGGCAGTGGTTTCAGACACCGAGTCATGCAAAATATCCACTGTAAGTTGTGTCTGAACTGAGACTAAACTTGTTTCTCCACCCATGAAGGAACAAATTTAGTCTCAGTTCAGACAGAGCTTACAGTGGATATCAGTCAACAAAGCAGCTGGGTTCACAGGCTCATGGCTTTAATTCCACCAATTTGGGAGGCAAAGATAAGAGAATAACTTGAGGCCATAAGTTTAAGACCGTTTCTTTAAAAAACTTTAAATATCAGACTGGCAGAGTGACAGGCACTTTTCATCCCAATTACTCAAGGGGGAGCAGGTGTGTGAGGATCACTGCAGCCCAGGAATTCGAGGTTTCAGTGAGCTATGATTGTACCACTGCACATCAGCTTGGGCAAAAGAGCAAGACCCTATCTCAAAAATACAGAAAAATCGTCAATCACTTGTAGTCATTGCAGGAATCAATAATTTCCTCCAGTTATGTCCCTGATCCACAGGCTTCATTTGTGCGAGTACTGGGGCTATGCTCTCAGCAATGTGGCCCCTTCTGGGAAGGACGTCCATTGCCCTTGATGATTGTGATGCATGTGCATCCCACACATAGGGATTTCCTATTTTTTTAAAAAAATAATTTCCCTATCTGTTTAAGCAAATGTTGTTTCTCACTGGAGTGAATTTTTAAACTCTTAGATTATCAAGTCTTGTTTTTATTTTCAGAGGTGAAAATGAAGGCAGGTCAGTGTTTCAGGAGGACTTCCTTGTTCTGTTAGTTCACCCCTAACAGGACCTATACATTCCAAGGATTAGGGTAAAAGTTTTACATATATTAACTCCTCTATTATGGAGAACATCCTAAAACATAGGAATTCCTGATAATCCTCCTTGTCCTAGGGAAACTGAGGCAGGGAGAGTTCAAGTAATGGATCTAAGATTGCACTGCTTGTAAAAGGCGGAATGAGGACCAGAATCCAGGCATCCTGAACCCTTGCTCTTACCCATGGGTCCACCATATCTTCAGGAATATGGGCCCCTGACTGTGGAAGGGTGAAAGAGGGAGGCCTTGGAGTCTGCCCTTTGATCTCTAAACTCCTGCACCATGGGAATCTGTTACAGGAGGGGAGGCTGCACCTGACCCTGCACCTCTCACTCACCCTCAATACCCTGGCAGGTGCCATACAAACTGCCTGTGTCCTTGTCTATTGGTTCCTGTGTGATTATCAAAGGAACACCGATCCTCTCTTTTATGTGAGTACTCTATGGTCCAATGGAGGGGGTGGAGAAGGGATAATATTTGCTAAGGGCTTGATGTTATGTGTGAGTGATGTGGAAATGTCTAGCTGGCAGGATGGAGGCTTCATGCAGGTGCAGGTCCTGGAGACCCTCCAGCACCTGGCATGAGACCTGCAGCAACTGCATGTGGGCCAGCCACGGGGCCTAGGGGAGGAGAACATTCAGTGGGTTGGAGTTGGAGCTCTTCATCAAGGGGCATTGAATTTTCAGGGAATGAACAAGTCAGGCTCGGGTCAGTGACTGGCTCAGTTTTCATCTGGGGATGAGGAGCACAGCATCTCCCTGCCGGGGGCATGAGGAGCTGAAGCATCCCCACAGGGACCAGGCCTGCAGTATCATCAGGGAGACTTTTGCCCTGGGTAAAGGGGGGAAGGGATTTGTGTGTGTGTTGAATGTGTGTTTGCGCAAGGGAGGGACCTGCCCAACCTGCTGTGTGCTTTGCCCTCAGCAATGACCCACAGCTGCAGGTGGATTTCCACACTGGAATGGATGAGGACTCAGAAATTGCCTTCCATTTCCGAGTGCACTTTGGCCATCGCATGGTCATGAACAGTCGTGAGTTTGGGATATGGAAGTTGGAAGAGAAATCATACTTCGTGCCCTTTGAGGATGGCGAACCATTTGAGCTGCGCATCTACGTGCGTCACAGTGAGTACGAGGTGAGCACCCCAGGAGCTCCCAGAACCCAGGCTCTGTGGGCCCCCAGAGCAGGAGGCAGCTCTCACTGACCTGGCCTCACCAGCCCCTCAGGGCCCATCTTTCATAACTACTCCTGCCCCAGGTTTTCATCACAGAGCGCCCTCTGCTTGCACTGCCATCCTCAGCTCTTTCCCAAATGTGACCAAGGTCAAGGTCAGCTCACCTTCCATTTCCCCCAAAGTAGAGGTTTTCCTCTGTTTTTTCACATAGTGTTCATTTCTACTTATGCCATTATTTAAATTTTCATTTAGCTCAGTGAATACAATACACTTAAGAAAAAAGTAGTTTTAATCAGTCAAAAATTAAGTCTTCATCTCACTTCTGGGCCCCAATTCTACTCATTAGAACAACATTACCAGAGCTCTGCTCTCCTTCAGAGAGACTTTTTTTTTTTTTTTTTTTTTT
>NW_016107621.1:2159204-2202590 GCF_001604975.1 Cebus imitator
TTTTTTTGAGACAAGAGTCTCACTTTATCATCCAGGTTGGAGTGCAATGGCATGATCTCAGCTCACTGCAACCTTCACCTCCTGGATTCAAGTGATTCTCTTGCCTTAGCCTCCCAAGTAGCTGGGATTACAGGCATGTGCCACCACACCTGGCTAATTTTTGTATTTTTAGTGGAGATGGGGTTTCACCATGTTGACAAGCTGGTCTTGAACTCCTGACCTCAAGATATTCACCCAACTCAGCCTCCCAATATACTGGGATTACAGGCATGAGCTACCGTGCCCAGTCCTTCAAAGGAAATATTTGCCTATGGAAGCATGCAGATATGTCTATGATTCCCTTTGTTTTAAAGCAAATCATGGTATAACTTACTCTACAGGTTACCATTTAGGAACTAAGTTGATTTGTTGTCAAAGAATGTATCTTAAAGACATTATCAGTCCATGGTGCTGCTTCAGTTTTTAAAGATTGCATAACATTGCATTAAGAAGTTTACCCAAAATTATTAAACTTGACACTTTTTTGGGCACTAAAGTTGTTTGCAATATTTTGCTCTCACAAATGATGCTGTATTAAGTTTTCTAATCAATCCTTTTGTCATTACCAACTTCCCAATACTTATTTTGGAAGATAATTACAAAAAAATGGAAAAACTGGCTCAAAAATGTGTGTATTTTAAATTTGAAAAAATATTAATAAAGTGACTTTCTCTATAGCCTCACTATAAGGAATATATCCATGCTTTCTGGCTTTCTCTAATGAATACGGCAAATGATTCACATCTTACTCAGATTCAAGTGAGGGATCTTTTCCTATGCTTTGAAGTTGTTGAACATAATATCCTATGCTTTATAAGACCTGTGCTTCTTCAACTCTCTAACAACACTGGGTTTCACTCTTTGCCAATAGCATCTCAGATGTAGGCTACTCCAAAGAGAAACTGTGCTATCAGTAGTAAAAGGCAGTCACAGTTCATGGAAGTGAAAAGTATGCATTTCAATGAACATGGTCAAGTAGTAACTCTGTGGCAGACCCTGTGCAAGATGCAGAGTCTCAAGTTCCTGAGACACAGTCCCTAGTGATGGGGATCATTCAGGTTAGAAGGGAGGCTGAGTTAACAGGGACTGTGTGACAGAGTGTAGAACTTCACTAGAAGAACGAGAGAAAGCATTAGAAACAAAGTCGGCAACTGTCTCAAATAGGCACAAACGTCTTGTGTAAACAGAAGTGTGTCTACTAAGTTCACTTGCATAACTAGGAGTTTTCTTGGGGAAAGTTATTGGTACTAAGGCAGAGTGAAGAGGAGGCTGAAAACTTGTTTGGTGGCGTACTGTCTTTCTGATGCATTTTTTTTCCTCCTGTAGGTAAAGGTAAACGGCCAACGCATTTACAGCTTTGTCCATCGACTCCCGCCATCATTTGTGAAGATGATGCAAGTGTGCAGAGATATCTTCCTCACCTCAGTGTGTGTCTGCAATTGAGAGAGATGATCACATTCCTCACTGTTGAGGAATCCCTTTTTCTACCTGACCATGGGATTCCTAGAGCCTGCTAACAGAATTGTCCCTCTTTATCCCTTCCCCCACACTTGGTTATTAAAAAAGCACCAAACCTCACATGCTTTGGTTCTTGCTTTAAGAGGGGGAAAGAGGGAGTGGTCATCCTTAAGAGCATCCAGGGCATTTATGGGAGGCACAATGAAATCAAAGGGGATAAACCTTCCTGTGACAAAGGAAGTGAGTGACAAGGTCCCTGGAATGTCTGAGAAGACATTAGAAACAGCATGCTTCTATAGCACGTAGTTGACAGGTGACATCATACAGTCTGAACCAAATCACCTACTCAATCTCAGATGACTCATGGCACTGAAATGTTAGTTAGCTGTTTACAGCCAGGAAGGTACACCTGGTGACTCTGGGGAAACCCTTGAGGAAAATTATGTGGAATTTCTTAATTTTTTCCATTGTTCTCAGGATGCTTATTGTGTATGAACACTGTGCTTGGCTTTGTGCGGGCTGCTGTGAAGAAACTGAAGAAAAAGATGACAAGTTTTGCATGTAAAGTTTTCAATCCAAGTAATAGAGAATCACTGGAGCCCAGTGATTTCCCTTGAAGAATTCCAGTTATCCTTATTTTCAAACATTTGAAGATGTTTCCATTTTATGTGGGCAGAATCCAGAGGCTTCTCTTTGGAAATAACTTATCACCACATCCACACCAACATCTACAGTGTGTGTGTGTGTGTGTGTGTGTGTGTGTGTGTGTGTGTGTATATTTTAATGATGTTTTAATGATATTCTTGCAGGAGTGAGGTGGTATCACATTGTGGTTTTGATTTGCATTTCCCTAATTATTACTGATGTTGAGATTTTTTTCATTTTTTTTTTTTGGCCATTTCTATATCTACTTTTGAGAATTCTCTATTCACGTTTTTAGCCCATTTTTTGATGAGATTGTTTGGTTTTTTTTGCTTCATTTGACCTCCTTGTAGATTCTGGATGCATCTTTTGTTGATGCAGTTTGTGAATGTTTTTCCCACTGTGTGAGTGGCATGTTTACTCTGCTGATCATTTCTTTTACTGTACAGAAGGTTTTTAGTTTAATTGGGTCTCATTTATTTATTTTTGTTGCATTTGCTTTTGGGTTCTTAGTCATGAATTCTTTGCTTAAGCCAATGTCTAGAAGAGGTTTTCCAATGTTATCTTGTTGAATTTTAATGGCTTCACGTCTTAGATTTAAGACTTTGATCCACCTTGAGTTGATTTTTGTATATGATGACAGATGAGAATTCAGTTTCGTTCTTCCACATGTGGCTTGTCCATGTTCCCAGCACCATTTACTGAGTATGGTTTTCTTCCCCCACTGATATGGTTTGGGTCTGTGTCCCTCCCAGATCTCACATCAAATTGCAATCCTCAATGTTGGAGGAGGGACCTGGTGGGAGGTGATTTGAACATGGGGGTGAATTTTCCCCTTGCATTTCTCATGATAGTGAGTCAGTCCTCATGAGATCATGTTGTTTAAAAGTGTAGCATCCCCTGATTTACTCTCTTCAACCTACTCTAGCCATGCCTATAAGACATGCCAGCTTCTCCTTCACCTTCCACTATGTAAGTTTCCTGAGGCATCCCTAGCCACACTTCTTGTACAACCTGTGGAATCATTAACTAATTATACATCTTTTCTTTATAAATTACCCAGTTTCTGGTATTTCTTTACAGTAGTGTGAGAATGAACTAATACCAAAAATTGGTGCCAGGAGTGGAGCATTTCTAGGAAAATAACTGAAAATAAGGGGCCAACTTTGGAACTGGGTAATGGGTAGAGGTTGGAACAGTTTGGAGGGCTAGAAGAAGTCAAGAAGATAAAGTTTTGAACCTCCCAGAGACTTGTGGAATGGTTGTGACCAAAATGCTGATAGTGATATGGACAGTGAAGTCCAGGCTGAGGAGGTCTCAGGTGGAGATGAAGAACTTGTTGGGAGCTGGAGTAAAGGTCGCTCTTGCTCTACTTTAGCAAAGAGACTAATTGCATTTTTCTCCTGCTCTACAGATCTGTGGAACTTCAAACTTGAGAGAGGTCATTAATAGCATCTGGCAGAAGACATTTCTAAGCAGCAAAGCATTCAAGAGTAGCCTGCCAACTTCTAACAATGTATGGTCATGTGCATAAGCAAAGAGATAATATGAAGCTGGAACTTATATTTAAAAGGGAAGCAGAACATAAAAGTTTGGAAAATTTGTAGCGTGATCATGTGGTAGAAAAAAACCCCTCATTTTCTGGGAAGGAATTCAAGTTTGCTGTAAAGATTTACATAAGTAAAGAGGAGTCAAGACAACAAATGTTGACTTTCATGGCAGACCCTCCCATCATAGGCCCACAGGCCTAGGAAGAAAGAATGGTTCTGTAAGGTGGGCCCAGGGCCCTGCTGCATTGCACAATCTTGGGACACTTCTCCCTGCATTCCAGCTGCTCAAACTCTAGCCGTGGCTAAAAGGGTGCCAAATACATCTCAGGCTGCTACTCCAGAGGGTGCAAGCCATAAGTCTTGACAACTTCCGTGCGTTGTTAAACCTATGGGTGCACTGAGGGCAAAAGCTGAGGCTTGGGAGCCTCTGCCTAGATTTCAGAGGATGTATGAAAATGCCTGGATGTCCAGACACAAATCTGCTGCAGGGGTAGAGCCCTCATGGATAACCTCTACTACAGAAGTGCACAGGGAAAATGTGGGGTTGAAGCCCAAACACAAGTCCCCACTGGGGCACTGACTAGTGGAGCTGTGACAAGAGGGCCACAATCCTCCAGATCCAAGAATGGTAGATCCACTGGCAGCTTGCATCATGTGCCTGGAAAAGCTGCAGGCACTCAATGCTAGCCTGTGAAAGCACTCACAGGAGATATAACTTGCAGAGCCACATGGGCAGAGATGCCCAAGGCCTTGGGAGCCTATTCTTCACATCAGTGTGGTCTGGATATGAGACACGGATATTTTGGAGCTTTAAGATTTAATGACTACCCTGCTGGGTTTCAGATTTCAGAGGCCTGTAGTCCCTTTGTTTTGGCAGATTTATTCCCTTTTGGAAAGGGAGTATTTACCCATTGCGTATATCTCCATTGTGTCTTGGAAGTAATTAACTTGTTTTTGATTTTACAGGTTCTTAGGTTGAAGGGATTTGCTTTGTCTCAGATGAGACTTTTTGGACTTTGGGCATTTGAGTTAATGCTGAAATGAGTTAAGACTTTGGGGGACTGTTGGGAAGGCATGATTATATTTTGCAATGTGAGAAAGACATGAGACTTGGGAAGGGCCAAGGGTAAAATGAATGGTTTGGGTCTGTTTCCCTGTTTAAATGTCACATCAAATTGTAATCTTCAATGTTGGAGGAGGGGCCTGGAGGAAGGTGATTGGATCATGGGGGTGATTTCCCCTTTGCTGTTCTTGTGACAGTGAGTGAATCCTCAAAGATCTGGTTGTTTAAAACTGTATAGCACTTCCTTCTTTGCTCTGTCTTACTCCTAACATATAAAACGTGCCAGCAGCCCCTATGCCTTCTGCCATAACTGTAAGTTTCATGAGGCCCCCCAACCATTCTTCCTATAAATTAGCCTGTGGAATTTTTGGCCAATTAAGCCTCTTTTCTTAATAAATTATTCATTTTCAGGTATTTATATAAGTGTGAGAATAGAATGAAACACCCATTTTATGTTTTTGTATGCTTTGTTGAAGATTCATTGGCTGTATTTGGCTTTATTTCTGGCCTCTATATTCTGTTCCATTGGTCCACATGCCTACTTTACACCAGTACCTGCTGCTTTGGTAACTATAGGTGTGTAGTATAATTTGAAGTTGGGTAATGTGATACCTCCAGATTTGTTCTTTCTGCTTAGTTATTGCTTTGACTATTTGGGCTCCTTTTTGGTTTTGTATTAAATTTTAGGATTTTTTTTTTTACTTCTGTGAAGAATGATGATGGTATTTTGATGGGAATTGCATTGAAACCGTAGATCACTTTGGGCAGTATGGTCATTTTCATAATATTTATTTTACCCATTCATGAGCATGGGGTGTGTTTTCATTTGTTTGTGTTGCCTATGATTTTTGAGACAAGCTCTGGCTCTGTGGTCCTGGCTGGGATGAAGTGGTGTAATCATGGCTGTCTGCAACCTCAAACTCCTGAGCTCAAGCGACTCCTCTGCCTTGGCCTGCTAAAGCCCTAGGATTAGAGGCATGAGCCACCATACCCAGAACCACAGACCATTGTTCTTTAAGAGAAAAACAAGTTCATTAACCCTGAGGGTAGCCTCCAGGAGTTAAGATATGACATTAACTAATTACTAGTGACTCCCCTCTACCGAAATGACCATGTGAAAGCAAGAATGCATGGAGAAAGAAAGGAAAATAAGGAAAACAACTCTCTCGTGATTGTCATCATACAAGCTCGGTTACAATCCAGTAGGCAGAATGCAGTCAACCACCTGCTGACTTGGGTATACAAAAGGCCACCCTCTTACCTCAAAAAGCAACTCTGCAATGCAGTTCACACTCCACTCCTTCTCCCTGAAATCAGACTAAGCTAAGCAGCCACTCTCAAGCCACTGACGATCCTTCACCTGTTCTTCTATCTCTATAATTTGCATATACTGGACATTTTATGTAAAGAAAATCATATAATATGGCTTTTTGTTTCTGGCTTTTTTTTTTCACTTAAAACATTAAACACATACATTTTTTTGAGATGGAGTCCCACTCTGTTGCCCAGGCTGGAATGCAGTGGCACGATTTCGACTCACTGCAACCTCCGCCTCCCAGGTTCAAGCGATTCTCCTGCCTCAGCCTCCTGAGTAGCTGGGACTACAGGCGCAAGCCACCTTGCCCAGCTAATTTTTTGTATTTTTAGTAGAGACAGGTTTCACCATGTTAGCCAGGATGGTCTCAGTCTCCTCACCTCGTGATTCAACTGCCTCAGCCTCCCAAAGGGCTGGGATTACAGTCCTGAGCCACCGTGCCCGGCCAACATATAATGTTTTTAAGGTTCATTTATGTTGTGGCATGTATCAGTATTCCTTACTTTGTAGTTGAATAAGATTCCATTTCATGAAGATATCACAATTTGTTTATCCTTTCAGCAGTTGATGAACAATGGGGTTGTTTCTACTCTTTGACTATTGTCACTTTTTCTTTCTTTCATTCCTTCTTTTAGTAAAAAGAATTCCAATACAGTTAAAACCAAACCAAGTACTTCCATAATCCTATGATTACCATTGTACCCCTACCATTCCAGTGTCACAGCTACTGCAGTCCTTCACCTTCTCTCAGTACTTCCTGCCAGTAAAGCACAGGTGACATTCTTAGTAATTGTGATACTAAGTACACCATAGGTAATTACTAGTTCACTTACCAGCAATGGCTCTTTACTGTGATCTGCCCAATAAGAGATTTAGGCTCCAATTATGAGGGTCCAACTTCTATGACTTTCTCTGGCAAAAAAGCTTGTTTCCACCATCTCCCCCCCAAATATGAAATGTTTTTTTTTTAAGTACTCTCTGCCCAGAAGATGAAATGAAGCATTTATCCACCTGCCGCCATCCCCAGCTGTTAAAAAGTTATCCTATTGGTATGAAGTCTTCCCAATTTTGGTTTCCAGATGTATGGGTGCTGAGAAGATTTCTGCAGGAGTCTTATT
Source organism: Cebus imitator (assembly GCF_001604975.1). Taxonomy (NCBI): domain Eukaryota; kingdom Metazoa; phylum Chordata; class Mammalia; order Primates; family Cebidae; genus Cebus; species Cebus imitator. The sequence continues at coordinate 2,166,390 of NW_016107621.1, forward strand.
TTACCATCTCAAAGAAGCCCAGTGCCAGAAAGAGAAAGGTACTGGAAAGATAGATATGAAGGAAAGGCACTGTGTGTACCTGCATGAAGCTAGTGAGAAACTGTCTGGACCTGGTCGTCTCAGTAATGGCTGGATGAACAGGTGGGGGCTGAGAGGATATCATGTGGTGCAAGAAAAACTTGATATACTGACTTCCTTTCAATTCCTAGTACACACCAAGCTAGGAATTTTCATTTTTGAAGCTTCATGCATGACAAATTCAAAAAACATCAAAAAATGTCGTAACAAGTCAGGGAGAATGTTCTAGATTAAAAGAGACTAAAGAAGCATAGAAACAAAGTGCATGAAACCTGATTGGATGGATTTAAAAACAGCTACAAAGGACATTCTTTTGGACAACTGGGGAAATTTAAATAGTACTGTAAATTAGATGTTGAGTCATAGGTGGTGGCAAAGTAGAACTTCTAACAATCTTGTGGATCTGAAGATACAAAAATTGTAGGCTGGTGTCTGCCAAGTGGGAGGGAGAGTTAGGCTTTTAGATGGAGCCCTGAAAGTGATATATCCTAGAGCAGAGGTCCCCAATCTCCAATCTACAGACCAGCAACAATCCGTGGCCTGTTAGGAATGGAGACACACAGCAGGAGGTATCATGTAAGCATTACTGCCTGAGTGGCCTCCTGTCCAATCAGCCCCAGTATCAGATTCTCATAGGAGCACAAATTAAAATTTTACAACCAGAATCCCACATTGTGGGTGCCACAATGTTTGGTTTTATTGCAAATGGTAGCATGACTATAACAATTGCCACAAGGGTGGTGTAGTTAAAAAAAAAAATTGTTTAAAACTTTACTTGCCCAAGGTTAAACATTTCCCTTTTTGGGATTTACAGAGTTACAAGTGCAATATCATGTATAATTAAAAATTTCCTGCAAATATGCAATAAAAAGAAGTTTTAATATTTGGTAGCAAACTTTGAGAGGTAAGGGCAGAAATGACAAAAAGTATCTGTTTAGGTAAAGGTGGGACTGAGTCATATGAGTAACCGTTACTCAGTTACTTAATGTTTATGATTTTTAGCTTAAGATTTTCTATTTTTCCACATTGATATTCTGGTCGTATCTCTGGGCTGCTAAGGGTTGCTCCTTCAGCTTTTAGGCTTTGACTTCAGTGTGACGTATTTACGAGTTGACTTGTGTAACTTCTGCTGCCAAGAGCATTGAAAGAACAGTGTAGGGTCCCTTCCCAGCTTGGCTTAAGGAAGGATAGAGAGGAGAGTTTTCACTAATACTAAATTTCCTGGGTTAAATAGAGATCGTTTATTTCCTTGGACTTTGCTAGTTATGTCAATGCCTTGAGGCTTTCTTGCCTCTGACTTAGCTTCCTGATGAGCTAATTTATTTTCTTTGGCTACCTTATTTATTTTCTTTTGATGTTCCCTACAACGCATACCTGCTATTTCTTGTGTAAGAAAATCTGAGGATAATAGCCTGTTAATTTCCTGGTGATACTTTATGGGAGATTCATCAGCGGTTAAAAAAAAAAAAATGCCTTTTTAAAATGGCAGTATAAGCATGGAAAATTAGAAAAGCATACTTGGAGTTAGCATAAATGTTTTGAACACAGTGATCTCTGCCTCTGGGCAGTTCTGTTCCCAGTGTTTTTGTCACAGCTTGGACAGGGATGAGGTTACTTAACTACCTTGCTTTTGCTTAATTTATGTGCTGTTGTAAGAGCTATCAGCTCAGCCAACTGAGTGCTTGTGTTTGGGGAGAGTGACTACTGCTGATCCTGCCTTATGTACCTTCTTTACCAGCTGTTTTCTAGCTAAGAGTTCCCTTTAGAGGAAAGTGATCCTGCCACACTATGTGGGCTGTAAAAAGTTGAATTATTTTCTAGGGTTAACTTGGAGGCTTTTCTGACTAGCAGAGCTATGATGACAACACCTTGGAAGCATGTGTAAATAGGTCTTTCTAACTGCAAGTAAGGTTGAGAAAAATATAGGATTAGAGCCTTCCCTGCGATGTCCCTTTCTAAACTTCTCCTTCAGGATGAGCTGTTCCTCCACTGAATTAGGGAATAAAGAAATGTGCTCTATTAGTGCCTCTCTTAGTCTTTCGATAAAGGCTATAGAATTCTTATCTGGCTTTTGGTTCATTATAGATAGAGTAACTGAGACGTTTGGCCCTGGCTTTTCATAGGACTTTTAAAATGTGTTTAAAAGTTGGTTTCTTTTCCATTCATTTCCAGAGCCACTGTGGTTTTAGTTAGGGCTGTTTACCGGAACTGCTTCCCTCTCTATTGGGAATGGTGTTTTTGCTGTTTCTTCACTGTCCCTAACTGCTTTATTGCCTTTTGGTGTATTATAGGAGATAATTTCATCTCCGAAATTGTCTGCTGCTTGCAGAACTACCTGCTTTTTAGCTGCAGGTTTGGTTTACAAGCAGCATAACATCATACCATGTGAGGTGGAACACCTGATTAAATTTTGGAAAGCTTCTCTATACAGGGTTTTTAGAAAATCGGCCTAAGATTCCCTTTATTTGCCTAAGGTATTGTAATGAGAAGGGAATGTGAGGGGAGCCCAAATAAGGGGGATCCTCAGATGGTTCCCCTGAAAGTTTCTTTTTTTAATTATGGAGAACTGTTTTTCCTGGGCTTTTCTGATATGATTGCTAAAAGAGCTGGATTGATCTCACACCACTTACAAAGGTTTAGTAAAAATGCCACGCCCCTACGCAAAAGAAAATGAGTTACTTTTCTCCGTAAAGTTTTGAGTTTAACGAAGTTTCAGTGTTTCAGAGTGCACTGCAGAAGGGTACAAGCTGATGATAATTTATAACAGATTTACATAATGTAGCGAAAATAAAGGCATCCTCTTAGCCTCCTTCCTTTTCTTATGACTCAGAGTGGAGGAGAAGACAAGGAGCATCCTCCGAATACTTTCCCTCCCTGGTTTCTGGATCTCAGCACCATGTTAAATGTGCCCCCCATGGTTGTAGGCATGGTCCAAGCCATGCAACTGGATGAACTAAGTGATGGGGCTAATCATGCTCATCTATGCAATTTTATTTTTTTTAATTTTCCATTTTTTACATAAGGTGCATACTATATCTGCACTTCTCCCCATGTTATCCCTCCTCACCCTCACCACCCTCCGCTGTCTCTCCCCTACCCCCCCCAACTGCTCCCAGTGTGTGATGCTCCTCTCCCTAAGCAATTTTAGCTTATCCACCTGGTGTGATTTACTTTGATTTTCTAAACCTGTGTGATTTGCCTGGCTCCCAGAAAAAAAAATCTCTGGAGGGACTGTGTCACCTTTGCACAATACTTCTTTAATGGAGGCAATGTGCTAGATTGCCTGGTACTACAACTCATGCTAATGCACTTACCCTTAAAAAAAAAAAACACGTGTGGTTAACGTCCAAACTTAAAATACCCTTACTAATTAAGTACTGTCTTAACTGGAGACAGAATAGGTGCCTTAAAAGAAGGTAGAAACCGAATGGCTGTTTTCCTACGGATAAAACAATATCAGAACTAAACTCTGGTTGTGGAAGACATCTAATTCCTAACTGTTGAAAGCAAAGCTTTCCCATCCACAGAAGTAGCAGTAGAAAAGCACAAAATGGCAAAATTGTGAACCTGTAATCTATCACAGGGAACCAACAATGTGTCTTACGAACAGGATTTTTATTTCCACTAGGTGGTGGTGTTGGCTTAGAAATACCATGTGCTTACCAGAGACACTGTAGAGATAAGTTTATTGAGTTACTGCCTGTCTTGATTGTGACCTTATTTAAGAGACCTGTTTCTCTTAACTGTAAAGATTCCTGCACATTAGGCACACACACATAGAGTGTAAGTGACCACGGATAGGGAGAGAAAAAACATTTGGCAACAGGATAGCTGGAAGAAACCCTTGAAACTAAAGGGCAGATTTAAAGTTGAGATTCACTCCATACCCACCAGTTTGATGAAGAAATTTCCCATTCATGGCCAAAACACCAAAATGATAGGGCTTCAATGACTGGAGGAACGCCAGGGTCCTTGGTCCTGTGCTAATAGGATTAATGCCACGGACACACATGGAGTGATTTTAAGGAGTAAAAAATTTAATAGGCAAGAAAGAAGAAAGGAAGAAGAAAAGAGCTCCTCTGCACAGAGGAGGGGTGATTTGAAAAAAGAAAACCCTGTGTGCAGGAAAAAGTGGCTGCTTATATTGGGATTCTGGAGGAGTCAATGTCTGGTTTCCATAGAGCTCAGCAGACCGGTTTGACCAGGTGTATTATTTATGTAGCCCATGAAGAACCTGACCTGAACACATGGTGTTATCTGGAGGTGGCCACAACAGTTGGTACACCTGGTGACAAAAAAACAAAAACAAAAACAAAATCAAAAAACCCAACAGGAATAGCCATGTTGAGTAAGCCCCCTTTCTCATGGCCAGCAATTGCATATCAGTTTGTTGGCCTGGCCCTTCAAGTTGCCTTTTCTGTTAGAAAACAAATGGATTGGAGGATGCTTCTTATGACAGAAAAATTTTCACTAAGAACCTTTACCCTTACTATCTGCCTAAATACTATTTCTTAATAACTCCCATATCAGAAGGATAAGAAATAATGTTCATGCAGGTCACAAGAATAAAAAAACAGAGCCAATTCCATGATATGTGATACCTAAAAATGGCTTTGGAAGTGACTATTTTATTGTGGCCAATGTTTGACCTCCTTTAAAAGCTGCGGTATCATGACAGTGTGGTGCTGGCTTAAGAAGAGACACAGGAATCAAGGGAGAAGAATAGAGAGTCTAGAAACACAGAGTCACCTGAGAGTCCGCAATAGGCTAAGACCATCGCATTGGAAAAGGACAGTCTTTTCAACACATGATGCTGGGGAAACTGGACTTACACACACTGGTGCCTTACCTTCTAACACATACAAAAGTAAACTCAAAATGATATCAAATAATAAACGTAAGTCCTTCAATGATAAAAGCCTTAGGAGAGACACAGACAGATATCGTCATGACATGAGATTTGGCAATGATTTCTTGAATATCGGCTGTAAATACAGATGAAGTGCACTTTATCATTTTTTGTTGTTGTGATTTGGGCTCTTGGCTTTATTTTCATAGTTATTAAAACATTAAAAAATTCTCAAGAAATCCATGGTGCAGACATAAATAATATCATAATTTATTTCTGGATTCTAATGAATGCTGTCTAATTAGTATTATCAGACAGATGTGATAAGAAAGACATTTGTTTATTAAGAAAGCAGTTATCAAGACACTCAGCATAGATTCACAACTGCCTAACTTCAGTGAATTGGTAGGCAATAAGAATAGCTGTCTTCATGATTGTTTTATGAAAGTAGAACCATAAATCTTTTGAGTAGGTTTGATGGGAAGAGGAGGGTAAAAGCCCAAGTAACAAAGGGAAAAACAGACAAAGTGCACTTTGTCAAAATTCATCACATCTGTTCATCAAAGACCACTGTAAAAAGGGTAAACAGTCAATTGACAGAATGGAAGATAATGTGCAAATCATATATCTGAAAGGTGATTATTATCTAGAAGAGGGGTCCCCAGGCCACAGATAAATACCACTCCTGGCCTCTTAGAAAACGGGCTGCATACAGCAGGAGGCAAGCAGTGGGCAACCAAGCAAAGCGTCATCTGTATTTATAGCTATATCCCATCCCTCACATTACTGCCTGAGCTCTGCTTCCTGCCAAATCAGCAGTGGCATTAGATTATCATAGGAGCGTGAACCCTATTGCAAGCTGGTTGTGTGAGGGATCCAGGTTGTTTGCACCTTACGAGAGTCTAACTAGTGCCTGATGATCCAAGGTAGAACAATTTCATCCAGAAAGCACTACCCCAACCCCCACCACACACACATCCCTGGTCCATGGAAAACCTGTCATCCACAAGACCATGCTCTGGTGCCAGAAAGGCTGGGGACTGCTGATCAAGAACATATAGAGACCCTCAACAACCCAATAACAATGACAAAAATATCCCACCCAATTTAACAATGGCCAAAGAACGCCAAAAGACATATCTCCAAAATAGATATAAAAATTGCCAATGAGCACATGAAATGACACGCAACATCACAAGTCCTCAGGGAATGCAAAGTCAGAGCCACAGTGAGATACCACTTCATGCTTATTAGGGTGGCTATGATGTTTCAATGCAAAATAACAAGTGTTGGGAGCACGTGGAGAAACTGGAACCCTTGAACACTGCTGCTGGGCGTGGAAAATGGCATGGCCACTGTGGAAAATATTATGGCAATTCCTCAAAAAGTTTACCATATGATTCAGAAATACCACTTCTGAGTATACACCCTAAAGTACTGAAGGAAGAGAGCGGTGTTTGTACAGTGATGTCCATAGCATTGTTCATTATTCACTACAAGCAAAAGATGGAAAGAACGCAAAAGTCCATCTAAGGAGGTACCTCCAATGGAAGATTATTAGTTTTCAAAGTGGATGCCACTCTGATATTTGCTATCACACGAATGAGTCTTTAAAGTATACTAAACGAAATAAGCTTGACTCTCCAGGAGGTTATAGGTACAGGCTGGAGAGGGAAGGTAATGGGGCAGGGGTGGGAGCTATAAACATTTGGACCCTTCTTCCAGCAGCTTTCTTGGGCCTTCAGGGCCTGCTTAAGCCTCATCTCACATAGATCAACTCTAGTTGGTAATGGAGAGCTGCTGTACTTGCCACACCTTTTGGCTGAGTGCATAAAACACCACCTGGCTCTTGTTACACAGCCAGGTCTCACAGTAAATTGGAGGCCATGGTTAAGCATTCACTCTACTAAGGCCCCGTGGACAGAGAAAGGCTTTTTCTGAAAAGCAGAGAATGGCATGAGGATGACATGGCTTTGCTCTAAAAGCTCCAAGGTCTCTGCTGTCATTCCTGTATACTCATTCAAACTTTCTGCCAAATTTGCCACTGACACTTCAAACACCACTTCAAGCACCTGCTGAGCTCCAGGCCAAAGAAATGTTCATGGAAGCGTAGTTCTGGTGCAGAGACTTCCCTTGTCCTGAGACCCACACAAAATTAACAGCTTTTTAAAATACTGCGTACGTAGGCCAACAGAATGTACCCATGTGAGGCAAGTGTTGTCTCCAAAATCCAAAGCAGCTTACTAGGCATGCGCCCCTTTGTTGGTGACAGAACGGGCCTCATGCAACAACTCTACTTGCATCTGAGAAGGAGCATCTTTGCACGCTGCAGTCACTGGCTGCCTGAAAATTTCACTGAATGGGAAACCACCTGAACTTTTCTAGGATTTATTTCCTACAGTCTGGCACACACAAGTATCTTACCAGTATGACTAATGTCATGACCACCTCCTAACCACCAGGTCTCATCAGCATATCATCATCAATGTAAAAGGCCAGCCTGATGTCTTCCAGAAGAAGTGAACAAAGTGTCTGTGGACTAATTTGGACACAGGGGAGCTGTTATCATCTGTGGTGGGACAGTGAAGGCAGCGGATTGTGTCAATGCGGAAGCTAATTGCTTCTGGTTGCCTTTACTTACAGGTAACAAGAATAAACCCACATATTTGCCAGATGGATAGATGTACACCATGCACCATGGGATGTGTTAATTTGTTCAAGCAATGAAATTACATCTGGTGACTGCACAAATCTGGTACAGCTGCACTTGCAGTGCCTGTCTGATGAAGCTGATGAGAACCCACTGTCATTCTCCAAGAGCCAATTGTTTCCTACACAGGCCATATACGTGAGTGAATGGGGATGTGGTGAAATCACCAGTCCTGGATCCTTCCAGTCCTTCCCGGTTGCACTAATCTCTCCAGGTCCTCCAGGAACATGGTATTGCTTTCGCTTTTCTGATTTTGCAGGTGGAGGCAGCTCTAATGGCCTCCGTTGGCCTTTGCTACCCTCATAGACCTCCCTGCACAAGTCAGAGAACCAATGTGAAATTCTGCCGTTCGCTGCGTGTGTCTATTCCACTTATGCCATTTGCTCCACAAATTCTGCCATTTGCTGAGTGTGTCTAGTCCACTATTCCAGTAGACAGACAAAGGCTTTTTCTCAAAAGTGGAGCGGGTATCTACAAGGATGACATGGCTTTGCTCCAGAAGCTTCAGAGTCTGTGTCATAATTCATGTATAGGAGCCTGCTGAAATTTCTGAGTATCTCTACCTGCCACTGACATTGAACAAATACTACTGATGCTGAGTAAATACCATCTCTAACGGCCACTGATTCTGGGAAATAAGCAACATGAAACTCAGCAAATACCGGCAGATAGATAGGGGGCCAACTGAGTAGCTGCCAAAGAACTTAATCTTATGATTCTCGCTAAACTTTAAACCAAACTGAAAATCTGATTATGTTTTCTTTTTACAACAGTTATAAAGCCATGAGTAAATTCTCAAGAAATCCACTGTGCAGACATAAATGATTTTATTATTCACTTCTGGATTCTTACGAATTCTGTTGCATCAGTTTTTCATAAAGCAGTTATAGAAAAAGACATTACGGAAACAGCAAGACGCTCAGAGTAGAAAAACAATTTCCTGCCCTTGTTGAATTGTTAAGAAATAAAAATTGCTTGATTCATAATGACCGAGACCAGCTCGGCTGTAGAGACCCCCACCCAGGTGGTGCTGAAGGAATTCAGAGGTAGACACTCAGACAGAACAGCAAAGTGGGTCTATCCAGGGGGGAAACAGCCTTCCGAGTTGAGATCCTCAGGGGGCTGACAGTATTCGGAGCTGAAGGCCTCAAGCAGACTCTGACCCATACATTTATTCTCTCTGAACAGGTGATGATTATTAACAAACAGATGTTCGGTATTTTCTCATAACACAAAAATGTACCAAGAAAGCAGCTGGTGCCCACTTACCACTGATCACAGAAAAATTAAAAAGTATTCTCCATGAGGGAGCCATGGGTCAGATGTCCCAGGCTTAAATAATTGTTTTAACCGGTGTATGATATTTATATATTGTCCTGCCCCTTTAGACTGCCCCAAGGAGTTTTCTATTTGGGGGTGGGAGTGACTAGGTTTTCCTTGACATCGTTCTTCCTATCAAACAATATATTCTGTACACTCAGCATTTCTCAGCAATCATACACTCAGCATTTCTCAACACATAATTGTTCTATGAGAGTAGGATCATAAGATTTTCCCATAGGTATGAGAAAGCTACAGTAGAAAGCAGAGGGTAAAGGACAGCGTGGAGGTTTCTGGACTGGGAGAGGGGACTTGGGGCTTGAATAACTAAGTCACAGGGTAGGAGGGGCTATGTCAGAGCTGAGCAGAGGTGAGTAGGAGCCACATTATCTACACTAAAAACACAAGGCGGGCACTCATGGGGGTCCCCTTCCTCCTACATGGACTCCAAAGCTCACAAGTCCCTTCACTCAACCAGGAAAACCAAGAATGAAACTCCTTTGCTCTCCCTCTGAGTTAAGACATAAAGGATATAAAACTTCATGTCTGGAATTGTTGAGGCACAGACTTAGAAAAAGGGAATTTATTTAAATAGTGCTCATGCATGATTATGCCCTGTTTCCATCCCCCCCCCCACCCCTCAGGCTGAGAAAGAGAAAAGCCATTTCACAGAGGAGGATCTGCAGGCTCAAAGAATGAGGACGGCAGCCACTACTTTGTAGAGTGCAAATCTTGGTAAGAGGTGGGCCAGCTGCGGGGGCTCACGCCTGTAATCCCAGCACTTTGGGAGGCAGAGGTGGGTAGACCACGAGGTCAGGAGGTCAAGACCAACCTGGCTAACATGGTGAAACCCCATCTCTACTAAAAATACAAATTATTAGCAGCCATGGTGGCATGCACCTGTAGTTTCAGCTACTTGGGAGGCTGAGGCAGGAGAATCGCTTGAACCTGGAAGGTGGAGGTTGCAGTGAGCCGAGATTGTGCCACTGCACTCCAGCCTGGGCGACAGAGCAACACTCCGTCTCAAAAAAAAAAAAAAGACACGGATACAAGGTGAACCCTTTGGTCAGGGCACACAGTGTCCAATCTCACTGATGATCTCCCCTTCAGCCTCTATTCCCCACCCACAGACCCATGCACGGACATGGGGTAATATACCAATATTGCCAGTCCTGCAGTGTCCACTACTGCTCCCTCTCCTGCAGGAGCCTGGGCCTTGATCTTAGAAAACCTTTTCTTACACCCAGCCCTCTCCTAAGAGTGGCTTTTCCCCTGCAGCCTTTTCCTTTTGGGTGGCCTCTGTGCAAGCCCCATCCATCCAAGATGCTCTACAGATTCTAATCCTCAGAGGGTTTTGCTTCCTGCCTTCCCAGGAGGGCTGTGCTGGTTCTGGATAATTATGTCTACTTGGTGAGCGAAAAGAGTAAGATTTGATTTACATTTCAGGGAGTCTACAGTCTGTCTGAAAAGTTTTTCTAAAGAACAAATGATCTGCATGAGGAGACTATAATAATTTTGGTTAGAAAGCCATATTTGCAATTGTATCAAACTGAACCCCTCAATGTACAATCTAGAGTAAAACTGGTATCTATGTGTTGGCATATTCATAAAATTCCAGAGTGTAGAGCAGTGAAAATGAAGGAATTCGAGCTCCACGTAGCAATACAAATGAACCCGAAAAACAAAAATGTGAACAAAACATGCATAACCCTAAAAAAAGACCTAAGAGAGCAGGCATTTTCAAGCAACATTCCACTACATAGTGGAACTAAAAGGAATGCAAAGAAGAAAGGCAGGAGCATGTTCGCCTGTGGGGGCAAGAAGATCACATGGTGGGTTAAAAACAGGTGGACCCAAAGTGTGTTAGCAACAGGCTGTGCATAGAATTGGAGTGTTTACTCAAGTGCTAGATTAATAATTACTTAGCATATACAGTTCTTTAATAAGTAGTATCAAGTTTCCTATAAATGGTTTACATTAACTGATTATAAAACTGAAGAGCAAAATTTTTAAAAAAGAGTAATTTATAGATTCAATGCTATCTTCATCAAGCTACTGTTGACTTTCTTCACAGAATTGGAAACCACCACCTTAAATTTCACACGGAACCAAAAAAGAGCCCGCATAGGCAAGATAATCCGGCGGGGGTGGGGACGCAAAAAAAAAAAAAAAGGCATTAAACTACCTGACTTCAAACTATACTACAAGGCTACAGTAATCAAAAGAGCATGGTACTGGTGGCAAAATAGAGATATAGACCAATGGAACAGAACAGATGCCTCAGAAATAATGTCACACATCTACAACCATCTGATCTTTGAGAAAGCTGACAAAAACAAGTAATGGGGAAAAGATTTCCTATTTAATAAATGGTGTCAGGAGAAACAATGTTTCTGAAATGTTGATTCACATGAATACCCAGAAAGGAAGAATAAGCTGCAGCTAGAGCCTAGGTGTGTGAGAGACAGAAGGGAGTAGCTCTCACCTGGCAGAGACAAGGGGCCTTCTGAGTGGGAAGAAAGAAGCAAGGACTATCTCAATCCTTCTCCACAGGTCCCACTGAGGATCAAGGCCAGTCATCTCCCAGAAACTCCGGAACAAACAGAAGCTTTACTTCTTTTTGTTGTTGTTGTTGTTGTTATTGTTAGAGACAGGGTTTCACCATGTTGGCCAAGCTGGTCTCGAACTCCTGGCCTCAAGTGATCCACCCACCTCGGCCTCCCAAAGTACTGGGATTACAGGCATGAACCACCGTGCCCGGCCCAGAAGCATTACCTTTTAGGGCCAACACCTTTCTCCAGAATCTCCACCTTTCTTTTTTAAACTATTGCACAAGTTAGGACAATGTACACCTTCCGGGTCGATTTCTGCACAGTGGAGAAAAAACTTCATGAGAGGCACGGAGGCTGGATTGCACAACCCTTCACTCCATCATTCTTATCTGTGCATTTCCGTGTTACTCCTTCCTCCCCCCTGGTACCTCCACCACGGTGATTTCCACTGCATCACAGACACAGGCCTGCAAACAGGGGTGGTGGTGTCAAGGTTACAGTGAGCTAGGGTTGCATGACTGCACGTAAGCCTGAGCAATAGAACGTGACCCTATCTCAAAAGAGAACAAATATCAGCCACTTGTAGATTCCCTCCAGTTATTTCTCTAGCCCACACTCTATTTGTGCAAGTACTGAAGCTGTGCTTTTAACAATCTGTGCGTCTTCTGGGAAGGACGTCCATGGCCCTTGATGATTGCGATGCATGTGCATCCCACACATACGGGGTTTACTGTTCTCTTGTTATTTCCCTCTCTCTTTCAACAAGTATTATTTCTCACTGGAGTGAATTACTTTACTGTTACATCCTTGTATCTTGTTTTCACAGTTTCAGAGTTGAAAATGAAGGCAGGGCAGTGTTCCAGAAGAACCCAACATCTTCTTTCAGTAACATCTAACTGGCCCCATACATGCCAGGGATTAGGGTAAAAGTCTTACATACATTAACTGTTCTATCCATGCGAACCTCCTACAAAGAAGAAATTTCTAGTAATCCTCTTTGGATGGGGGAAACTGAGATAGAGAACATTTAAGTAACAGATCTAAGATTGCACTACTAGTAAGAGGCAAAATCAGGACAGAGATCCAGGTAGCCTGGCTCCTGATGCCTAACTCATAACTATGCCCCCGCCCCTATTTCCTCAGGAATAAGAGGCCTGACTGTGGTAGAGTGGGAATGAGGAGGCCCGAGTTTGCCCTTGGTCTCGAACCTCCTGCATCATGAGAATCTGTTATAGAAGGAGAGGCCGTACCTGGCCCTGCCTGTCTCATCCACTCTCAATCTCCGTGGCAGACACCACATACATGGCCTGTGTACTTGTCTGGTCATTCTTGAGTGACAATTAGAGGGACACGGATCCTCCCTTTTGTGTGAGTACTCCATGGTCCAAGGATGGTGCGTGGTAGAGGAAGAGGGAGAATATTTACTTAGGAGGTGGTCTCATGTGAGTGATGTGGAAATGTCTACTTGGCAGCATGGAGACACCAAGCAGGTGAAGGTCCTGGTGCAGTTCCTGCACTGTGGGCCAGTCATACGGCCTACGGGAGGAGGACACTCAGTGGGTTTGGGCTGTGGCTCTTTATCAAGGAGCATAGAATTTTCAAGGAATGGATAACTTATAGCCACAGGTCAGTCACTGTGGCTCAGTTTCCATCTGGGAACACGGGCAGAGCGTCTCACTTCTGAAGGTCAGGAGGAGCTGAAGCAACCCCACAGGGATGAGGGTTATAGCAGCACCAGAAAGGCTTCTGTCTGCCCTGAGGAAAAGGGCGAAGGAATTTCTATGTGTGTCCTGTCTGTGCCCCACAAGGGAGGGTTTTGCACAATCTGCTGTGTGCTTTACCCTCAGCAATGACCCACAGCTGCAGGGGTATTCCCACACAGGAGTGAATGAGGACTCAGACATCACCTTCCATTTCTGAGTGTATCTTGGCCATTGTGTGGTCATGAACATTCAGTGCCTATAGAAGCATACAGGGCTACGATTTCATTTGCTTTATAAACAAATCCTGGCATAAACTGCTCTACACATTACACATTACAAGTTGATTTGTTCTTAAAGAATATATCTTGAGGACATCACCTAACCATGGTGGTGTCTCAGTTTTTAAAGACTGCATACTATCTCAATAGGAGTACCCAAAATTATTGAACTTGACCTTTTTGATGTGCATTTAGGTTGTTTCCAATGTTTTGCTCTCACAAATAATGCCACATTAAGCTCTCTAATCAACCCTTTTGTCATTACCAACCTTCTGATACTTATATTGGAAGATAATTACAAAGAAATGGAATAACTGGGTCGAAAATGTGTGCATGTAAAATCTGATATATTAACACCTATAAGGTAACTTTCTCTATAGACCTCAGTAGTAAAGAATATGTTCAAACTTTCTGGCCTTCCCTAATGTTTATGCCCAAAGATTTACATTTTATTCATATTTGGGAATCTTTTTATATGCTAATCAGCTATTAAAAATAATATCGTATGTTTTGCAACACTTGTCCTGTTTTAACTCTCTAGGAACACGAGTTTCATTCTTGGCCACCACCAGCTCACATCTCAGAGACTGTAAAGAGAAACTAGGACACTGGCAGTGAATGGCAGTCATAGTTCACGGAACTGAAATATAGGCATTACATGACCGAACCGATGTGAAATTCTACCATGTTCTGAATGTGTCCAATCCTTTTATCCAACTTGAAACTGAGCGAATAATCACAGATCAATTTGGGACCCACGGGGAGGCTGCCAAGGGCTCTTCATTACTTTACTTCCTTATGACCCTGGGTAAACTTTTAAGCAAACTGAAAATCTGACCATGTTTCCTTTGCACATCTAGTTAAAAGCCAGATAAAGTTTCCCAAGAAATCCATGGTGCAGACATAAATGATTTCATAACTCACTGTTGGAATCTTGCAAATTCTATTTCTATCACATCACTGTTAAGGAGAGAAGTTATAGAAAAGACATTTTTTTATTAAGAAAACAGCAAGACACTCAGAGTAGATACAAAACTGCCTGTCCTGGGTGAACTGGCAGGAAATAAAAAATTTTCAATTCATGGCTGTTTTATTCAAGTAGAGCCATAGGACTTTCCCACAGGTGTCAGAAAGGCTGTGATAGAAAGAGAAGGGTAAGGGCGTGCATGCAGGTTTCTGGACTGAGAGGTGATTTGGAATGTGAATAACTGAGTGAGTAGCAGGGTGGGAGGGAATGTGTCAGCTGAGCACGGCTGAGTGGGAGTCACACTCTACAATGAAGAGAGTGGGGCACTCGTGGGGGCTCCCTTCCACCTACCTGAAGTCCAAAGCTCACAGGTCCCTCCACTCAACCAGAAAAAACAAAAATAAAACTCCTATGCTGTCTCCTTCTCAGGTTAGGCATGAGGAATATGCAACTTTGTTTCAGGAAAGGTTGAGACCCAGACTTAAAAAAAGCTAACTTGTTCAAGTAAAAAGTGCTCATGGATGACCATACCCTGCTCCCACCCTCCCTGCAGACTGAGAAAGGAAAAAGCCATTTCACAGAGGAGAAGCTGCAGGCTCCAATAGTGCCCAGGGCAGTCACTGCTTTGCAGAGTGTGAACCCTGGCTGGAGAAGGATGCAAGGTGAAGTCTTTGATCAGGGCACACAGTAACAGCTCTCCCTGATGGTTTTCCTTGCGGGGCCCATTCTTCTCCCCCCACTAACATGGGGTTATGACACCTCCATTGCCATCCCCTGCAGTGCCTACCACTGTAACCTATCCCATGTCAGAGCCTGGACCCTGATCTCAGAAGACCCCTCCTGACCCAACAGTCCATTCCTAAGAGTGACTTTTCTCCTTGGAATGTCTGCTTTTGGGTGGACTCTGGGCAGCCCCATCTGTCAGAGGTCCTCTAAAGATTCGAATCCTTAGTGTGTCATGATTCTTGCCTTCTCAGTAAGTCTCTGTTTGCCTTATGAACAATTTCTTGCATTCACAGTCAGAAAGGGAGAGATTTGTTTTAAATTTCAGGGAGCCTATGATATGTCTTGGAATTTTCCATGAAGAAAAAAATGATCAGCATGAGGGGACTGGGACAATTTTGTGTAGAAAGCAATGTTTGCAATTGTCCCAAGCTGGGACCCTCCCAATGTCCATCAACAGTAAAACTGGTATGTATGTGTTGATCTATTTATAAAACTTCAGAGTATACAGCAGTGAAAATGAAGTAACTACAGCTGCACACAGCAATACAGATGAATCCTAAAAACAGAAATGTCAACTAAAGATGCATGACCCAGAAGGAGCCCTCCTGGAAAATCACCTACAAGCAACATTCAACAAAGTGATGAAACTAAAAGAAAAGCAAAGAGGAAAGGCAGAAGCAGGGTTGCCCATGGGGGCAAGAAGGTTACACGGCAAGGAAGCGACAGATAGGAAACAACGGGTGTCACCAACAGGCCATGCCTAATATTGAAGTGCTATTTTAATAATTCCTCATCAAAATACAGATTGTTTGGTAACTTGGATCAACTTTTGGAAAACACTTTCAATTTACAGTCAATAAAGCTGAAGAGGAAAACAAAGAAAGAGAGGGAACAAATGGAAGGAGAGGAATTCTAACACATTCCTTCTTCAAATTCTAATACAGGTTTTCGAGATGTTTTCTATTATCAGAGAAAGAGAACTTGAGGAAGGTTCCTGAGTCTTCCACCTCGGGTGAAGACTTCACTATGGCTGAAGTCCAATCACCTGCGCCTGCGCCTGTCCTCACATGGGTCTGGAGCTACGGAGCACACAACTCAAGGACTAGACTTAAGAATCTCGCCTGTCTCCTTGAATCTGCAGAAGCAGGAGCTCTTGAGATTTCAATGCACATGGACACCAAAAGAGAAAGGAGATGGTGTGGCTGGAGCCCAGGTGTGTGAGAGTGGTCACCACTCACCAGAGCCAAGGGGCCTGGCGTGGGCTCATGAGGACACAAGGACTTTCTCCACCTCTCCCCCATGTTTCTGCTGAGGATCAAAGTCAGTGCTCTCTCAGAGACTCTGGAGCAGAGAACAGGATTACATTCGAGGGCCAAAGCCTTTTCCACAATCCCCACCTGTTTCTCATTGCACAAGTTAGAAAAATGCACACCTGCCAGGTGGATTCTGCACAGTGGAGAAAATGCTTCATGACAGGCATGGAGGATGAACATCAAAACCTCTCATTGCATCATCCTTATCTGTGCATTTCCCTGGTGATCCCTTTTTCTCCCCTGATACCTCCCTCCCTGTCTGTCATAGGCCTGCAAACAGGTGTGGTTTTGACTCAGCTTCTTTCTAACATCTTACATCCTATCCCACAGGGAAACCTTGCTGGGAGGGGCTTGGAAACAGGAATGAAGCCAGAGGGCAGGGCTGCCAGGGACCATTTAAATGCTGCAACTCCAAGAGATTCACACAGAAGACTGGACCCAATTTGGAACAGCCACCCAGAGGGAGACAACAATGTCACCACTAACTGTGAGTTGAAAAGGCACAACCTTCAATAATCTCAAGTCACAGAAAAAAGGAAAGAGGGAGATTTTATGAGATACAAATATGAGCATTTCTACCGTGAGTTGCAAGCTTGTGAATGAGATAACCTACGGCTCTGATGTCTGAGATGCTTGTGGTTGTGGGGTGTGGACCCTGGGCCACTGTAACCCTCTGTGACCAAGTGATGGTTTCTGATGAGAATGGTGTCTGTTGAGATTATACGACTTTAGGTGGGAGGCGGATGGCCCATCAGGACATGCGGGTATGTGCCTGAGTGTAAGGGGGTGACTATGCTTTGTCATAGTAACTGTGATGTGACTGTGTGAGCACAGCCAGATCAGCGTGTGAGCATCTTTATATGCACAGCAAGTGGGCATGTGTGACTCTGAGTGGTGCGGCTCCGTGTGACCCTGGGTGTATGTGCTGGGATGTGACTGGGTGTTGAACTGGAAACATGCATGTGAACTTCTGTGCATGTGAAGGTTTCTCCGCACACAGCAGCACCTCTGATGAAGCAGCTGTGCCTCTTCCCATGTATGTCAATGTGGATCCCAGGGGGCAGAAATGGTGGGGATTTTGGGGACTATGAGTTACCAAGGACTGGTCTCTGAGCATTCACGAGAGCAGAATGCACAAATTCTTGGGAGCCTCTTCTCATGCAGAGTCGGGGAGAGGGAGGCAGGCTTTGCTGGCGTGCATCTGCAGGTGGAATCTGCACACAGTGACCACTGGCTCCTGCCTCCAGCCTCAGGTCTCTCCCTGTCCCACATCTTAGCCTGTCCTTCACACTGAGCACCAGAATGGTGGGCAGGTTTTGATTCACTAGGTAAGAGCATTGGGGGACTTGGTTTCAGATATGGAATCACCCAAAACCAGCAAGGAACTTTAGCTTCAGTTCAGACAGAGCTTACAGTGGATATTCATCAAGAAGTTTGGTGAGGCCTGTAATCCCAGCACTTTGGGAGGCTGAGGTTAAAGGATCACCCGAGTCTAGGGGTTGGAGACCAGCCTGGGCAACACAGCAAGATTCTGTCTTTCCAAACATTTAAACATTTGCTGGGCATGCTGATATGTGCCTGTACTCCCAGATGCTTGGGGACTGAGGCTGGAGGATTGCTGCTGTCCAGGCATTCAAGGCTGTAATGAGCTGTGATGGTGCCACTGCATTCTGCGGATTAGTGTACAGGTTTTACACATATTAACTCATATATTACTGAAAACGTCCTACAAAGTAGGACCTTTAGAAAATCCTGCCTGTATTGGGGAAACTGAGGAGGGGAAGTTCAAGTAGTGAATCTAATGTCACACTGTTGGCTGGGTAAAGTGATTCACTCCTGTACATCAGCAGTTTGGGAGGCCAAGGCAAGAGGATCTTTTGGACCTAGGAGCTCTAGACTAACTTGGGCAACAACAAGAGACTCTGACTCTCCACAAACATAAAATATGAGCTGGTTCTGTGATGCGGACCCGTAGTCTCAGCTACTTAGGGGGCTGAGGTGAGAGGATTGCTGGAGCCCTGCAGGTTGAGGCTGTAGTGAGTGAGCAGAGATGGGCTCACTGCACTCAAGTCTGGGGAATATAATAAGACCCCATCTTAAGAATAGTGTTCAAAAAATGTTAACCTCTCACTTCTAGCAGAAGGCAGAATCAAGGAGAAAATTGAGGCAGCCCAGTTTCTGAAGCTCTGCTTTTAAGTATGTATTCAAGAATACAGGGTTCTGATTGTGGTAAGGTGGGAGAGGGGAGGCCTCAGGGTCTACCCTTCAACATCTAACCAACTGCCTAAAGGGAATCTGTTATAGCAGGGGAGCATGGCCTGGTGCCTCTCACTCAGTCTCAATTTTCTGGCAGGTGCCATACACACAGGCTGTGTCCCTGCATAGTGGTACTTCTGTGACAATCCAAGGGAAACCTGTCCAACCTTTCATGTGAGTATTTTTGTGTCCAAGGGTGGTGGGGTGGAGAAGGGAGAATATTTGCTCAGGGGGTGACCTCATGTGAGTGACGCAGAAATGTCTAGCTGGCAGGATGGAGGCACCATGCAGGTGCAGGTCCTAGAGACCCTCCAGCACCTGGCGAGAAACCTGACATGGCTGCACCGTGGGCCAGTCACGAGGCCTAGGGGAGGAGGACAGGCAGTGGTTGAGATTGTGGCTCCTTACCTATAAAGGGCCACAAAATTTTCATGGGGTGGACACTCATAAGGTTAGTGACTGTAGTTCAGTTTCTGTCTGGGAGTCAGGGGCAGAGCATCTTCTCCCACCCTTCCCTAGGGCAGAAGGAAGCAGCCCCACAGAGAGGAAGCCTGCATTATCACCAGGAAGGCTTCTGTCTGCCCTGGAGAAAAATGGGAAGGATTTGTGGGTATGTTGTGTGCGTACGCAACAAGACAGGGAGCTGCTCAACACACTGTGTGCTTTCTCTTCAGCAATGAACCACAGCTACAGGTGGATTTCCACACTGCGATGGATGATGTCTCAGACATTGCTTTCCATTTCCAAGTGTACTTTGGCCGTTATGTGGTCATGAACAGCCGTGAGAATGGGGCCTGGAAGCAGGAAGTGAAATGCAACAATATGCCCTTTGAGGATGGCAAAGACTTTGAGCTGTGCATCTCAGTGGTGGACAATGGGTACCAGGTGAGTGCCCAAGGAGCTCCCAGCACCTGGCCTCCATGGGCTCCCAGAGCAAGAGACAGCTCTCCCCGTCCTCCAAGAAACTCTTGGAGCCTATCTCCCATAACTACCTCTGTCTCAAGCTTTTCCTCACACACAGAGGGGATACTTAACTTTTGTAATTTTCCTCTCTCTTTCAACAAGTGTTGTTGCGTGCACTGCCATCATCTCTGCTTGCACTGCCATCCACAGCTCCTTCCCAAATCTGACCAGGGTCAAGGGTGGCTCACCTACCATTTCCTCCATGGTGGAGAATCTCCTCTTCAACCACAGTTCTCATTTCCACTTATGCTATTATTTCAATTTTCATGTAGCTAAATGAATAAAATTGTTTTAGTCAGTCCAATATGAAGACTTTGTTACTCCTGATGCCAGAGTCTCAGAAGAATATTACTAGCTTCTCTACTCTTCTTCTAAAGATAGTCTATGCTTATGGGCGCATATATATACACACACATATATATTTTCATTTCTTTTAAACCGATGCTGGCATAGATTTCTCTACACATAACACTTCAAGAACTACAGTTATTTGTACCCAAAGTATATACCTTGAAGAAATCATCTATCCACGGTGCTGTCTCATTTTTTAAGGATTGCATATTATTCCCCTCAAAAAATTACCAAAAATTGTTGAATATGATCTTTACAAAAGCACTGAGGTTTTTTTCCAATGTTTTGCTCTCACAAGGGATGCTGTATTAAGCTTCTTAATGATTAGAAACCTTTTATCATTATCAACCTCCCAATACTTACATTGGAAGGTAATTACAAACAAATGGAATAACCCATTCAAAATCGTTTGCTTTAAATTAGAGAATACAACTTAGAAGAGGACTTCCTATAGAGCCTCAGTAATGAAAAATGTGATCAAACTTTCTAACATTTCAAAGTGTATGCTAAAGGATTCACATTTTATTCAGATTGAAGTCAGGGATTTTTCCCCCTATGTTTATAAGATGTTAAAGGTGATATCTAATGCTTTGCAACATCTGTGCATTTCCATCTCTCTGAGAACACTTGGGTTTTATTCTGACACCACCAGCTGAGATCTGGGCTACTCCAAAGAGAAGCTGGGCTATGAGAAATGAATGTGAGTCAGTTCACGTAACTGAAATGTATGCATTCAATGAAAACTGTCGAGCACTAACCCCGTGGCAGGCCCTGTGCATGATGATGAGATTCAAGTTTATGAGACACAGTACCTGACCATGGGGATCTTCCAGGATAGACAGAAGACCAAACAAACACATATGACACAGAGTGGTAGAACCTCTCTGGAGAATGAGAGGAAATGCTGAAAATGTAGTGAGCAACTATCTCAAATAATCACAAAAGGTGGTCTGTAAAAAGAAGTGTGTCTACTCGCTTCAGATGTATAATTAGGTATTTTCTGTTTGCATGTTGCAGGTACTACGACATAGCAGAGAGCAGGTTGAAAGCTTGTTTAGTGAAATACTGTCTTTCTAATGCATGTTTCCTCTTCTAGGTAAAGGTCCATGGCCAGTGCTATTACACCTTTGACCATCGACTCCCACAAGGGTCTGTGAAGATGTTACAAGTGTGGAGAGATTGCTCCCTTACCTCAGTGAGTGTCCAGAATCAAGGGTGATAGCCAGGCTCTTCACTTTCAAAAAAATTCCTGTTTCTCTTCGGCCATGGATTCCCAGAGCTGGCTAACAACATGATCTGTCCTCACTTCAATTCTTACACTTGCTCATTAAAACTTCATCAAGCTTTACAGAATTTGCTTCTTTCTTTCAGGGGGAAAAAGAAAGTGGTCTTTACTAAGAGGGCCTCAGGGATTCTATGGGTGGCATGAAGGAGTCAAAGGGAATAAATCTTCCCGGCACAGAAGCAGTGAGTGACAAGTCCACTGAAATACCTGAGAAGACATTAGGAATAACACCCTTCTACAGCATGGACTTTATGTCAGACACTGAACTAAAATTGCTACCCAATTTCAGATGAGTCACTGCACTGAAATGTCCAGTAGCTGTGTTTTCAGCCACACAGGGATAAGCGATGGGATTGGAGGCTTGAATAACTGAGCCATGACAGGGCTGGCGAGGCTGTGTCTGAGCTGAGCAGGGCTGTGTAGGAGCCCCGCTCTCTACACTGAAAGCAGAGGGGCGGGAAACCTTGAGGGCTCCCATTCTCCCACCTGAACCCAAAGTGTCACATATTCCTCCACTTAACCAGGAAAAGAAAAACAAGAAGAAAACTGCTTGTGAAGGAAACTCATATGCTTTTTTCCCTAAGTTCCAGAAAAAGGCATATACAGTATCACTTCTGGAAAGGCAAATCCCACATGTACAAATCTGATTTATTCATTTAAAGAGTGTTCATGGATGAACAAGCCCTTCTCCCATCTTTCTGCAGACTGAGAAAGGGAAAAGTCATTTCACAGAGGAGCAGCTGTAGGCTCAAACAATGAACAGAGTAGTCATTACTTTGCAGAGTGTAAATCTTTGGAGGTCACTACTTTAAGAGTGTAAATCTTGTACAGGGATGAATGCAAGGCAAATCCTTTGATCAGAGCACACAACACTGGTTCTCACTGACGGTCTCCCTGCAGCCATCATTCTTCTCCACCCACAGACACAAGGTTAGGACACCTTTACTGCGACCCCTGCAGTATTCTCACTGCCTCTCTTCCCACTGTTGCTGCATCTCAGAAGACAACAACTGATGATCCAGCCCTCTTTTAAGAGTTATTTTATCCCTGGAGTGTCTCCTTTGGCGAGATTTCTGGGTCAGCCCCTTCCACCTGAGTTGCTCTAAAGACATTAATTTTCAGAGGGTCTTGATTCCTGTCTTCCCAATAAGTCTCTTTGTTTATTCTAGACAATTTTTCTATTCACCAGTCAGAAAGGGAGACATCTGCTTTACATTTCAGGGAGTCCAGAGTCTTTCTGGGGACTCTCCTTAAAAAACAAAGGAAATTATCATCCTGAAGAGACTGGGACAATTTTGTATAGAAGGCAGTGCTTGCCACAGTCTCAAGCTAGAAACCATCAATGTCCATCAAGAGTAAAACTGCTGAGTATGTGTTGGCAGATTCATAAAATGCAGGAGTGGAGATCAATGAAAAGGAAGGAACTACAGCTGCACAAAGCAATATGAATGACTCCTAAAAATGAAACGTGAACAAAAGATGCATGATCCAAAAAAAGCCCTCCAAGACAAAGCATATAATATGTTTAAGTAGTTTATGACCTTTGTAAAAGATAATTGGGAAGCAGCTTTCTACATATGGATTTAGACATGTCTCTAAGTTACTACGGTAAGTAAAAAATGAAGGCATGAACTAGTGTATATATATTATATACATAATGTAACTGTATATTGTATACACTATAAACCTGTGTGCATGTATATATAAACACACACACACACATATATGTGTATGTGTGTGTGTGTATAGTCGATTATCACATATCCAGTAGGCTCTCTCTATAAAATATACGGAGGGGAAATAACCTATACTCACATTTGCCTTTTATAGTATGACAACATTTTGGAAGAAAACAACAAATTAACAACTGCAATTACCTTGGGGGTTGTAGTGGAATAGACAAGAAATAGTTTAGCTATATTTTGCACCTTTTCTCTTTTGAGCTTTGTGAAGGCATTATCTATACAAATCCTTAAAAATAAAAACTAAAAGCTACGCAAAAGCATACCAATCCCTTACTTCAGATGTTCCTGAAAACACTTTAACACATAATATATGCAATATATATTTACTATTTTGATTTTATCTGTCATTTGAAATACCTTGAGGAAACAAAATTAATCTTTCACTAATTAGCCTTTATTGACTATGACACAAAGGGATTACAAACTCTAAAGTTTCAAAAGTTCTTCGATAGTCTTCCAGTCTTAATTTTAAAACGTAAGTTTAGCAAATTGGGTCATCTTGTTCTTGCTTTCATCCTCTTGGTTAATACCCGTGGGCCCTAGTATTGACACGTTGCTCAAACTTTCTTGCAATACCAACTTTTTCAGTGAGGCAAACATCAAAGACACTTTCCACAATGCCAGGACAAAAAATCTCCATCAAGCAGGATTTTAGTAAAAACAGGCTTCAAAAGACCCCACGATTCATTGTATTTCTTTTCCCTTGTTTCTTCATGATACTCTCCCTTTTTTTCAACTATGCAACAATTGCTCTCTTTTCCTTACAATTAAACATCTTATTTTCCACAATAAACAAGTTTTAGTTATAGGACTGGCAAATAATTATTCCTCAAACAAGCCCCAAAAAGAATGGCAGGGTTCTCTAAAGGTAGCTGCCCCTCTTTCGGTGTAAAGGTCACCAGTATTCCCCGTCTTTCAACCTATGGCAGCTGAGTTCTGAAGCCAGACGACCTAGCGCCACAGAGGCAAGAGATCTTGGATATATACAAAATAATTCCGATGGACGCTGGGCTAACGCGCTTGCGAGCTGGCATCATGGGCTCCGTCTCTCCCGCCCCACACGTCCACAACCACCCAGCTGGCTTCGTCAAACCCTCTTACCCGGCTGATCCAAGCCTAAGCTGCGCTTGGCCGAAGTCAGACTAGAGGGCTTCGGGATCCAGCTGGGATCGTGGGAGGGCAGCCGGGCCGGAGCCGCACTCACTCGGAGTCGGGGCTCGGGGTCTATCCCCGGTGCGGCCCAGATCCCGCCTACAGCCGCCTACCTCTGCCTGAGGAATGTCGCTGCGGCCATTCGTCGCGCCCGTCTGTCTGCCACTGCTATTTGCCTGCAGGTCTCACATCTCGGACCGCCAGGTTACCTGAGACGCTCGGGAACACCGGAACAACACGAGCGCGCAGTTGCGCGGGTGCGCACTGAAAGGCATGTGCATGCGCATGCGCATGCGTATTTCTGTGGGTGCGCTTGCTTATTCACAGGCGCGTGCGCTCCTGAACGTGCGTGGGGACGCGCAAGTGTGTCTTCAACCTCCTGCGCCCAAACGGAGGTGAACTTCTGGAAAGACTCCATATATGGAGTCTGAGGCTACAGGTGCAGACTAGACAGAGAAGGTAATGGGGCAGGAGTAAGGGCTCCAGAGCTTTGGAACCATTTTCCTGCAGCTTTCATGTGCCTTCAGAGCCTGCTTAAGCCTGATCTCACATAGACCATTTCTAGTTGACAATGGAGAGCTGCTGTGAATGTCTAACTTTTTAGCTGCTTGGTCTGACCCACCTGGCCAGGTCTTGTCCAGTAGCCAGGTCTCATAGTAAATTGGAGGCCATTGGTAAGCATTCAGCCTCTGCTAAGGCCCAGTAACAAGACAAATGCTTTTTCCCAAAAGCTGAGCAGTTATCCACAAGGATGGTATGGCTTTGCTCTAAAATC
Organism: Cebus imitator; assembly: GCF_001604975.1. NCBI lineage: Eukaryota > Metazoa > Chordata > Mammalia > Primates > Cebidae > Cebus > Cebus imitator. The sequence goes on from NW_016107621.1 coordinate 2,191,413, forward strand.
TTAAGGGTCTGTACTGTGATTCACGTATGGGACCCTGCCAAAGTTTCTAAGAGCATCTCTACCTGCCACTGCCACTTCAAGCGCCATTCTTCCTGCTGAATCCCAGGCCAGAGAAACGTGCATGACAGCCTGGGTCTGTCTGGTGCACAGCTTTCTCTTATTCTGGGCCCCACACAAAACTAACAGCTTTTAAAAAATACGGTGTATATGGGTGAATGGAATGTACTCAAGTGAGGTATGTACAGCATCCAAAATTCAAAGAGTCTGACTAGGCACGTGTCCCTAGTCAGGAGGGGCCTTATGCAAAGACTCCACCTGCATATGAGAAGGGACATCTTTAGATGCCCCAGTCACTTGGAGTCCTTGAAATTTCAGAAAATGGGAAATACCCTGAATTTTTCTGGTATTTATTCCTGACTGACGCACACAAGTGTCTAACCAGTGTGTCTAACATCATGGCCACCTCCTGATCACCAGGTCTCATCAGCATAATATCATCAGTATAAAGGATCAGCGTGTTGTCTTCTGGAAAAAAGAAGTGAACGTAATGTCTTGCCTTGCAAGATGGCAGAATAGAAGGCTCCACCAATCTTACCCCCACCCCTCAGGACATAAATTTAACAAGTATCTACAGAGGAAAAACACCTCCATAAGAACCACAAAGCAGGTGAGTCCTCATAGATACCTGGTTATAACTCCATATCACTGAAAGAGGCACCGAAGGGATGGAGCAAACAGACTTGAATTGCTAATGCCACTCCTTCATCCAGGCAGTAGTGGTGTGGTGCTTTTGAAAAGTGTCTTTTCCTGTCCTTTGTCTACTTTTTTTTTTGAGACAGCGTCTCATTCTGACACCTAGGCTGAAGTGCAGTGGTGCAAACTGGGCTCAGGCGATCCTCCCAGCTCAGCCTCCTAGTAGCTGGGATTACAGGTGTGTGTGTGTGAGAACACCCAGCTAATTTTTCTATTTTTCGTAGGAACAGGGTTTTGCCATGTTACCCAGACTGGTCTTGAACTCCTGGGCTCAAGCCATCCGATTGCCTCAGCCACCCAAACTGCTGGAATTACAGGCGTGGGCCACTGTGCCCATTCCTTTGCCCACCTTTTTATGGGTTTTTTTTTCTTGAAAAGTTGTTAAAATTCTTTATAGATGCTAGATATTAGACCATTTTCAGATAAATCATTTGCAAATGTCGTCTCCCATTCTGTAGGTTGTCTGTTGTCTCTGTTGATAGTTTCCATTGCTGCGCAGAAGCTCTTTAATTTAAATAGATCCATTTGTCAATTTTTGTTTTTCTTGTTACTGCTTTTGGCATTTTTGTCATGAAACTTTTGCCCATTCCTATATTCAGAATGGTATTGCCTGGGTAGTCTTCCAGGTTTCTTATAGTTTTGGGTTTTACATTTAAGCCTTTAATCCATCTTTAGTTGATTTTTCTATATAATGCAAGGAAGGGGTTCACTTTCAATCCTCTGCATATAGCTAGCCAGTTATCCCAATGCCATGTCTTGAATCAGAAGTCCTTTTTCCATTGCTTGTTTGGTCGACTTAGTCAAAGATGAGATGGTTGTAGGTGTGCGACCTTATTTCTGGGCTCTCTGTTCTGTTCCACTGGTCTATGGACCTGTTTTTGTACCAGTACCGTGCTGTTTGGTTATGTGGCCTTGTAGTACAGTTGGAAGTTGGGTAATGTGATGTTTCCATCTTTGTTCTTTTTGCTTAGAATTGTCTTGGTTATTCACCTCATTTTTGGTTCCATGTGCATTTTAAAATAGTTTTTTATAATTTATAAGCCTTTTCTGCACTGTGCAGAATCCACCTAGAAGGTGTACATTGTCCTAACTTGTGCAATATTAAAAAAAGAAAAAAACGGGGATTCTGGAGAAAAGTGTTGGGTAAAGTAATCCTTACCTAGAAGGTAATCCTTCTCTTTGTTTCAAGAGTTTTTGGGAGAGCACCAGCCCTTATATCTTTCTGGGAGAGCAGGACCTGTGGAAAGAGGTTAAAAAAGTCCTTGTCTCCTCCCCCATCACAAAGCCCTTGTCTCTGCCAGTTGTGGGCTACTCCCTTCTGTCTCTCACATACGTGGGCTCTAGCTGCAACTCCTCCTTTCTTTCTGGGAGGTTCATGTGAATCAACATTTCAGTGACATTGTTTCTCCTGGAGATTCAGGCAAAAAGGTTAGATTCTTAAGTCTAGTCCTAGATTTACATGTGAGTTCCAAACCTCTGTGAGGACAGAGGCAGTTACAGGTGATAAAACTTCAGCCTTAATGCAGTCTTCTTCACCTGGGACAGATGCCTCAGGACCCCTCTTTGAGTTTTTTTTTTCTTTTTTCTTTTTGTGATGAGAAGAAGCATCCTTAAAAACTGTGTTAGAATTTAAAGATGGAATGTATTAGAATTCCCTTTCTTCCTCCCCTTTTCCTCTCTCTTTTTAAAAAATTTGCTCTTCAGTTTTATCATCAGTGACTATAAACCATTTATAGAAAACTTGATCCTAGAGGCTGAAGGTGAGGTCATCAGTGAGAATGAACAGTGTGTGCTCTGAACAAAGAGTTTGCCTTGCATCCATCTGTGTCCAAGATTTACACTCTACAAAGTAGTACCTGCCATTGTTACTCTTTTTAAAAAAAAAAAAATTGTACTTTAAGTTTTGGGATACATATGCAGTACATGCAGGTTTGTTACATACATATACATGTGCCATGGTGGTTGGCTGCATCCATCAACCCATCATCTACATTAGGTATTTCTCCTAATGCTATCCCCCTGTGCCCCCCACCCCCAACAGTCCCCAGTATGTGATGTTCTCCTTCCTGTGTCCATGTGTTCTCATTGTTCAACTCTCACTTATGAGTGAGTACATGAGGTGTTTGGTTTTCTATTCTTGCATTAGTTTGCTAGAATGATGAATTCCAGCTCATCCATGTCCCTAAAAAGGACATGAACTCATTCTTTTATATGGCTTCATTGTACTCCATGATATATATGTGCCACATTTTCTTTATCCAGTCTATCATTGATGGACATTTGGGTTGGTTCCAAGTTTTTACTATTGTGAACAGTGCCACAATAAACATATGTGTGCATATGTCTTTATAATAGAGTGATTTATAACTCTTTGGGTATATACCTAGTAATGGGATTGCTGGGTCAAATGGTATTTCTAGTTCTAGATTCTTGAGGAATTGCCATACTGTCTTCTACAATCGTTGAACTAATTTACACTCCCACCAACAGTGTAAAAGCATTCCTACTTCTTCACATCCTGTCAAGCATCTGTTGTCTCCTGACTTTTTAATGATCGCCATTCTAAGTGGCATGAGATGGTATCTAGATGTGGTTTTAATTTGCATTTCTCTAATGACCAGTGATGATGAGCTTTTCTTCATATGCTTGTTGGCTGCATAAGTGTCTTCTTTTGAGAAGTGTCTGTTCATATCCTTCACCCGCTTTTTGATGAGGTTGTTTTTTTCTTGTAAATTTGTTTCAGTTCTTTGTAGGTTCTGGATATTAGCCCTTTGTCAGATGGGTAGACTGCAAAAATTTTATCCCATTCTGTGGGTTGCCTGTTTACTCTGATGATAGTTTCTTTTTCTGTGCAGAAGCTCTTTGGTTTAATTAGATCCCATTTGCCTGTTTTGGCTTTTGTTGCCATTGCTTTTGGTGTTTTATTCATGAAGTCTTTGCCCATGCCTATGTCCTGAATGATATTGCCTAGGTTTTTTTCTAAGGTTTTTATGGTTTTAGGCCTTACATTTAAATCTTTAATCCATCTTGAGTTAATTTTTGTATAAGATGTAAGGAAGGGATCCAGTTTCAGTTTTTTGCATATGGCTAGCTAGTTCTGCAAACACCATTTATTAAATAGGGAATCCTTTCCCCATTGCTTGTTTTTGTCAGGTTTTGCAAAGATGAGATGGTTGTAGATGTGTGGCATTCTTTCTGAGGCCTCTGTTCTGTTCCATTGGTCTATATCTCTGTTTTGGTACTAGTACATGCTGTTTTGATTAGTGTAGGCTGTAGTATAGTTTGAAGTCAGGTAGTGTGGTACCTCCAGCTTCGTTTTTTTTGTTTTTTTTTTTTTTTGTTGTTTTTTTGCTTAGAATTCTCTTGGCTATGTGGGCTATTTTTTGATTCTATATGAAATTTAAGATTCCATATGAAATCTTATTTTTTGATTCCATATGAAATCTAACAGAAAAGGTAGCTTGAAGGGGCAGGCCAGCAAGCTTTGATATGCAGTTGCCAGCCATTAGAAACAGGGTTTACTCAATATGGTGATTCCCGCCGTCTTTTCCTTGTCACCAGGTATACCAAGTGTCATGGCAACTCCAGATAACACCATGTTTTTGAAATATCGTGGCAATCTGCATTTTCATATTAAAGGGCTAAGTTGGGAGGGTCAGTTTTTTTCGTGGGCTACGTAAATAACACACCTGGTCAAACCAATCTGCTGAACTCTATGGAAACCAGACAGTGCCTCCTCCAGAATTTCAATGTAAGCAGCCACATTTCCTCTGCACACGGCGTTTTCTCTTTGTTTGAATCCCCTCTCCCTCTGTCTCTGTACAGAGGAGTTGTTTTCTTCTTCCTTTCTTCTTTCTTGCCTATTAATCTTTTTACTCCTTAAAACCACCCCAGGGGTATTCATGTCATTAATCTTGTCAGTGCGTTAAACCAAGGACCCTAGCGTTCCTCCAATCATTGGAGCCATAGCATTTTGGTGCTCTGGCCAGGAATGGGAATTTATTCATCAAACTGATGAGTATGGAATGAATCTCAACTTTAAATCCGTCCTTTAATATCAAGGCTCTCTTCCCACTTTCCTGTTGCCAAACTTTCTCTCTCTACCCGCAGTCCCTTTCTCTCTCTCTCTCTCTCTCTCTCTCTCTCTCTGTGTATGTGTGTGTGTGTGTGTCTTATTGCAGGAATCTTTGCAGTTCAGGGAAACAGGTCTGTTAGAGAAGATTACAAATCAGGGCATGCAGTAACTCAATAAACGTCTGTCTCTTTATGGTTTTTCCAGCTAGCACATGGTATTTCTAAGCCGACACTGCCACGTAGTGGTAATAAAAGTCCTGTTCATTAGACACAATGTTGGTTCTCTGTGGTACATTGCAGCTTCACAACTTTTCCATTTTGTGCTTTTGTACTGCTACTTCTGTGGATGGGAAAGCTCTGATTTCAACAGCTAGGAATAGGATGTCTCCCACAGCCAGATTTTAGTCCCGATACCTTTCCCTCGATAGGAAAACAGCATTCCATTTCTGCCTTCTTTTAAGGTACCTATTCTGTCTCCAATTAAGACAGTACTTCTTTAGTAAGTGGATGTTAAGTTTGGAAGTTAACCAGAATTTTTTTTTTAAGGATAAGTACATTAGCATGGGTCAAAATAGCAGGCAATCTAGCACATTGCGTGCATTAAAGAAGCCTTGCCCAAAGGTGACACAGTCTCTTCAGAGATCCATTTTCTGGGGAGCTAGGCAAATCACACAGGTTTAGGAAATCAAAAGTAAATCACACCAGGTGGAAAAACTAAGATTGCATAGGTAAGCATGGTTAACCCCATCACTTAGTTCATCCAGTTCCATGGCTCGAAGGGCCATGCCTACAACCATGGGGGACACATTTATAATGGTGTGAGATCCAGAAACCAGGAAGGAAATGTATTCAAAAGACACTCCCTGTCTTCTCCTCTACCCTGGGTCATATGAAAAGGAAGGAGACGAAGAGGATGCTTTTATTCTCGCTTCTTTTTATAAATGGGTAATAAATTATCTTTGGCTTGCACCCCTATGGAGTGCACTCTGAAACACTGAAACTTCTTTAAGCTCAAAATTTTTGAGATAAAGTAAACTCCTTGTGTGTGTGTGTGTGCAAAGGCATGGCATTTTTACTAAACTTTTGCAAATGGTGTAAGATCAATTCAGCATTTTTAGCAATCATATCAGGAAGGCCCAGGGAAAATGGTTCCCCAAAATTAAAAAAACTGTCAAGGGAACCATCTGAGGATCTTCCTTATTTGGGCTCCCATCAAGTTCCCGTCTCATTACAAAACCTTAGGTAAATGAAGGGAATCTTAGACAATTTTCTAAAAACTCTTATAGGTATACAGAAGCTTTCCAAAATTTACATCAGATGTTTTACCTCACATAGTGGGATGTTATGGTCTCCTAAACCAAACTCTCACGCAGCTGAAAAGCAGGTAGTTCTGCAAGCCGCAGATGATTTTGGAGATGAGCATTGTAGCTCCTAAAATACACCAAAAGGGAAAAAAGCAGATAGAAAAATCAAAGACATAGCCAAAAACAGCATTCCCAAAAGAGAGGGAAGCAGTTCTGGTAAACAGCCCTAGCTAAAACCCCAATAGTTCAGGAAATGAATGGAAAAGAAACCAATTTTTTTTTTTTTTTTTTTTTTGAGACGGAGTTTCGCTCTTGTTACCCAGGTTGGAGTGCAATGGCGCGATCTCAGCTCACCGCAACCTCCGCCTCCTGGGTTCAGGCAATTCTCCTGCCTCAGCCTCCTGAGTAGCTGGGATTACAGGCACACGCCACTATGCCCAGCTAATGTTTTGTATTTTTAGTAGAGACAGGGTTTCACCATGTTGACCAGGATGGTCTCGATCTCTTGACCTCGTGATCCACCCGCCTCGGCCTCCCAAAGTGCTGGGATTACAGGCTTGAGCCACTGCGCCCGGCAAGAAACCAATTTTTTAACACATTTAAAAACCAGACCCAAACTTCTCTGTTACTCTAAACTGTTTATAATGAACCAAGAGCCAGATAAGAATTCCGTAGCCTTACGGAAAGGCTAGGAGAGGCACTAATACAGTATACCTCCTTATTGCCTAGTTTAGTGGAGGAACAGCTCATCCTGAAGAAGTTTATTACATAGGTAGTTTTAAACACTAGAGCCAGTCTCTCTTTTTCTTCCTCTCTAATCTATGGTTCCCCTTTCTGATAGCACAACTGTAAGGGACATCTCAGGAAAAACTCTAATCCAATATTTTTCTCAAACGTAATTGTAGTTAGAAAGACCTGTTTACACATGCTTCCAAGTCATTGCTATAATAGCTCTACTAGTCATAAAAGCCTCCAAGTATACCCCAGGAAATAATTCAACTGGTTACAACCCATGTACTGCGTCAGGATCACTGTCCTCTAAGGGAAGCTCTTAGCTAGCAAACAGCTGGTGAAGCAAGAAGTACATAAAGCAGGATAAGCAGTAGTCACTCTCCCCAAACACAAGCCCTCAATTAGCTGAGCTAATAGCTCTTACAAGAGCAACCAAATTAAACAAGGGAATGGTAGCTAACATTTATACTAACTCCAAGTATGCGTTCCCAATTTTCCATGCTCATGCTGCTATTTAAAAGGAAAGGCACTTTCTTACTGCTAATGAATCTCCCGTAAAATATCACCAGGAAATTAGCAGGTTATTATCTTCAGTTTTTCTTCCACAAGAAATAGCAGGGATGCATTGTAGGGAACATCAAAAGAAAATAAATAAGGTAGCCAAAGGAAATAAATTAGCTCATCAGGAAGCTAAGTCAGAGGCAAGGAAGTCTCAAGGCATTAACACAAGTAGCAAAAATCCAAAGAAATAAAACCACCTTTATTTAACCCAGGAAATTTAGTATTAGTAAAAACTCTCCTCTCTCTTCTTTTCTAAGCCAAGCTGGGAAGGGCCCTACATTGTTCTTCTTTCATCCTTTCAGTAGTAAAATTTAGAGGAATCAATTCCTGAATACATCACACTCAGGCCAAAGCCTAGAAAGCTGAGGAAGCAACCCCTAACAGCCCAGAGATATGTCCAGAATATCAATGTGAAAACATTTGCAAACCAAATATTAAAATTTTTTAAATGCATATTTGTAGGAAATTTTAATTATACATAAAATTGTGCTTGTAAGTTTTTAAATCCCCAAAGGGAAATGTTTTACCTTAGGCAGGTAAAGTTTTAAACAAATTTTTTTTGTACCATACCACTCTTGTGGTGACTGTTATAGCCATGCTACTGTTTGCAATAAAACTATACACTTGTACCTGCAATGTGAAATTCTGGTCATAAAATTTTAATTCACACTCCTATGAGAATCTAGCGCTAGGGCTGATCTGACGGGAGGCCACTAAGGTGGCAATGCTTACCTGCTGCTCACCTCCTGCTGTGTGACTCCTTTTCTAACAGGCCATGGATTGTTACTGGTCTGTGACTTGGGGGTTGGGGATGCCTCCTCTAGGGAATATTCCTTTCAGTACTCCAACTAAAAGCCTAACTCTCTCTCCCACTTGGCAGACACCAATCTACAATTTTTGTATCTTCAGATCCACAAGATTGATAGAAGTTCTACTCTGCCACGATCTAAGAATCAACGTCTAATTTACAGTACTATTTAAATTTGCTCAGTTGTCCAAAAGCATGTCCTTTATAGTTGTTTTAAAATCCAGCATCTAATCAGGTTTCACGCACTTAGCTGCTATGCTTCTTTAGTCTGTTTTAATCTAGAACGTTCTCCCTGCCTTGTTATGAAATTTTTTGACGCTTTTTGAATTTGTCATATATGAGGCTCCAAAAATGAAAATGAGCTTCGTGTGTGTGAGCAATTGAAAGGAGGTTAGTATATCAGGCTTTTCCTGTACCACATGATATCCTCTCAGTCCCACCTCTTCATCCAGCCATCACTAAGGTGACCAGGTCCAGACAGTTTTTCACTAGCTTAATGCAGGTGCACACTGACATTGCCTTTCCTTAGTATCTGTATTTCCAGTACCTTCCTCTTTCCAGCACTGGGCTTCTTTGAAATGGTGGAATAAGAATCTCGCCGAAATCCTCTCAGCACCCATGCATCTACAAATCAAAATAGTGGGAGACTTAATGCCAGTAGGATGACTTTTTAACAAGTGGGGTTGGAGCAGATAGATACATACTTCCTTTCATCTTCTGGGCAGAGAGTACTAAGAAATATTTCATATTTAAAGGGGGAAGTGTGGACCACGTTTATGCAAGAAAAAGGCATAGAAAGAAGGTGGACCCTCATAATTGGAACCTAAATCTCTTATTGGGCAGATCACAGTAAAGATCCGTTGCTGGTAATGAACTAGTGATTACTCATGGTATACTTAGTACCACAATTACTAAGTCTTGCTTAATATTACGATAACTTGTGTCACAATTGCTAATAGTCACCAGTGCTTTATTGGCAGGAAGTGCCGAGAGAAGGTGAAGGACTACAGTAGCTGTGGCACTAGAATGGTAGGGGTACAATGGTAATCATAGGATTGTGGAAGTACTTGGTTTGGTTTTTCACGGCATTGGAATTTTTTTACCAAAAGAAAGAAAAGAGAGAGAGAGAGAGAGAGAGAGACAAAGAAGGAGGGAGGGAGGGAGACATTCACACCCAACAATTATCAATTCATGGCACACTTTGAACGCTAGATGTTGCTGATGATAGCATTTAAAGAAAGCCTTATATCCTGCAAGCATAGTGAAGAGAGTGCTGAGTGATGAAACTCATATGTAGGATCTAATTTAAAAAAACATGGCATAACTGCAAAGGAAACAGACTGCATGGTCTCAAAAAAATCCCAGATATCAAAGTTAGCTCTGATAGTTAGATAACTCAGATTTCTAATTTCATAACTTGCTTTAAAAAAGTACACTAATTGAAATGCATTGATACTTGCTTAAAGATAAACTTATATATCAATGGAACAGAATTGAGAGACCTGAAATAAAACTGAACATCCATTGTAAATTGAGTTCAACAAGGGTGCTAAGACCATTCAATATGGGAAGGAATTGTCTCTTGAATAAATGATTTTTGTTTTTGTGGGTTTTTTTCTTGACTTTTATTTTAAATTTTAAGTTAAGAGTACATGTGCAGGATGTGCAGGCTTGTTATACAGGTAAACCCGTCATGGAGGTTTGTTGTACTGAATATCCACATGTAAAAGAATGAAACTGTATTCCCCCTTTATACCATATACAAAAATTACTTCAAAATGGATCAATGACCCAAATGTAAGAGATAAAACTGCCAAATACTTAGAATAAATATAAGGTTGAACCTTCATGACCTTGGATCTGGCAATGATTTCTTTGATATGATACCAGAAGCATGAGCAATAAAGAAAAAAATAAAATTGGCCTTAACAAAATTAAAAATTTGGTGCATTAATAAACACTATAAAGAGAGTGAAAAGAGAACCTGAATAATGGAAAATATATTTTGGCAAATCATAACTTGGTAAGTGTCTAGTATCCAGAATATATGAAGAAAGTTCACAACTGAACAACAAAAAGACAAGCAACCCAATTTTAAAATAAGCAAATGACATTTCTTCAAAAAGATATACAAATGACCATGAAGCACATGAGAAGATATTTAATGTCATTAATCATGAAGGAAATGCAAATAAAAAACATGACATCTATCTTGAGCTATCAGGGTGGGTTGGGAAGGACCATCATTTAAGGACCATGTTAAGCATGTCTGAGCACAGAGTATATTTGGGATCCTGGGTGGGGGCTTGCTGTGGCTGCTGTGGGGGGTTTAGGATGTGATTTCCAAGTTAATGGAGTTATGTTACCAGGAGGATTATGGCTTCCTCTACTGTATCATACAGGTTGTCAGGGAAGTAGGGGAACGCCAGCAGTTACAGGCCTCTTCCAGCCCTCCTGCAACCCAAAAGGCTGGTCTCACTCTCACCACGCTACCCACAACAGCACTGAGTTTTTTTTCCAGGCAGTGGGTGACAAGGACTGAGAACTTGGCCCAGGCTAACAGCCTCCCAGCTAAGAAAGCAAGCAGGGCTTTCATGCCTTCTTGCCTGACGAGTCTGCACACAAAGATTTCATTACCAAGAGCCCAAAGGCAAATGCAACAACAAAAAAAGATAAATAGGTGAAGCTTAATTAAACTAAACTGTTTTGCATGGCAAACAGAACAGCCAGAAGAGTAAACAGACAACCCACTGAGTAGGAGAAAATCTTCACAATCTATACATCCAACAAAGGACAAATATCCAGAATTTACAAGGAACTTAAACAAATTAGCAAGGAAAAAAACAAACTATCATATCAAAAAGTGAGTTAAGGACATGAACAGACAAGTCTTATAAGAAGATATACAGGCCGGGCGCGGTGGCTCAAGCCTGTAATCCCAGCACT
>NW_016107621.1:2202977-2249566 GCF_001604975.1 Cebus imitator
AAAATAATAAAAAAAAAAAAAAGATGTTGGCATGGATATAGTGAAAAGGGAACACTTCTACACAGCTGGTGGAAATGTAAACTAGTGTGAAGATTCCTTCAGGAATTAAAACTATCCAGCAATCCCACTACTGAGTATCTACCCAGAGGAAAAGAAGTCATTATACAAAAAAGATACTTGCACACACGTTTATAGCAGCACAATTCACAATTGCAAAAATGTGAAACAGCTGAAATGCCCATCAATGAATGTATTAAAGAAATGGCATTTGCAGCAACCTGGACAGGATTGGAGACCATTATTCTAAGTGAAGTAACTTAGGAATGAAAAACCACAAATTGTATGTTCTCAATTGTAAGTGGGAGCTAAGTTATGAGGGTGTTAAGGCATAAGAATGATACATTCATTGTATCATTCTTATGGAGACTCAAGGGGAAAGGTTAGGAATAAGGTGATGGATAAAAGACTACAAATTGAGTTCAATGTATACTGCTAGGGTGGTGGGTGCAACAAAATCTCACAAATTACCCACAAAAAACTTATGTAACCAAATACCACATGTTCCCCAAAAACCTATGTAAATAAAAAATTACAGAGTTAATAAATAAAATTGTACACATACAAAAAAGCCGTAGGTTACTACTTAACACCGACTATGATGGTTATAATTTTAAAAACGAAAAAACAAGTGGTGGTGAGAATGCAGAAAATTTTTAGAACTTGATTACATTGGCGATGGAAATGTAAAATGGTACCATTTCTGTGAAAAATAGTTTTGTGGTTCTTCAATGAGTTAAACATAAAAGTAAAATATGACCTAACAGTTCCACCTCTGGGCTTGGATACAGGTGTTCAAAGAAAAACTTGTATATAAATGTTAAAAGGAGCACGATTTACAATAGTCAAAGGCTAGAAATAACCCAATTGTTCATCAACTGCTGAAAAGATAAACAGAATGTGATATCTTCACAAAATGAAATATTATTCAGCTACAAGAAGCAGGAATATGGTTACATGCTACAGCATAAATGAACCTTAAAAACATTCTGTGTTTAATTTTAAGTGGAAAAAAGCCTGACACAAAAAGCCATTTTGTATGATTTCATTTACATGAAATGTCTAGGATATGCAAATCATGGAGACAGAAGAATAGATTAGGGATTGTCAGTGGTTGGAGAGTGGCTGGTTAGTTGGAACAGAATGAACTTTGGATACTCGAGGGAAGAGTGGGAGGAGTGATGGATAAAAGACTACATATTGAGTACAGTGTATAGTGCTTAGGTGGTGGGTGCACCAAAGTCTCAAAAATCACCACCAAAGAATGTATGCATGTAACCAAAAACCACTTGTATCCCCAAAATTACTGAAATATGTGTATATATATATATATGTATAAATATTAGTTGATTGCAGCATTAATCATAATAGCAAAGACATGGAATCAACCTAAATTGTCATCAATGACGGACTGAATACAAAAAATGTGGTACATATACGCCATGGAATACTATGCAGCCATAAAAAAGAACAAGGTCATGTCTTATGAGGGAACGTAGATGAAGCTAGAAACCATTATCCTTAGCAAACGAATGCAGAGTCAGAAAAAAATACTGCATGGAGCTAAATGATAAGAACTCATACACACAAAGAAGGAAACAACATACACTGGGGCGTACTTGAAAGTGGCGGTAGGAGGAGGGAGAAGAGCAGAAAAAATAACTATTGGTTATTTTGCTTAGCACCTGGGCGATAAAATAATCTGTACAAGTAACATCCGTGACAAGGGGTTTACCTATGTAACAAACCTGCACATGTACACTTGAACCAAAAAAAAATTTTTTTTTAAATGGCAAAAACAAATAAATTGGGGGAAATTTAAAAAATTTCTCTTGGCCGGGCACGGTGGCTCAAGCCTGTAATCCCAGCACTTTGGGAGGCCGAGGCGGGTGGATCACGAGATCAAGAGATTGAGACCATCCTGGTCAACATGGTGAAACCCCATCTCTACTAAAAATACAAAAAATTAGCTGGGCATGGTGGCACGTGCCTGTAATCCCAGCTACTCAGGAGGCTGAGGCAGGAGAATTGCCTGAACCCAGGAGGCAGAGGTTGCGGTGAGCCGAGATCGCGCCATTGCACTCCAGCCTGGGTAACAAGAGCGAAAGTCCGTCTCAAAAAAAAAAAAAAAAAATTTTTATTCCATCTTCTTGACCTCTCATTTGCAAACAGAGGTCCACATGCACCAATGTTTAGGACCATCACAAGTAGCATCCCAGAGGAATAGCAGTGCTGAGGGAGTTAGGCATTAAGGACATCACAGAGTATATTTATTCTTTGGGGACTTCAGCAAAAACTGGAAAGACCAAAAGGCCTTTGAGATGGGGAGACTTTAGAGTTCAGAAATGACTTCCTGCTTTTTGAGCAATGCCCTATTTGCTGGGAGAAGATCATGAATTTGGGTTGAGGAGGATGAAGAAAGATGTTGAGTAGGTCTCCAGAGACAATTCAAAAATTGTTAGTTGAATATTGACCCTGGACTCTATGTCATCTCTGTATCTGGAATGTCATTTCTGGCTACCATGAGCACAGAGTAGTAGCTGAATAAAGATTAATGTAATGAATGGCCATAGGAAGTACACTGACATGGTGAATATCATTCAAGAAAGGGCAGTCACTGTGTTTGCCTAGCAGGGCTGGAATTTAGGACTCTGTCAGTTATTCAAATAAAATGGGTGCCAGGCACATGGGAAGTCAATATGAACTCCAAGTCTTTTTCTGCTCAGGAAGCCAGGGGTTCCAGGATAGTTTTTATCCACTCAGAGCACAAATTATGTGATTCCCCAAAAAATGAATTCCATGCTGGTGATAGGGTGTATGATCCTTTATCAAAAAGAGAAGTGACCAAGACTGTGACAGGGAAGGTGTAAGGAGGAGAGTGTACCCAATCAGAACACAAGAGCTTCCAGTGAGAGGGGAAGGAATTACATTCCATACTGAAAAGAAACAAGGAAAGGAGCATGAAGAGTGTCATCCACTGTGTGTTGGCACCTCAAGGTATCTGCATGCTAAGGGTAAGGGGAGAGGCATACCCATGAGTGAGGCTGGAGTTGCAGAAGCTGTTGCAATGAACATGAGGAGAGAAATTAATGATTGAAATGACACCCGAGATGGTACTTGCACACAAAAAGCCTATTTGGTGGGACTGTCTTTAAACTACCTTCATTGATTTTTAGGTAATATGTTGTTTTTCTTTTCCTAAGTGGCTCTCCTTACATGCTATGAAGCAGATAATCACAGCTCTTCTTGTGGGAAAAGAGCTGTCATTCTGCTCTCTTGGTAGGAACTCCAGGAAGCTGAGAATGGAGGGTGAAGAGAAGTGCTGCAAACATTGCCAAAGAAAATGAAAATAGGTGTCTGGTTGGTTTCAGCAAAAATATGGAGTAGTGATTGCTGTCTATTTTACATTGCCCCTCTAAGATAGGTGTGTGATAATGTGTTTCTTTGGTCACCTCACAGACACCACATCCTGATTAGATAAGTTACTGCACTTCGCTCTGAGCCTGTTCCTGTAATTGAATTGCCCTCAGAGATTCCTTACGGGGTTCGTGTTTTTGGTATGTGGGAAAGATATAAGCCAGTTGCATCTGAGTGAAACTAGTTGCCAAGAACGGTCCCTCATGACTACAGTCACAATAACCACAGCTTGTGGAGTCCTCTTCTTTTGATTAGGGCTGTGTGACTCACCTTGATCGATGTACTACCATAGAAGTGACACTGTCTGCTATTCAAAGGTAGGTCCTAGGATGCCATGCACCTTCTCCATGAGCCTTTCGGAAGGCTTTCTTTGGTGAAAGCCAATCACCATTTATTAAGTCCAAGAACTGTGAGGCTCTCATTATTTGAGGAAATTAAAGCAATAAATGGGAAGGTGAAGTAGTGAAGGAGATAACCATCCTGTTTTCAGGTGTTCACTCAGCTCTAGTGTTGAGTTGGACATGAGTAAAGCATTCTCTGAAATCCCAACCTAAAACATCTCTCAGAAAACTTGACTCCCATCACATGATCTAACACACGAGTTTAGTAACCTGTAAAGCTGGGAGAGATCAAAACAAATAACTGCTTTTAGCCAATATGTGTTAGGAGGTTTGCTATGCTGCAATTCATCACTGGAATAGCAGCAAAGCAGGATCTGCACACTATGTCCATATACATGAATTGTGTCAATTCCAGTAATAATCTACATGTTCTCTGCTCTAAAACCATGATCATTTATTTCCAAAGAGAAGCCCCTGGATTCTCCCCACATAAAATGAAAAAAAAAATCTTCAAATATTTGCAAATAAGAATAATTTGGATTCTTTAAGGGATTCTCTTAATTATTACTTGGATTGAAAACTTCACATGCAAAACTTGTCATCTTTTTTTTCACTTCCTTCACACCAGGCCTCACAAAGCCAGGCACAGTGTTCGTAGACAATAAGCATCCTGAGAACAGTGGGAAAAATTAAGAAATTCCACATAATTTTTCTCAAGTTATAGGTACTGCCCAAAGCCATCAAGTACACCTGCATGGCTGTAAACAGCTACCTAATTTTCAGTGCCGTAAGTCCTGAGATTGGGTAAGTATTTTGGTTTAGACTGTGTGATGTAAACTACAGGCTACAGAAGGATGCTGTTCCTAATGTCTTCTCAGACATTCCAGGGACCTTGTCACTCACTTCTTCACAGGAAGGTTTATCCCCTTTGATTTCCTGATGCCTCCCATAGAATGTGCTGGCCCCTTTTGGGAATGACTACTTCCTCTTTCTTCTTCTTTAAGCAAGAACCAAATTATGTGAGGTTTCGTGCTGTTTTAATGACCAAGCATAGGGGAAGGGGTGAGGAGGGATTGTTAACAGGCTCTAGGAATACCATGGCCATATAGAAAAATGGATTCCTCAAAAATGAAAAGTGTGATCACCTCCCTCAATTGTAGACACACACTGAGGTCAGGGAGACATCTCTCCACACTTGAATCATCTTCACATGTGATGGTGGGTGTCGATGGGCAAAGCCGTAAATGTATTGCCCATTTACCTTTACCTACAAGAGGAAAAATGCATCAGACAGTATGCCACCAAACAAGTTTTCAGCTTCTTCACTCTGCCCTAGGACCAATAATATTTCCTAAGAAAACTCCTAGTTATACAAGTGGACGTGGTAGACACACTTCTGTTTACAGATGACATTTTGTGCCTATTGAGACAGTTGATGACTTTATTTCTAATGCTTCCTTTCATTTCTCTAGTGAAGTTCTGCACTGTGTCACACAGTCCCTGTTAACTCAGCCTCCCTTCTAGCCTGGATGATCCCCATCACCAGAGCCTGTGTCTCAGGAACTTGAGACCCTGCATGTTGCACAGAGCCTGCCACAGGGTTAGTGCTAGACCATGTCCATTGAATGCATACTTTTCACTTCCATGAACTGTGACTGCCTTTTACTACTGATGGCACAGTTTTTCTTTGGAGTAGCCTACATCTGAGGTGGCAGTGGCAAAGAATGAAAGCCAGTGTTGTTAGAGAGTCAAAGGAGGACAGGTGTTGTAAAACATAGGATATTATCTTCAACCACTTCTAAGCACAGGAAAAGATCCCTCACTTGAATCTGAATAAAACGTGAATCTTTTGGCCTGCTCATTAGAGAAAGCCGGAAAGTATGGATATATTCCTTATACTGAAGCTATAGAGGAAGTCACCTTATTAGTATTAATTTTTCAAATTTAAAATGCACACATTTTTCAACAGTTTTTTCATTTTTTTGGTAATTATCTTCCAATATAAGTATTGGGAGGTTGGTAATGACAAAAGGATTGATTAGAAAACTTAATACAGCATCACTTGTGAGAGCAAAATGCTGGAAACAACTTTAATGCCCAAATTGGGTAAAGTTCAATAATTTTGAGTAAACTTTTTCATGCAATATTATTCAATCTTTAGAAACTAAAGCAGCACCATGGGTTGATAATGTCTTCAAGATATATTCTTTGACAACAAATCAACTTAGTTTCTAAAGTGTAATGTGTAGAGTAACTTATACCAGGATTTACTTAAAAACAAATGAAATCATAGACATATCTATATGCTTCCATAGGCAAAGATTTCCTCTGAAGGGTGGGCATGGTGGCTTAAGCCTGTTATCCCAGTATATTGGGAGGCCGAGGTGGGTGGATCACTTGAGATCAGGAGTTCAAGACCAGCCTGGCCAACATGATGAAATCCTGTCTCTACTAAAAATACAAAAATTAGCCTGGTGTGGTGGCAGGCATCTGTAATCCCAGCACTTGGGAGGATAAGGCAAAAGGATCGCTTGAATCCAGGAGGTGGAGGTTGCAGTGAGCTGAGATCACAGCACTGCATTCTCACCTGGTTGACAAAGTGAGACTCTATCTCAAAAAAAAAAAAATTCTCTGAAGGAGTGCAGAGCTCTAGTAATGTTCTTATGAGTAGAATTGGGGCCCAAAAGTGATATGAAGGCTTAATTTTTGACTGATTAAAACAACTTTTTTCTTAAGTATATTGTATTTACTCAGCTTAAAGAAAATTTGATTAATGGCGTAAGTAGAAAAGAGCACTATGGGAAAAGACAGAGGAGAGTCTCTACTTTGGGGAAAATGGAAGGTGAGCTGACCTTGACCTTGGTCGGATTTGGGAAAGAGCTGAGAATGGCAGTGCAAGCAGAGGGCGCTCTGTGATGAAAACCTGGGGCAGGAGTAGTTATGGGAGATGGGCCCCAAGGGACTGGTGAGGCCAAGTCAGTGAGAGCTGCCTCCTGCTCTGGGGGCCCACAGAGCCTGGGTGCTGGGAGCTCCTAGGGTGCTCACCTCGTACTCACTGTGACGCACGTAGATGCGCAGGTCAAATGGTTCGCCATCCTCAAAGGGCACATAGTGTAATTTCTCTTCCAACTTCCATACCCCAAACTCACGACTGTTCATGACCACACGATGGCCAAAGTGCACTCGGAAATGGAAGGCAATATCTGAGTCCTCATCCGTCCTAGTGTAGAAATCCACCTGCAGCTCTGGGTCATTGCTGAGGGCAAAGCACACAGCAGGTTGGGCAGCTCCCTCCCTTGCACAAACACCCAGACAAATCCCGTCCCCCCTTTACCCAGGGCAAAAGTCTCCCTGATGATACTGCATGCTTGGTCCCTGTGGGGATGCTTCAGCTCCTCATGCCCCCGGCAGGAAGATGCTGTGCTCCTCATCCCCAGATGAAAACTGAGCCAGTCACTGACCTGGGCCTGACTTGTTCATTCCCTGAAAATTCAATGCCCCTTGATGAAGAGCTCCAACTCCAACCCACTGAGTGTTCTCCTCCTCTAGGCCCCATGGCTTGCCCACATGCAGTTGCTGCAGGTCTGATGCCGGGTGCTGGAGGGTCTCCAGGACCTGCACCTGCATGAAGCCTCCATCCTGCCAGCTAGACATTTCCACATCACTCACACATAACATCAAGCCCTTAGCAAATATTCTCCCTTCTCCACCCCCTCCTTTGGACCGTGGAGTACTCACAGAAAAGAGAGGTTCGGTCTCCCTTTGATAATCACACAGGAACCAATAGACAAGGACACAGGAAGTTTGTATGGCACCTGCCAGGGTATTGAGGGTGAGTGAGAGGTGCAGGGTCAGGTGCAGCCTCCCCTCCTGTAACAGATTCCCATGGTGCAGGAGTTTAGAGATCAAAGGACAGACTCCGAGGCCTCCCCCTTTCACCCCACCACAGTCAGGGGCTCATATTCCTGAAGATACGGTGGACCCATACGTAAAAGCAAGAGTTCAGGATCCAGGATGCCTGGATTCCGGTCCTCATTCTGCTTCCTCCTAGCAGTGCATCGTA
Organism: Cebus imitator; assembly: GCF_001604975.1. Classification (NCBI taxonomy): domain Eukaryota; kingdom Metazoa; phylum Chordata; class Mammalia; order Primates; family Cebidae; genus Cebus; species Cebus imitator. Next base: position 2,210,856 of record NW_016107621.1, read on the forward strand.
GATCTGTTACATGAACTCTACTTGCTTCATTTTCCCCAGCACAAGGAGAATTATCAGGAATTCCTACTTTGTACGATGTTCTCCGTAATAGGGGAGTTAATTTATGTAAAACTTTTACCCTAATCCTTGGCATGTGTAGGGCCTGTTAGGGGTGAACTAGCAGAACAGGGGAGTCCTCCTGAAACACTGACCTGCCTTCATTTTCAACTCAGAAAATGAAATCAAGACTTGAGGATGTAAGAATTTAAAAATTCACTCCAGTAAAAAACAATGCTTGTTAAAAGAGAAAGGGAAATAGTGAAAGAACAGGAAACCCCTGTGTGAGGGATGCACATGCATCACAATCATCGAGGGCAGTGGACGTCCTTCCCAGAAGGGGACACATTGCTGAGAGCACAGCCCCAGGACTTGCACAAATGAAGCCTGTGGGTCAGGGACATAACTGGAGGGAATCATTGATTTCTACGACGACTACAAGTGGTTGATGATTTTTTTGTATTTTTGAGATAGGGTCTTGCTCTGTCGCCCAGGCTGACATGCAGTGGTGCAATCATAGCTCACGGAAACCACAAACTCCTGGGTGGCAGTGATCCTCACACATCTGCCCCCTCTTGAGTAGCTGGGGCAAAAGGTACCTGTCACTCTGCCAGTTGATATTTAAAGGTTTTTTTTAAATAAAAGGCCTCACTGTGATGCCCAGAGTGGTCTCAAACTTCTGGCCTCAAGTTATTGTCCCATCTTTGCCATTGGTGGGATTATAGCCATGAGCCAGTGAATGCAGATACTTGGTTGATTAATATCCTCTGTAAGCTCTGTCTGAACTGAAAGTAAACTTGTTCTTTCGTGGGTGGAGGAACAAGTTTAGTCTCAGTTCAAACAGAGCTTACAGTGGATATTTGGCGTTATTCAGTCTCTGAAACCATGGTCTCTAATGTCCTTCCCTAGCAAATCAGTATCTGCACACCCTCCTGTCCCAAGATGGGAAGAATAGGCTGGGTTGGGAGCAGGGAAGCTGAGCCTTGGAGGCAAGAGCCAGTGATAACTCTGTGCAGACCCCAACTGTGAAATCATCACCCCTAGTCTGCATTCCTCTTCCTCACTCTTACTGGGAAGAGACATTTACAGATCACACATTCCACTCTCATAAGTGATCTGAAACAAGTCCTCGATAACTCACAATCCCCAAGATCCCCACCAGGTAAGCCACCTGGGATCCACATTGACACACATGAAAGGACACACAGCTTCTTCATCAAAGGTGCTGCTGTGTGGGGAGGAACATTTACATGCACAGAAAGCCACATGCATGTTCCCACTTCAACACACAGTAACATCCCAGCACACACACCCACAGACACACAGAGCCACTCTACTCACTGAGTCATACACACTTGCTCACTGTGCACATAAGATGCACATGCACTGGTCTGGCTGTGCTCACACACACTTACTTCACAGTCATGAAGACAATGCACACTCACTCCCTTATACTCACACACACACCTGCTCAACCTGGTGGTGGGAGGCCATCCACCTCCCACATAAAGTCACATCATCTCAGCAGATTTCACTCTCATCAGACATTATCACATGCTCACAGAGGGTTACACTGGTCCAGGGTCCACACCCCACACCCCACAAGCATCTCAGATACCGTAGCCTCAGGGTTTCTCTTCCACACACCCACAACTGTCAGTAAAGCATTCACAGAAGCAATGCTTATATTTTCATCTCATAAAATCTCCCAGTTTTTTTGTTGTTGTTGTTGTTTGTGTGAGTTGAGATTATTGAAGGCTGTGCCTTTTCAACTCACGGGTAGAGATGACATTGGTCTCTCTGGGCGTCTCTGCGGAATTGTGTCCAGTCTTCTGAGTGATTCTCTGAGTTGCAACATTTAAATGATCCATTATAGCCGTGCCCTCTGGCTTCATTCCAGATTCCACGCTCCTCCCAGAAACCTTTCCTTGCAGCGTGAGAAAAGCTAAGGTGTCAGGAAGAAACTCAGTCACAACCATAGCTACTTGCAAGACTGTGTCTGTAATGCAGCAGAAATTACCATGGGGGAGGTACCAGGCTGTAGATTGGGTTACCAGAGAGATGCATAGATAAGAATGATGGCGTTAGGGGAAGTGATTGTAAAGCCCAGACTTTATGCCTCTCAAGCCTTTTCTCCACTATGCAGAATCTACCCAGAAGGTGTACATTTTCCCAATCTTGTACAATGGCTAAAAAAAAAAAAAAATTGGGAGATTTGGGGGAAACACGTTAGCTCTAGAAGGTAATTCTTCTCTCTGCCTTTAAACATTCCATGAGAGCACTGACCTTGATCCTCAGGAGGATCTAGGGAGAGAAGTAGAGAAAGTTCCTGCATGAACCTGCCCCATACTAAGCTGCTTGGTTCTGCCAGGTGAGGGCTACTCTCATCTGACTGTCACATACCTGGATTCTAGCTACCCCCTCTCCTTTCTCTTGGTGTTCAAGTAAATCAAAGTTTCAGAAACACTGTTTCTCCTGCAGATTCTGAGAGAAAGGTGAGATTGTTTATTTTTTTTTAACTTTTATTTTAAGATCGGGTATGGTATGGTGATAAAGTTGTGTCATGGGGTTTGCTGTACATATAATTTCTTCATCTGGGTTCTTTATTTCCTTCCCTACCTCATCTCCAAATTAGTGCCTTGAATTTCCTGAAATCCTGAAATCATAATCAATGATTGGCTTCCACCAAAAAAAAAAAAAAAAAAAGGCTTCCAAAGTCTCAGGAAAAAGGTGCAAGGCATCATAGGCCTTGGCTTTGAAAGGCAGGCGATGTGACTTCTATATTGATCAAGGTGTCACAAAGAAAGCCCAAATTAAGGTAAGGGAAATCCACAAGCTGTGGCTATTTTGACTTGTCATCATGATGGGGCCATCTTTGGAAATGAGTTCCACTTAGCCTCCACTGGCTGATATGCTTCCCACATCCCCAAAACACTTATCTTCTGAAGAACCCCAGAAAACAATACAATACAGGAACAGGCTCAGACTGAAGTTCAGTATTTTATTATCTAAATCCAGACCTGGTGTTCATGAGGTGAGTACAAACTATCAGGTGCACTTTTTCTCAACATTTTCACTAAAGAGATAAATTATTTACCCTATACAAATCAAGCACACAATACTGAAAGAGAAATAGAAAAAATGCAACGAACATATCTATTTTATAGTGTCCACAGAAAATAGACAGCAGTCACTGGTTTATATAATTACAGAAACCAGCCAGATGCTTAATTTCATTTCTTCTGGGAATGTTTGTTTGCAGCAATTAGCCCCACCCTCCATTCTTAACTTCTTGGAATTCCCACCAAGATGGCCGAATCACAGCCCTTTTCCCTCTACAAGAGCTGTGATTCAGGGAGGGGAACATCACACACTGGGGCCTATTGTGGGTAGGGGAGCTAGGGGAGGAATAGGAGGGTGTGAGGGGATTGGGGAGGGATAACATTAGGAGTAATGCCTAATGTAGATGATGGGGGAATGGATGCAGCAAACCACCAAGGCATGTGTATACCTGTGTAACATATTCTGCATGTTCTGCACATGTACCCCAAAACTTAAAGTATAACAATAATTTTTAAAAGATAGAAAGAGCTGTGATTATATGCTTCTGTGCACATCTAAAGAACCACTTAGGAGAAATGACATATTACCTACAAACTAAAATATGCAAATGGAAGAGGGTTCCATCAAATGGCCTCTCTTCCACAGGACTCATCTCAGGCATCATTTTGATTCTCCACATCCTCCCTCCCCTTGTTCATTGCAATAGCTCACTCAGCTCCAGTTCTACTCATGGGTATGTTTCTCTCCTTACGCATCTTTAACCTAACTTCCAGATACCTTGAGGTGCCAAACCACAGCTAATCAAGCTCTGCACAGCTTTCTCCCTCATTTCATTCCAGTATGAAATAAAATTCCTTCTCTCACTGGAAACTCTTGGATTTTGAATAGGTACACTCTTCTTCGTATACCTTCCCTGTCTCAGTCTGGATTAGTTTTATATTTTGATAATGGATTATAGGCCCCATCACCAGCATGGAATTAATTTCTAGTGGAATTAAGAAATTTTTGCTCTGAGTAAATGAAAATCATCCTAGGACCCATGGCTTGCTGAACAGAAAATGCCTTTAATTTCATATTGACTTGTCTCTTGGCTGGTAGCTATTGTATGTGAATAACCTACACAGTCCTACATATTGGCTTTGCTATACAAACACATAGTGAATGCCCTTTCTTGAATAATGTTCATCAGCTAAGTGCATGTTGGCCATTGGCTGTGCTCATCTTTATCTCGGATACTACTCTGTGCTCATAGTAGCCAGGAATCATGCTTCAGATACAAAAAGAAAACACAGAGTTCGGGAGTCAATGTTCAACAAACAATATGTGAATTGCCTCTGGGGACCTACTCAACAACTTTCTCTCTCCTCCTCAATCAAAATTCCTAATATTCTCCCAGCAAATAGGGCTTTGCTGCCTGAAAAACAAAAAGTCATTTCTGAACTCTAAAGCCTTCCCTTCTGAAAGGTCTTTAGGTCTTTCCAGTTATTGCTAAAGCCCCCCGAGGAATAAATCTGCTTTGTGACACTGTTGTCCTTGATGCCCAGATCGTCAAAGCGATTAAAAACAACAAACAAAAAACAAAACGAACACACCTTTCTGGTGCTGTTCATGGTGCTGAACATTGATGCATCTATTTGCAAGTGATGAGCCAACAAGATAGAATAAGAGAGGGGCTTTGTTTTGTTTTTGACGAATTATAGCCCAAAATCTCTATAATGGATGCAGCCAGAATTCATTTTGGATTTTCAAATGAAAATTTGTGATTTATTTTGTTAGCATGAATTTTAATGCTACAGGGTTTAAGATAGGAGAGAAGCTCAATTTTTAATTTAGTAATCCTTATATGGTTCACTCAATAATTATGAAAATCTTACCCTTTCCCCTTAAATAGACACAACATAACTTTGGTTGTAACTCAATATGAGTTAACAATTATTCTGAATACTAAAATACATGTTCTAGCTATATGGAGAGGAGGTAAGAATTAAGCAAAAGTGACAAACAGTATCAAAAACAGAAGAGATATGCCACAACATGCTTTTGCCGCTATATTTATATGTTATTTTTAGAGAGCATAGAATGAGTTAAGAAGTTCTCAGAGGTATCATAAAGGCTAGATTTCTATCAGAAAAACATGGATGCCAATGTAAAAGGTTTACACTTTCTTCTGAAGACATCTGTAAGCTCTGGAGAGCTACCAAAGAAAAAAGTGCCTTGATCATCATTTGACAGCAGAAACTATCTATTAGATGGAATAAAGAATAAATGCCAAGTGTCTGCCACACCTGAAAATTCAATGTGAATTTCTCTGCAGTGTGGGAAGAAATGTTGATGAGGGAGTTGGGGGATGTCAATGGCAACAGGCACAGAGAAGATGTTCAACGTATGTGTGTGAAGGGAATACAGAAATGAGCATGTGAGCAGATATGCCCAGTTATAACTGGAAGAACCAAGGGGACATTGTTTCTCCTGGATTCTTGTGATATTTCCTTCTTCTTCCTTGGTGGCTGCTATGGTTTGAATCTGTGTCCCAAAGTTCATGTGTTAAAAAGTTAATTCCCAATGCAAGTGTTTTGAGATGGTGTGTAATAAGAGATGATTATGTCACAAAGGCTCTGCATTATTAGATCAATGCCATTTTCACTGGACTGGGTTAGTTATTACGAAAGTAAATTTATTATAAAAGCAAGTTTGGCCTTGTCTTGCTTTCTTGATCTCACTCCTTGTCATTCCACCTTCTACCATGAAATGGTAGAACAAAGGCCCTGGCCAGATGCTTGTGCTATGTTCATGGATATTCCAGCCTCCAGAATTGTGCCAAATAAATTACTACTTGTTATCGATCATTCAGTCTTTACCAACAGCACAGCATAGGCTAAAGTGGAAGTGAAGGGCTGGCCCAGGCTGGGAAGACAGAAATTATTGTTATAAGCAGGGTTTTTACAAGGTGGCCTAGTCCATAACAGGCACTCACCTTCAGTTCAGCATTTGAATGTTTTGAGGCTAGTGAACTAGTGGGAATGGAAAATAGAATTTAAGCCTCACTCAATGGCTCTGTGTTGAGACATTTCTGACAGCAGAAAGCGTAATATGGAAAGTATGAGTTGAGATGGGAGTCATGCCATGGGAAGAAAGAGACCAAGAAGTGTTTCCTGGACACTGAGAAGTGTCTTCCATCTCATGGTGACCTCTTCCCCAGCACAGCTGGTTAAGGCATGTGTCTTTACTTCTCAAGATATTGGCATAATGATGAGGGATAGTATTTACTAACTCCTGAAAAAAATAACAAAGACAAATCCAAGATGTGTAATGTCTAAAAGTGACTTTGCAAGTGTCTGTTTTTATTGTGTCCCAAGTATAACCACTTTAAAACTACAGTAATCAAAACAGTGTGGTGCTGGCTTAAGGACAGACATAGAAATCAATCAAGTGTAAAGGAGAGCCAGAAAGTAGACATATACATAGGTGGTCACTTGAGAGTCAACAAACATGCCAGGACACCCTTTCAGGAAAGGACAGTCATTTCAACCAGTGATTTTGGGGAAACTGGATTTCACAAGCACAAGGATGTAGTGGGCCCTTACCATAGCCACACACAAAAATTAACTCAAAATGTATCAAACAATAAATATAAGGCCTGCAAATTTAATATCTTAGAAGAAAACATAGAATAATATTTCATGACATGGGATCTTAATATGATTTCTTGGATATGACACCAAAACCACAAGAAGCATAAGAAAAAGACTGCTAAACTGGATTTCATCACACAAGAAGTGTAAGAAAAAGACAGCTAAACTGGATTTCATCAAAATTTAAAACTTTGGGGAGGCCTTGCAAGATGGCAGAATGGAAGACTCTACGAATCTTATCCCCACTCCTCAAGGAAATAAATCTAACAAATATATGTATACAAGAAAACACCTCCATAAAAACCAAAAACCAGGAGTGTCCTCATAAATACCCGGTTTTAACTCTGTATCACTGAAAGAGGCACTGAAGAGATAGAAGGAACAGTCTTGAATTGCCAACACCACTTCTTCTCGATCCAGGCAGCAGTGGTGTGGTGCAGAGTCTCTGGGTACTGGGGGGTGGGGGAGGAGAGCTCAGTCATTGTGAGGCATTGAAGTCATTTCTGTCCTGTTAGAGAATAAAGGAAAATTACATCAAACTCAGCTGACACATACCAACAGAGGAACATTTAAGTCAGCCTTAGCCAGAGGAATATACCTGATCCCAGAAGTTGAAACATCAGTTCCTGCAAACCTTGCCAGTAAGGGCTGCAGTGCTCTGGGTTTCCAAGTAACCTTGAAAGGCAGTCTAGGCCATAAGGGCAGGAAATCTTAGGGGAGTCCTGGTGCTGAACTGGGCCAGAGACAGTGAACTGGGGAAGAGGGGGCTAGGTGACCTAGTGAGACAGCAGCTTGGGTGATTAATGGAATCCTGGCTTTACCCTTTTCTTAACTTCAGGATGCATAGTCTGTGGCTCTAAAAGAGACCCCTTCCTTTCACTTGATAAGAGGAGAGGATGGAGAAGAGTGGGGAGGACTTTGTCTGCATCTTGGATATTAGCTTAGCAACAGCAGGATAGAATACCATAAGAGTCATGAGGCCCCCTTTCCAGGCCCTAGCTCCCAGATGACCTTTCTAGACACAGCCTGGACCAGAGGGGAACCTGCTGCCTTAAAGCGAAGGACCCATTCCTGAAAGCATTTATCACCTGCTAATGAAGAGCCCTTTGGCTCTGAGTAACTATCAGCAATACCCAGGTACTATGCTGAGGGCCTTTGATGAGTCTCCGAGATCTGCTGGCTTCCAGTGGGACTCAGCACATTACCAGCTGTGGTGGCTATGGGGCAAACCTTTTTCTGCTTGGTAAAAGCAGAGAAAAGAGGAAAAGGGACTCTGTGCTGCACCTTAGGTACCAGCATGGCCACAAAGGAGTAGAGCACCAGGCAGGCTCTTGACTTTCCTAATTCCAGGACTTGGTTCTTGGATGATACCTATTAACCTGCTCTGGGCCAGATGAGAGTTCACGGCCCTGTGGGGTGAAGTCCCATGCCAGGCAGCATTCACCATGAGTTGACTTAAGAGCCTGTGGACCTTAAGGGAACATCTGTGACAGTCTGGCAGCACTCTCCATTGTGGCAATGGTTATGGGGTGGCCAGCTGCCTTTGGAAAGAGGAGAAAAGAGTGGGAAGAACTGCATCTTGTGGTTTGAGTGCCAGCTTAGCTGCAGTACAGTAAAACGCCATACTGACTTCTAAGGTTTTTGACTTTAGTCTCTGACTTTCAGGTGGCACCTCTGGATTCACCCCAGGCCTGGGGAAACTCACCACCCTGAAGGGAAGCCCACAGACCTGGCTTGCTCTGCCATCTGCTGCTTCCCAGGGCCTTGAATGAACCTAGGTTACAACCAGGGAGTGGCTACAGAAGGCCTTCAGTGAGACCCAGTGCTGTACTGGCTTCAGATTTCACCCAGTCATAGTGGTGGTGGTCACAATGGTGCTTGTATAACTCCATTCTCAGATTTAGGTGTCTCAACACACACACCACACACACACACACACACACACACACACACACACACACAGAGAAAGAGAGAGAGAGAGAGAGAGAGAGAGAGAGAGAGACTCTGTTTTGTTGGGAGAAAGAAAGGTAAAAGAACAAAAGTCACTTCATTGTGATCCAGAGAATTCTCTTGGATCTTGTCCATGACCATCAAGGTGGCCACTGTAGGAGTCTGCAAGAATCACAACATTATTGCGTTTGAGTTTGTCCTAAAGCAGATACAGCTTAGAGCAAAACACTCAAGTTCTTTAGAATATCTGGAAAGCCTTCGAAAAAAGGACAGGTACAAACAAGCCTAGACAGTGAACACCACAATAAATACCTTATGACTCAATGCTCAGACACTGAAGAACATCTGCTAGTGTCAACAGCATCCAGGAAAGCATGATATCCTCAAACTAAATAGGCACTAGGGAGAAACAGAGGTATGTGACCTTTCAGACAGAAAATTCAATTTAGTGGTGTTAAGTAAACTCAAGGAAATTCAAAACAACACAGAGAAGGAATCACAATTTTATTAGATAAGTTTAACAAAAAGGTTGAAATGATTAAAAGGATCAAATGATAATCATGGAGCTGAAAAATGCAGCCATAAAAAGGAATGAGATCATGTCCTTTGCAGGGACACAGATGAAGCTGAAAGCCATCATCCTTAGCAAACTAACATAGAAACAGAAAACAAAATACCGCATGTTCTAACCTGTAAGTGGGAGTTGAACAGTGAGAACTCATAGACACAGGGAGGGGAACAATACACACTGGGGCCTGTGGGTGGGGGCAAAGACAGGAAGAGCATCAGGACAAATCAGGAGTGCAATTCCATTCTCAATTCCCATGAAAAGAATAAAATACCTATGAATATAGCTAACCAGGGAGGTGAAAGATTGTTACAATGAGAATGATGAAACACTGCTTAAAAAAAAGAGATCACCCAAACAAATGGAAAAACATTCCATGCTCATGGATAGCAGAAATCATTATTATTAAAACAGCCACACCGCCCAAAGAACTGTACAGATTCAACGCTATTCCTATTGAACTAACATTGACTTCCTTTACAGAATTAGAAAGATGCATTTTAAGATGCGCATGGAACCAAGAGTGAGTTGAATAACCAAGACAGTTCTAAGTAATAAGAACAAAGCTGGAAGAATCACATTACCCAATTTCAAACTGTACTTCAGGGCCACAGTAACCAAACAGCATAGCACTTGTACAAAAAGAGACACAGACCGATAGAACACAGTAGAGAACAAAGATGTAAGGTTCCACACCTACAGCCACCTGATCTTGAACAAGGCTGACCAAACAATGGAAAAATTATTTCCTATTCAGGAGATGATTTCTGGATAACTGGCTAGCCATATGCAGATGATTGAACCTGAACCCCTTTCTTGGATTATATGGAAAAATCAACTTAAAATGTGTTAAGGACTTAAATGTATAATACAAAACTATAGAAGCCCTGGAAGGCTATTTAGGCAATAACATTCTGAATGTAGGAATTAGCAAAAGTTTCATGACAAAGATGCCAAAAGCAATCACAAGAAGAGCAGATATTGACAAATGGACCTATTTAAACTAAGGAACTTCTGCACGGCAACAGAACCTATCAACAGACAACCTACAGAATGAGAGAAAATATTTGCGAATTATGTATCTCAAAATTGTCTAATATCTAGCATCTGTAAGGAACTGTAACAGCTTTACAAGGAAAGAGCAAACAGCTCCATAAAAAAGTGGGCAAAGGGCTGGGTGCAGTGGTTCACACCTCTAATTCCAGCATTTTGGATGGCTGAGGCAGGTGAATTGCTTCAATTAAGAAGTTCAAAACCAGCCTAGGCAACATAGAGAAACCGTGTCTCTATGAAAAATAGAAAAATTACCTGAGTGTTGTCACAGGCACCTGTAATGTCAGCTACTCAAGAGGCTGAGCTGGGAGGACCTCCTGAGCCCAGGCAGAGGTTGCAATGAGCCGAGATTTCAGCATTGCACTTCAGCCTGGGTATCGGAGTGAAACCCTGTCTCAAAAAAAGTAGACAAAGGACAGGGTCAGACACTTTTCAAAAGAAGACATACACATGGCCAACAAACATTTGAAAAGAAGCTCAACGTCCCTGAATGTTAGAAAAATGTAAATCAAAACCATAAGATACTATCTCTCACCAGTCAGAATGGCTAGTATCCAAAAGCAAAAAAATAACAGATGCTGACAACCTTCTATAAAAAAAGGGAACACTTACACATTGTTGGTGGCAGTGTAAATTAGTTTAACCATAGTGGAAAGCAGTGTGATGATTCCTCAAACAGCTAAACATAGAACTGTCACTCAACACAGCTACCCATCACTGGGTATACACCCCAAACAATATAAATCATTCTACCATAAAATCATGTGCACGTGAAGGTTAATACAACACTATGCACATTAGAAAAGACATGAAATCAACCTAAATGCCCATGAAGGACAAACTGGATAGAGAAAATGTGGTACATATATACCACAGAATACTATGCAGCCTCAGAAAAGAATGAGATTATGTCTTTTGCAGGAACATGGGTGGAGCTGGAGGTCATTATCCTTAGAGAACCAATGTGGAAGCAAAAAAACAAATACTGCATGTTCCCACTTGGAAGTGTGAGCTGAATGATGAAGCTCAAGGAAACCAAGAGGAGAACAACACACTCTGGAGCCTACTTGAGGGTGGAGGGTGAAAGTTGGGACAAAAGCAGAAAAAATAACTATTGGGTACTAGGCTTAGTACGTTTGTGGTGAAATAATCTTTACCACAAGCCCCCATGACATGAGTTTCCCTGCACATATACCCCTGAACCTAAAATAAAAGTTTAAAAAACAAAGAAAAAACCAATCCCACTTTTCTCCTGGAATCTGCAGGAGAAACAGTGTCTCTGAAACTATGATTCACATGGACATCAAGAGAAAGGAGAGGTTATAGGTAGAGCCCAGGCGTGTGACAGACAGATGAGAGCAGCCCTCACCTGGTAGAGCCAAGGGGCCTAGCATGGGGCAGGTTCATACAAGGACCTTCTCTACCTCTCTCCCAGATCACCCTGAGGATCAAGGTCAGTGCTGTCCCTGAATCTTTAAAGGCCAAAGAAGAATTGCCTTCTAGAGCCAACGTCTTTTTCAAGAATCCCCAATTTAAAAATATGTCTTGAAAACATCATCAATATTTGGTGCTTCCTCAGTTGTTAAAAATTGTATAATATTCCATTAGAAGGGTGCCTCAAAATTATTGAATTAGATCCTTTGATGGGCATTTAGGTTGTTTCCAATATTTTTCTCTCACAAATGATGCTGTATTAAGACTTCTAATCAATCTTTTTGTCATTATCAACCTCTCAATACTTATATTGGAAGATAATTACAAAGAAATAAAAAACTAGTTTAAAGATGTATGCATTTTAAATTTGATACATTAACACTAATAAGGTGCCTTTCTCTACAGCCTCAGTACAATGAATATATCCATACTTTCTGGCATTCTCTAATGAGTAGGCCAAAATATTCACATTTTATTCAGATGTAAGTGATGAATCTTTTCATATGCTTAGTAGTCATTGAAGATAATATTCTATGTTTTACAATACCTGTCTCATTTTTGTAAGAGGGCTTGGATTTCGTTCTTTGCCACCATGACCCAAATCTGGGCTTCTCCAAAGAAAGAGTCGGACCTCAGCAATGAATGGCAGTCATAGTTCATGAAACTGAAATGTATGGATTCAATGAACATTGCTGAGCTCTAACCCTGTGAGAGGCTCTGTACACGATGCAGGGATTCAAGTTTACTGACATGGTCCCGAGCCTTGACCTTCTAGGTTAGAGGGGAGGCTGAGCAAACAGGGACCTTGCAACGCTGAGTGGTAGAGCCTCACTGGAGGAATAAGAGAAAACATTAGAAATAAAGTGAGCAACTGTCTCAAATAGCCACAAAAGGTAGTCTATCAACAGAAGCTTGTCTACTGAGTTTAGTTGCATAACTAGGAGTTTTCTCAGGGGATAGCGTAGGTACTAGGACAGAGTGGAGAGAAGGCTAAAAGCTTGTTTGGTGGCATGCTGTCATTCTGCTGCATTTTCCCTCTTATATGTAATGGGAAGTGGCCAACACTGTTACACATTTGCCCATCAACTCCTGCCCACATCTGTGAAGAGGATCCAAACATGGAAAGATGTGTCCATGACCTCAGTGATTATCTGTATTGAAAGAGATAACCAGACTTCACACTGTTGAGAAATCCCTCTTTCTGCATGACCACGGGATTCTCAGAGCCTGTTAACAGAATAATTCCTCCTCACTCTTTCCCATACAGTCATTAAAAGTTCACTAAACCTCCCAGGATTCGGTTCTTGCTTTAAGAGGGGAAAGAGGAAGTAGCCGAAAAGGGCCTGAGTCACTGTATGGGAAGCATTAAGACATCAAAGAGGAAAAACCTTCCTGTGACTCAAGGAGTGAGTGACAAAGTCCCTGGAATGTCTGAGAAATTAGGAATGGCATCCTTCTATAGTATGTAGTTGACGTCAGATGCTTAACCAAAACCTTTACCCAAACTGAGGTGACTCACTGCACTGAAATGTTAGGTAGCTGTTTATAGCCACACAGGTATAACTGGTGGCTTTGGGGAGAAACTGTAACTTTAGGATAATCTGGTGCAATTTCTTAATTCTTTCCATTGTTTGCAGCCTCACTCTGTGCAGGCTGCTGTAAAGGAGCTTTAGGAAAAGATGATAAATTTCTGGCCAGGCACAGTGTCTCATGCCTGTAATCCCAGAACTTTGGGAGGCTGAGGCAGGCAGATCACTTGAGGTGAGGAGTGTGAGACCAGCCTGCCCAGCACGGCGAAGCTGTCTCTACTAATAATACAAAAATTAGCTCGGTGTGGTGGCATGCACCTGTAGTTCCAGCTAATTGGGAGGTTGAGACATGAGAATTGCTTGGGTATTGCTGAACCCAGTAGGCACAGGTTGCAGTGAGCTGAGATCATGCCACTGCACTCCAACCTGGGTGACAAAGTGAGACTCTGTCTCAAAAAAAAAAAATGACAAATTTCCCATGTGAAAATTTCACTCCAAGCAATAGAGAATCGCTGGAGTTTAATGATTTCCCTTCAATGATCTTGATTGTTCTTGTTTCTAAATACTTGCAAGATTTTTCCAATTTGTGTGGACAGAATTCTGGGATTTCTCTTTGGAAACATGTGATCATGGTTTTTAGATCAGAAAATAATATAGTTCTTTTTTGGAATAGACACACTTCATACACAGAGACACAGTGATGAGACCTTGTTTTCCTGCTGTTACATTTAGGCATTGCAGCACAGCAAACCTCACAACACACATTGGCTGAAAGCAACCATTTATTCTGATCTCTCTTAGCTTTTCTGGTTTACTGGACTCATGTGGGTGGTGGGAGTCACATTTCCCGAGGATCTGTAGGCTGGCATTCCAGGGGATGCTTCACTCGTGTCTTACTCAACACTAGGACTGAGTGAACACCTGGGGGCTGGCTGGTTATCTCCTTCCCTGTCTCACCTTTCCATTCATGCCTTGATTTTCCACAAATCATGAGAGTCTCATGGCTCTTGGACTTAATGAATGGTTGTTGCCTTCCACCAACCAAAGTTTTCCAAACTGCTCAAGGAGAAGGTGCAGGGCATTATAGCACTCTGCTTTGAGAGGTGGACAGTGTCACTTCTAAGACATTACATTGATCAACGTGAGTGACACAGGCAGCCCATATCAAATGAAGAGTAATCCACAAGCCGTGGTTATTTTGACTTGTGGTCCTAAGGGGTCATCCTTGGAAACTATTTTCACTCAGTTCCAAACTTACATGTGTAAGTGTGTATATGGGCTTACACACTTCCCACATACCAAAAATATGAACCCTGTAAGGAACCACTGAAGGCAATACAATTAAAAGAACAGGCTCATTTTGAAGTCCAGCATCTTATCATTCAGTTACTATCACGTGTGCAAGTAACTGATTTGAGGTTACTGCAAATTATCAGGTGCACTTTCTTTTAACATATGCACTAAAGGGATACATTATTTGCCCTATACAAATCAAACATACAAGACTGAAGTAGACATAGGAAAGTGCAGTGTATGCACCTATTTTAGAAGGGCAAAAGATAATAAATGGCACCTTTTGCCTTGTTGCACTCTGGGAAGCAAGAGGGGTCGCCAGCGTCTCTACTAGAGCCACTTACGAAAATTCAGCCTGGATTCTCACTCTTGTCCTATCTGCTCAAACCAGCATGATCTGTTCCAGAAATACTGCTTCAATATGTGCCCCCAGTATTTTCATAAGTACTTAAAAATATATGTTTCATTAAGTTGGAGTAAGATATGTCTCCCTTGAATGGATAACCAAGGCATCCACCCAATGAAAGAAACCATGTTAGCTCTTTGTACATAAATTTAAAAATTCAACAAAGTACAGAAAAGAAAATAGACCACAGTAATGGGCCATATTCTGAGAAAACCAACAAGACCCTATTTTCATTTTATCTGGTAATGTTTTCCTGAAGCAATTGGCTTTATCTTCCATTTTTAGCTTCTTAAAGCTTTTACCAAGATGGCAGAATAACAGCGCTTTTTCCTCTACAAGAGCTGTGATTATCTGCTTTGTAGTACAAATGGAGAATCACTAAGGAGAAGGTAAACAACATATTCCCTAAAAGTCAGATTGAAGAGGGTTTCATCAAATAGCCTCTTTTTTTTTTTTTTTTTTTTTTTTTTTTTTTTTGTTGGGCTCATCTCAGGCTTTTTTTTTGTAATCATCATCATCTTTACTCATGTTCATTGTCACAGCTTGTTTGACTCCAACCTTACTTGTGGGTATGTTTCTCTCTGTACCGCTCCTTTAACCTAACATCTAGATACCTGGAGGTGTCAATGCATAGTGAATTACACTCTTCATGCCTTTCTCTGTTGTTTCTTTTCAGTGTGGACTGAAATTCCCTCTCCAGTCACAGGAAAGTCTCAGGTTCTGATTAGGAACACTCTCCGCCTTACACCATCCCTGTCACAGCCTTGGTCACTTCTCTATTTGATAATGGATTATAGACCCCATCACCAGCATGGAAATAATTTCTTGGTGAATTAGGCAATTCTTGCTCTGAGTGAATAAAGACTATCTTGAGGCCTGTGACTTCCTAAGTAAAACATGAGTTTGGTTTCATATCTGCTTGCCCCTAGGTGATACCCATTTTATTTGAATAACCTATAGATTCTTACATGCTGGCCTTGCAACACACACAGTGACTCCCCTTTCTTGACTGATATTCACCAGCTCATTTTAGTTCACATAGGCCATTTGTTACAACATTTTAATCTCAGATACTACTTTGCTCATGGTGGACAAAATGACATCTCAGATACAAAGAAATGACATAGAGTTCAGGAGTCAATGTTCAACAAGGAAATTTTGAATTGCCTCTGGGGACCTACTCAACTTCCTTTTCATGCTCCTCAACCCAAATTCCTGATCTTCTCTTAGCAAATATGGCATTGCTCAAAGCCCAGAAAGTCATTTCTGGACTCTAAAGCGTTCATTCTCAAAGGTTTTTAGGCTTTTCAGTTTTTGTTGAAGCCTCCTACAGAATAAATCTACTCTGTGATAATACTGTCCTTGATACCCAAGTCCCTCAAAACTGTTTGCCCTGGGGCGCTGTCCGTGGTGCTGAGCATTGGTGCGTTGAGCCCTGTGTTTGCAAATGAGGGGCCGATGTGACAGAATAAGAGAGGAATGTTGTTTTGTTTTGTTTTGTTTTGTTTTGTATTTGGTAGATCATAGTCAAAATCTCCATGATGAATGAAGCACAAATTCAACTTGGATTTTCAAACCACAAATTCCACAGTAACCTCTGTCAGCACTCCAGTTTAACAGAATATGGGAAGTCCTGGCCAGATCATCCAGCAAGAGAAAGAAAGAAAGGGCATCCACATAGAGAGCAAGGTCAAACTATCCCTGTTTGCAGATGTCATGATTCTATATCTAGAAAACCCTATACTCTCCACCCAAAAGACCCTTAAGCTGGTAAACAACTTTAGCTAAGTTTCAGAATACAAAATCAATGTGCAAAATCACTAGAACTCTTATTTGCCAAAAACAGCAATGCATAGGGCCAAATCAAGGATGCAATTTTATTCAAAATTGCCATAAAATGAATAAAATACATAAAAATAAAGTTAACCAGGGAGGTAAAAGATCCCTACAATGAGAATGACAAAACACTGCTCAAAGAAACCAGAGATGACACGAAGCAACAGAAGAATATTCCATGCTCATGGATAACAAAAATCAATATCATTAAAACAGCCATACTGCCTAAAGAAATTTACAGATGCAATGCTATTCCTATCAAACTAGGCATTTTCACAGAATTAGAAAAAAACTATTCTTGACAGAATGACATTCTTTACAGCATTTAAAAAATATTTTAAAATTCACATGGAACAAAAAAAGAGCAAAATAACCAAGACAATTCAGAGCAAAACTAACAAAGCTGGAAGCATCGCATTACTCAACTTCAAACTATACTACAAGGCTACAGTAACCAAAACAGCATGGTATTAATATGAAAACAGACACATAGACCAATGGAAAAGAATGGAGAGCCCAGAAAGGAGGCTGCACACCTATAACCATCTGATCTTCGACAAAGCTGACCAAACAAGCAATGGAAAAACAACACCCTACTCAAGAAATGATGCTGGGAGAACAGGATAGCCATATGCAGAAGATTGAAACTGCACTCCTTCTTTACACCATATACAAAAATCAACTCACGATAGATTGAAGTCTTCAATGTAAAACCCAAACTATAAAAACCCTGGAAGACAACCTAGGTGATACCATGCAGGACATAGGCATGGGCAAAGATTTTGAAATGAAGATGTCAAAGGAAATCACAACAAAAGCAAAAATTGACAAATGGGATCTAATTAAAGTAAAGAGCTTCTGAACAGCAAAGGAAAGTATCAACATAATAAACAGCCTACAAAATAGGAGAAAATATTTTCAAAGTATTTATCTGAAGAAGATTTAATATCCAGCATCTATAAGAAATTTCAACAACTTTACAAGAAAGAAACAAACAAACCCATAAAACAGTGGGCAAAGGGCTTGGCACGTGACTTATGCCTGTGATTCCAGCACTTTGGGCAGCCAAGGCTGGTGGATCACTTGAGCCCAGGAATTTGAGAACAGGCTGGGTAACATGGCAAAAACCTGTCTTTACTAAAAATAGAAAAATTAGCCTACCATGGTGACATGCACCTGCAGTCCCAGCTACACAAAAGGCTGAGCTGGGAGGATCACCTTAGCCCAGGAGCCAGAGATTGCAGTGAGCCAAGATGGTGCCACACCACTCCAGCCTGAGTGTCAGAGTGAGACCTATCTTAAAACAACAACAACAAAAAAAAGATGAGTAAAAGCCAGGAACAGACACTTTTCAAAAAGACATACAGGTGGCCAGCAAACATATAAAAAAAAGCTCAACATCACTGAACATTAGAGAAATGCAAATCGAAACCACAATGAGATACCATCTCACACCTGTCAGAAAGATTCTTATTAAAAAAACAAATAAAAAAAAACAGATGCTGGAAAGGTTGTGGAGAAAAGGGAGCACTTACACATTGTTGGTGACAGTGTAAATTAGTTCACCCATTGTGGAATGCAGTGTGGTGATTCCTCAAGGAGCTAACAACAGAACTACCATTCAACCTAGCAATCCCATCACTTACTGTATACCCAGAAGAATAGAAATCATTCTGCCGTAAAGACTTATGCACATGAATGTTAATTGCAATACTATGCACAATAGCAAAGACACGGAATGAACCCAAATGCCCAACAAGGACAGATTGGAGACAGAAAATGTGGTATATGTACACAATGGAATACTATGCAGTCCTTAAAAAAATGAGATTATGTCTTTTGCAGGAACGTGGATGGAGTTGGAGTCAATTATTCTTAGCAAACTAATGCAGGAGCAGAAAACAAAATCCTGCATATTCTCACTTATAAGTGTGAACTAAATGATGAAACTCATGGACACCAAGAAGGGAACAACACACACTGGGGCCTACTTGAGGGTGGAGGATAAGAGATGGGATAGGAGCAGAAAAAATAACTATTCAGTACTATGCATAGTACCCAGGTGAAGAAAATCATGTGTACCACAAACCCCATGATGTGAGTTTATCTGCATATGTATCCCTGAACCTATAATAATTTTTTTAAAAAACCAAAGAAAAAAACAAATTTTACCTTTCTCCTAGAATCTGCAGGAGAAACAGTATCTCTGAAACTTTGATTTCCATGGACTCCAAGAGAAAGGAGAGGGTCTATTTAGAGCCCAGGTGTGTGACAGACAGATGAGAGCAGCCTTCACCTGGCAGAGCCAAGGGGTCTAGTGTGGGGCAGGTTCATGAAAAAACTTTCTCTACTTCTCTCCCCAGATCCGAGGATCAAGGTCAGTGCTCTCCCAGAATCTTAAAAGGCAAAGAGAAGAATTACCTTCTAGGGCTAACGTCTCTCCCCAGATTCCCCAACTTTTTGTTTTTAGCTGTTGTACAAATTGAGAAAATGTACACCTTCTGGGCAGATTCTGCGTAGTAGAGAAAAGGCCTGAGAGGCGCAAAGCCTGGGATTTTCAATCACTACCCCTCACTCCATCGTCCTTCTGTATGCATTTCCCTGGTAACCCAACCACAGCCTAATACCTCCCCGACCTTAATTTCTACTGCATTACAGAAACAGACCTGCAAACAGCTATGGTTGTGACTGAGTTTCCTCCTGACATGTGAGCCTTTCTCATGCTTCAAGGAAAGCTTGCTTGGAGGAGCGTGGAATCTGGAATGAAGCCAGAGGGCAGGGCTGAAAGGGATCATTTAAATGCTGCAACTCAGAGATTCACACAGAAGACCAGACAGAATTTCAAAGAGTCGCCCAGAAGAAGACAACAATGTCAGCACTACCCGTGAGTTGAAAAGGCACAGCCTTCAATAATCTCAAGTCACATAAACCAAAAAAGAAACAGGAGAGCTGTTATGAGATGAAAATAGGAGCGTTCCTTCTGTGAATGCTTTACTGAGAGCTGTGGGTGTGTGGAAGAGCAACCCTGAGGCTGTGGTATCTGAGATGCTTGTGGAGTGTGGGATGTGGACCCTGGACCAGTGTAACCCTCTGCGAGCATGTGATAATGTCTGATAAGAGTGAAATCTGCTGAGATGATGTGACTTTAGGTGGGAGGTGGATGGCCCACCAGGAGGGGCAGGTGTCTTCGTGAGTGTAAGGGGGTGAGTGTGCTTTGTCTTCCTGTCTGTGAAGTGAGTTTGTGTGTGTGAGTGCAGCCAGACCAGTGCATGAGCATCTTTATGTGCAAAGTGAGCAGTTATGTGTGACTCAGTGAGTGACATGGCTCTGTGTGACTGTGGGTGTGTGTCTGCTGGGATGTGACTGGGTATTGAACTGGGGACATGCATGTGGCCTTCTGTGCATGTGAAGGTTCTTCCCCACACAGCAGCACCTCTGATAAGGCAGCTGTGTGTCCTTTCATTTGTGTCAATGTGGATCCCAGGTGGCTTAACTGATGGGGATCTTGGGGGTTGTGAGTTACCAAGGACTCATTACAGATCACTTATGAGAGTGGAATATGTGATCAGTAGATGTCTCTTCCCAGTAAGAATGAGAAGACGAATGCAGACTAGGGGGTGATGATTCCTCAGGTGGGGACTGCACAGAGTGATCACTGGCTTGTGCCTCCCAGGCTCAGCTTCCCTATCCCAGCCCAGCCTATTCTTCCCATCTTGGGGCAGGAGGGTGTGCAGATACTGATTTGCTAGGGAAGGACATTAGAGGCTGTGGTTTCAGAGACTGAATGACACAAAATATCCACTGTAAGCTCTGTGTGAACTGAGACTAAATTTGTTTTTCCACCCATGAAGGAACAGGTTTAGTCTTAGTTCAGACAGAGCTTACAGTGGATATTAATCAACAAAGCAGCTGGATTCACTGGCTCATGGCTATAATCCCACCAATTTGGGAGGCAAAGATGGGAGGATAACTTGAGGCCAGAAGTTTGAGACCACTCTGGGCATCATAGTGAGACCCTTTCTTTAAAAAAACTTTAAATATCTGACTGGCAGAGTGACAGGCACCTTTCACCCCAGCTACTCAAGAGGAAGCAGGTGCGTGAGGATCACTGCCACCCAGGAGTTCGTGGTTTCAGTGAGCTATGATTGCACCACTGCATGTCAGCCTGGGCGACAGAGCAAGACCCTATCTCAAAAATACAAAAAAATCATCAACCACTTGTAGTCATCATAGAAATCAATGATTCCCTCCAGTTATGTCCCTGACCCACAGGCTTCATTTGTGCAAGTCCTGGGGCTGTGCTCTCAGCAATGTGTCCCCTTCTGGGAAGGACGTCCACTGCCCTCGATGATTGTGATGCATGTGCATCCCTCACACAGGGGTTTCCTGTTCTTTCACTATTTCCCTTTCTCTTTTAACAAGCATTGTTTTTTACTGGAGTGAATTTTTAAATTCTTACATCCTCAAGTCTTGATTTCATTTTCCGAGTTGAAAATGAAGGCAGGTCAGTGTTTCAGGAGGACTCCCCTGTTCTGTTAGTTCACCCCTAACAGGCCCTACACATGCCAAGGATTAGGGTAAAAGTTTTACATATATTAACTCCTCTATTACGGAGAACATCCTACAAAGTAGGAATTCCTGATAATCTTCCTTGTGCTGGGGAAATTGAGGCATGGAGAGTTCAAGCAGTGGATCTAAGATGGCACTGCTAGCATAAGGCAAAATGAGGACCAGAATCCAGGCATCCTGGCTCCTGAACTCTTGCTCTTACCTATGGGTCCACCATCTCTTCAGGAATATGAGGCCCTGACTGTGGAAGGGTGAAAGGGGGAGGCCTCAGAGTCTGCCCTTTGATCTCTAACTTCCTGTATCGTGGGAATCTGTTACAGGAGGGGAGGCTGCACCTGACCCTGCACCTCTCACTCACTCTCAAATACCCTGGCAGGTGCCATACAAACTTCCTGTGTCCTTGTCTATTGGTTCCTGCGTGATAATCACAGGGAGACCGAAACTCTCTTTTCTGTGAGTACTCCACGGTCCAATGGAGGGGGTGGAGAAGGGACAATATTTGCTAAGGGCTTGATGTTATGTGTGAGTGATGTGGAAATGTCTAGCTGGCAGGATGGAGGCTTCATGCAGGTGCAGGTCCTGGAGACCCTCCAGCACCCGGCATCAGACCTGCAGCAACTGCATATGGGCCAACCACAGGGCCTAGGGGAGGAGAACACTCAGTGGGTTGGGGCTGTGGCTCTTCATCAAGGGGCATTGAATTTTCAGGGAATGAACAAGTCAGGCTCGGGTCAGTGACTGGCTCAGTTTTCATCTGGGGATGAGGAGCACAGCATCTCCCTGCCGGGGACATGAAGAGCTGAAGCATCCCCACAGGGACCAAGCCTGCAGTATCATCAGGGAGACTTTTGCCCTGG
The DNA here is from genome assembly GCF_001604975.1 of Cebus imitator. NCBI lineage: Eukaryota > Metazoa > Chordata > Mammalia > Primates > Cebidae > Cebus > Cebus imitator. The sequence continues at coordinate 2,233,082 of NW_016107621.1, forward strand.
CTAAAGGGGGGAAGGGATTTGTGTGTGTGTTGAGTGTGTGTTTGCGCAAGGGAGGGAGCTGCCCAACCTGCTGTGTGCTTTGCCCTCAGCAATGACCCACTGCTGGAGGTGAATTTCTACACTGGGACAAATGAGGACTCAGATATTGCCTTCCAATTCCGAGTGAACTTTGGCGATTGTGTGGTCATGAACACTCGTGAGATTGGGATGTGGAGGTGTGAGGAGAAATGCTACAATGTGCCCTTTGAGGATGGCAAATCATTTGAGCTGCGCATCTATGTGCATTACGATGAATACAAGGTGAGCATCCCAGGAACTTTCAGCATCCAGCCTCTGTGGGCTCCCAGAGCAGGAGGCAGCTCTTGTTGACCTGGCCCCACCAGTCTCTTGGGGCCCATCTTTCATAACTACTCCTGTTCCAGGTCCTCATCACAGAGCGCCCTCTGCTTGCACTGCCATCCTCAGCTCTTTCCCAAATCTAACCAAGGTCAAGGTTGGCTCACCTGCCATTTCTCCCAAAGTGGAAAATCTCCTCTGTCTTTTCCTATAGTGATCATTTCCACTTATGCTACTATTTAAATTTTCATTTAGCTGATTGTATATAATATACTTAAGAAAAAAGTCATTTTAATCATTCAAAAATTATGTCTTTGTCTCACTTTTTGGCCCCAATTCTACTCATAAGAGCAACATTATCAGAGCTCTGCTCTCCCTCAGAAAAAATCTTTTTATTTTACTTTATCCTATTTTTTGAGACAGAGTCTCACTTTCCTATCCAGGTTGGAGTGCGGTGGCATGATCACAGCTCACTGTAACCACCACCACCCAGATTCAAGCGATTCTCTTGCCTTAGCCTCCCACTACAGATGCATGCCACACTAAGTATTTTTAGTAGAGACAGGATTTCATCATGTTGGCCAGGCCAGTCTTGAACTCTCGGCCTCGTTTCATTTGCCCACCTTGGCCTCCCAAAATACTGGGATGACAGGCATAAACCACTGTTCCCAGCCCTTCAGAGGAAATCTTTTCCTATGGAAGCATATAGATATGTCTATGATTTTATTTGTTTTTAAGCAAATCCTGGTAAAAGTTGCTCTATATATTATGCTTTAGAAACTAAGTTGATTTGTTGTCAAAGAATGTATCTTGAAGATATTATCAATCCATGGTGCTGCTTCAGTTTGTAAAAACTGCATGATATTGCTTTGAAAAGTTCACCCAAAATTATTGAACTTGACCCCTTTTGGGGCATTAAAGTTGTCTTCAGTATTTTTCTCTCACAAATGATGTTGTGTTAAGCTTTCTAATCAATCCTTTTGTAATTACCAACCTCCTTATGCTTATATTGGTAGATAATTTTTTAAAAATGAAAAACTGGTTCAAAATGTGTGCATTTTAAATTTGATAAGTTAATACTGATAAGGAGACTTTATGGTCTCAAAATAAAAATAAAATATCCATACTTTCTGGCCTTCTCTAGTGTGTAGGCCAAAAGATTCACATTTTATTCAGATTCAAGTGAGGAACCTTTCCCTATGCTTAGAAATTGTTGATGATGGCCAGGCACAATGGCTCATGCCTGTAATCCCAGCACTTTGGGAGGCCGAAGCAGGTGGATCACCTGAGGTTGGTAGTTTGAGACCAGCCTGACCAACATGGAGAAACCTCGTCTCTACTAAAAATACAAAATTAGATGGGCGTGGTGGCGCATACCTGTAATTCCAGCTACTCAAGAGGCTGAGGCAGAAGAATTGCTTGAATCTGGGAGGCAGAAGTTGTAGTGAGCCAAGATTGTGCCATTGAACTCCAGCCTGAGCAACAAGAGTGAAACTCCCTCTCAAAAAAAAAAAAAAAAGTTGTTGAAGACAATATTATGTGTTTTATACCTGTCCTCCTTTAACTCTCTAAGAACACTGGGTTCCATTCTTTGCCACTATTACCTCAGATGTAAGTTTCTCCAAAGAGAAACTGCCATCAGTAGTGAAATGCAGTCACAGTTCGTGTAACTGAAAGGTATGCGTTCAATGAACATGGTCGAGCAGTAACCCTGCGACAGGCCCTGTGAGAGATGCAGGGTCTCAAGTTCCTGAGACACATTCCTTGACGATGGGGATCTTCCAGGTCAGAAGGGAGGCTGAGTGAACAGGGACTGTGTGACACAGTGTAGAACTTCATGAGAGAAATGAGAGAAAACATTAGAAATAAAGTGAGTAACTCTCTTAAATGAGCACAAAACTTCATCTACAAACAGAATTGTGTCTACTAGGCTCACTTGTATAACTAGGAGTTTTCTTGGGGAATATAATTGGTACTAAGGGAGAGTGGAGAGGAGGCTGAAAACTTGTTTGGTGGCATACTGTCTTTCTGATGCATTTTTCCTCCTATAGGTAATGGTAAATGGCCAACACATTTACAACTTTCTTCATCGAATCCTGCCACTATTTGTGAATATGGTGGAAGTGTGGGGAGACGTCTCCCTGACCAGAGTGCTTGTCTGCAATTGAGGAAGATAATCACACTCCTCATTGTTAAGAAATCCCTCTTTCTACATGACCATGGAATTCCCAGAGCCTGCTGATAAAATAACCCCTCCTCACCTCTTCCCCCTACACTTGGTCATTAAAACAGCACCAAACCTCACATGATTTTGTTCTTGCTTTAAGACGGGGAAAGAGGAAGTAGTCATCCCCAAGAGGCACCAGGGAATTCTAAGGGAGATATCATGAAATCAAAGGCGATGAATCTTCTTGTGACAAAGGGAGTGAGTGACAAGGTCCTTGGAATGTCTGAGAAGACATCAGGAACAACATCTTTCTATTGCATGTATTTGACATCAGACAGTTTTAACCAAAATATTTACTCAATCTCAGATGACTGAGGGCACTGAAATGTTAGGTAGCTATTTACAGCCATGTAGGTTTACCTGGTGGCTTTAGGCAGAAACTGTAACTTGAGGAAAATCATGTGGAATTTCTTAATCTTTTCCATTGTTCTCAGGATGTATAAACACTGTGTATGCACACTAGGCCTGGCTTTGTGTGGGCTGCTGCGAAGGAAGTGAAGGAAAAGATGACAAGCTTTGCATGTGAAGTTTTCAATCCAAGAAATAATTAGAGAATCACTGGAGCCCAGTGATTTTCCTTAAAGAATCCCCATTATTCTTATTTGCAAATATCTAAAGATTTTTTCATTTTATGTGGGAAGAATCCAGGAGTTTCTGTTTAGAAATAAATGGTCACATGGAGAGGAAGGCAGCAAACCACATTGCCATGCATGTACCTATGCAACAGTCCTGCATGTTCTTCACTTGCACCCCAAAACCTAAAACGCAATTTTATATATATTTAAAAAAAGAAATAAATGATCATGGTTTTAGATCACAGAACATGTAGATTATTATTGGAATAGACACAACTCATGCACATGAACAGAGTGAGCAGACTGCTTTGCTGCCCTTCCAGTGATGAATTGCAGCATAGCAAATGTCCCAACACCTATTGGCTAAAAGCAATCATTTATTTTGATCTCCCCCAGCTTTACAAGTTTACTGAACTTGTGTGAGTGGTAGACAATGTGATGTGAGTCACATTTTCTGAGGGATCTTTTAGGCTGGGATTTCAGAGGATGCTTTACTCATGTCCAACTTAGCACTAGGGCTGGGTGAACACCTGGAAACTGGCTGGTTAGCTCCTTCACTACATCACCTCCCCATTCATGCCTTTAATTTCCTCAAATCATGAGAGTCTCATGGTTCTTGGACTTAATGAATGGTGATTGGCTTTCACCAAAGAAAGCCTTCCAAAAGGCTCATGGAGAAGGTGCACGGCATCCTAGGACCTACCTTTGAATGGCAGACAGTGTCACTTCTATGGTGTTGCATTGATCAAGGTGAGACGTACAGATAGCCCCAATCAAAAGGAAAGGACTCCACAAGCTGTGGTTATTGTGACTGCAGTCATGAGGTGACATCCTTGGCAACCAGTTCCATTCAGTCACAACTGGCTTATATACTTTCCACATACCAAAAACACTAACCCTGTAAGGAATTTCTGAGGGCAATTCAATTACAGGAAAAGGCTCAGAGTGAAGTGCAGTATCTTAACTAATCAGGATGTGGTGTCTGTGAGGTGACTACAAATTATCGCTTGCAATCTCTTTCATCATGTGCACCAAAGGGACACATTATCTGCTTTATAGAAATCAAACAAAGAAGGCTGAGAGAGGGAAAAGACAAAGAACGCACTTATTTTAGAGGGTTAAAATGAAATAGGCAGCAGTCACTAATCCATATCATTGCTGAAAGTTTTCATTTTCTCTGGGAATGTTTCTCTGTAGCCCTTGTCCTCACCCTTCATTCTAAGCTTTTTGGAGTTCCTACCAAGGTGGCAGAATAACAGCCCTTTTCCCACAACAAGAGCTGTGATTATCTGCTTCATAGCATGTATGGAGAACCCCTTAGGAGAAGAGAAACAATATATTACCTCAAAAACAATGAAGGCAGATTGAAGAGAGTCCCCCAAATAGCCTCTTTGTTTGCAAGGACCTTCTCAGGTATCATTTTGATCATTCTCATCTTTTCTCCCCATGTTCATTGCAACAATTTCTGCAACTCCAACCTCACTCAAGGATATGCCTCTCCTGTTACCCCTCCTTTAACCTAACATCCAGATACCTTGAGGTGCCAATGCACAGTGAATGACAGTCTTAATGCCTCTTTTCCTTGTTTCTTTCCAGTATGAAATGAATCTGCTTCCCTCCCCTCTCACTGGAAACTCTTGTGATCTGATTGGGTACACTCTCCTTCTTACACTTTCCCTGTCACAGGCTTGATCTCTTCTCTTTTTGATAATAAATTATAGACCCTATCACCAGCATGTAATTCATTTTGGGGGGAATTGTTTAATTTGTGCTCTGAGTGGATTTAAACTATCCTGGAATCACTGGCTTCCTGAGCAGAAAATGACTTGGATTTCATACCGATTTGCCATTTGCCTGGCGCCCATTTTATATGAATATTCGACAAAATTTTACATGCGGGCCCTGCTAGGCAAACACACAATGACAGCCCTTCCTTGAATGATATTCACCATCTCAGTGCACTTCCTATGGGTCATTTGTTACATTCATCTTTATTTCAGCTACTACTCTGTGTTCGTGATGGCCAGCAGTGGCATCTCAGATACAAAGAGATGACATAGAGTTCAGGGCCAACATTCAACTAACAATTTTTGAATTGCCTCTAAAACCTGCTCAACATTTTTCTTCATCCTGCTCAATCCAAATTCATGATTTTCTCCCAGCTAATGGGACATTGCTCCAAAAGAAGAAACTCATTTCTAAATTCTAAAGCCTCCTCATCTCAGAGGTCTTTTGGTCTTTATAGTTACTGCTGAAGCCCCCCAAATTAAATATACTCTGTGATGTTGTCCTTGATGCCTAACTCCCTCAGTGTTGCTATTCCTCTGGGATGCCATCTGTGATGATACTAAACATTGGTGTATGTGGACCTCTATTTGCAAGTGAGGGGCCAAGAAGACAGAATAAAAGAGAAATTTTAAAAAATGTTCCCCAGTTTATTTATTTTTACCTTTTAAAACTTTTATTTCAAGTTTAAGTGAGCATATGCAGGTTTGTTATATAGGTAAATCCCTTGTCATGAGTGTTTGCTGTATGGATTATTTCATCACCCAGGTATTAAGCAAAGTAACCCAAAGTTCTGCTCTTCTCCCTCTTCCCACCCTCCACTCTTAAATAGGGCCCAGTGTTTCTTGTTCCCTTTTTGTGTTTATGTGTTCTCATCATTTAGCTCCCACTTATAAGTGAGAACATGCAGCACTTTTTTTCTGGTCCTGCATTAGTTTGCTAAGGATAATGGCCTCTAGCTCCATCTATGCTCCCTCGAAAGACATGAACTTGTTTTTTTATGGTTGCGTAATATTCCATGGTGTATATGTATCACATTTTCTGTATTCAGTCTGTCATCGAGGGACATTTAGTTTGATTCCATGTCTTTGGTATTGTGAAGAGTGCTACAATGAATACTCATGTGCATGTGTCTTTACCGTATAATAATTTGTATTCTAACATTTTTACATATTTTTGTTTCAATTTTTTTTTAGTACAGATGGTTTTTGGCTACATGGATACATTTTTTGGTGGTGATTTTTGAGACTTTGGTGACACCCATCACCCGAGCAGTGTACACTGTACCCAATATGTTGCCTTTTATCCCTCAACCCTCTCACCCTTCCCTTGAGTCCCCAAAGTTTATTATATTATTTTAATACCTCTGCATCTTCATGGTTTAGCTCCCACTTATGAATGAGTACATACAGTATTAGATTTTCCATTCCTGAGTTGCCTCACTTAGAATAATGACCTCCATTTGCAGCCAAGTTGCTGCAATGGCCATTAATTCATTCTGCTTTTTGGCCAAGTAGTATTCCATGGTGCATATTTACCACAGTTTCTTTCCAAGCATCAGTCAATGGGCATTTCGGTAGGTTCCATATTTTTGTAATTGTGCATTGTGCCACTGTAAATGTGTGTGCGTTTGTCTTTTTCATATAATGCCTTCTTTTCCTTTGGGTAGATACTCAGTAGTGGAATTGCTGGATTGAAAGATAGTTCTTCTTTCAGCTCTTGAAGGAATCTCCATATTGTTTTCCATAGTGGTTGTCATAGTTTACATTCCACCAGCAGTGTAAACGCATTTCATTTTTACCACATGTATTCACATCAACATATATTCTTTTTAGATGTTTTATTTATGACCATTCTTGCAGGAGTATGTTGGTACCTCATTGTGGTTTTAATTTGCATTTCCCTGATGATTAGTCATGTTGAAATTTTTTTCAAATGTTTGATGTTTGTATATCTTTTTTCCTCTGTACTAAAATCTTATTTTATTTTTATGTTTTTTTGAACTTGTTAATTCAGTGTAATGTTTCCCCATAAGTTATTGGGGTACAGGTGGTATTTTGTTACATGAGTAAGTTCTTTATTGGTGATTTGTGAGATTTTGGTGCACCCATCACCTGATCAGTATACGCTGCATTATATTTGTAGTCTGTTACCTTTCACTGCCCTCCAACTCTTCCCCTCAAGTACCCAAGGTCTATCATATTATTATTATGCTTTTGTGTCATCATACCTTAGCTTCCACATATCAGTGAGAACATATGGTGTTTGGTTTCCTATTCCTGAGTTGCTTTACTTAAAATAATGGTATCCACTCTCATCCAGGTCACTGCAAATTCTCATAATTCATTCCTTTTTGTGGCTGCATAGTATTCCACTGTGTGGAGATATATGTGTATGTATACACACACACACACACACAGTTTTTTTTTATCCAACTGTTGATTGATGGGCATTGGCGTTGATTCCACAATTCTGATATTGTGAATTGTGCCACTATAAACATGTGTGTGCAAGTATTCTTTTCAAATATTGACTTCTTTTCCTCTGGGTAGATACCCCAGTAGTGGGATTGCTAGATAAACTTGTGGTTTTACTTTTAGTTCTTTAAGGAATCTTCACACTTTTTTCCATAGTAGCTATACTAGCTTACATTCCCAACAGCAGTATAGAAGTGTTTTCTGATCACCGCATCCATGCCAACATCTGCTTTTCTGATTTTTTTAAATTGTGGCCATTCTTGCAAGGCAGATGTTATTCATTTTCATTTCCTGAATCATTAGTAATGTTGAGCATTTTAAAATGTTTTTCTTGGCCATTTGTATATCTTCTTTTGAGAATTGTCCATTCATGTCCCTAGCCTACTTTTTGATGGGATTGTTTTTGTTTGAGTTCCTTGTAGATTCTGGATGTTAGTATTTTGGCGGATGCATAGTTTGTGAATATTTTTTTCTTACTCTGTAAGTGGTCTGTTTACTCTGCTTATTTCTTTTACTATACAGAAGATTTTTAGTTTAGTTAGGTCTCATTTGTTTATTTTTGTTGCATTTGCTATTGGGTTCTTAGTTATAAATTCTTTGCCTAAGCCAATGTCTAGAAGAGTTTTTTGAATGTTATCTTGTGAATTTTAATAGTTTCACATCTTAGATTTAAGTCTTTGATCCACCTTGAGTTTATTTTTTATATAAGATGAGAGATAAGAATCCAGTTTTATTTTTCTACATGTGGCTTGTCAGTTTTCCCAGCACCATTTATTGAGTATGATATTCTTCCCTCACTGATACGGTTTGGGTCTGTGTCCCCTCCCAAATCTCACATCAAATTGTAATCTCTAATGTTGGAGGATGGACCCGGAGGGAGGTGATTTGAACATGGGGGTGCATTTTCCTCTTGAGTTTCTCATGATAGTGAGTCAGTCCTCGTGAGATCTGGGTGTTTAAAGTGTAGCACCCCCCACTTCACTCTCTCTTCCCTCTGCTCCAGCCATGTAAGACATGCCAGCTTTTCCTTCACCTTCTACCATGCTTGTAAGTTTCCTGAGGCCTCCTCAGCCATGCTTCCTGTATAGCCTGTGGAATCAGGAATCAATTAAACATCTTTTCTTTATGAAATGCCTTAAAAGCATTTGTTGACCTTCACAGCAGGCCCTCCCATCATAGGCCTAGGAGAAAAAAATGTTTCTGTGGGCTGAGCCCAGGGCCTTGCTGCCCTGCACAGTCTTGGGATACTGCTCCCAGCTGCTGCAGCTCCAGCCATGGCTAAAAGGGCCCCAGATATGTCTCAGGTTGCTACTCCAGAGAGTACAACGATAAGCCTCGAAAAATTCCATGTTGTGTTAAGCTTGTGGGTGCACAAAGGACAAGAGTTTGAAAACGAAAAATTAATAAAATTAATGCAGGAAAGAGAAGCAGAAATTAAATTTTTCTTTTATAAACAAACTTCTCTGAGTCCTTCCCCCTCCTGTGGGATTGTATCCTGCTTTGCAAGTTTTATAAGTTTATAAATTATTGTATTCTTGTTCTCTATAGCTGATAACTAAGTTTTTGTAACACAGAGAAGGGCATAAAAAATGCCCAAGCAGGCAGGACTCTGGCCTTCCAGGCACTGTGGCAGAAGGCAATAGATAAGGCCTGAGCTAGGATCCTTGAGCTCTACAGATAGCAAACATCCGGGTTGCAAAGCAACAGTCATATGTAAGCCTAAGTTAGGTGCCTATCATTGCTTAATGAATTGCCTTTGTTCTACACCTGCAAACTTGTTTTAGTGTACTTCATGTACAAAAAGTCAAGCCCTGTCTTTGTTAAGGGCTCAGCCATTTTGTTTCGGGGGTGGGCCAGTGTACACCTAAAATAAACTCCCTCTGCAACCTCAATGGTCTCTCTAGTCTCTGAAATTCTGCAACAAATTGAGGCTTGGGAGCCTCTGCGTAGATTTCAGAGGATGTATGGAGATTCCTGAATGTCGAGGCACAAATCTGCTGCAGGGGCAGAGCCTCCATGGAGATCCTCTACCAGGAAAGTACATAGGGGTAATATGGGGTTGGAGCCCCCACACAAAGTCCCCACTGGGGCAATGCCTAGTGGAATTGTAAGAAGAGGGCCACCATCCTCCAGACCCCAGAATTGTAGATCCACTGACAGCTTGCACCATGTGCCTGAAAAAGCTTCAGACACTCAACACTAGCCTGTGAAAGCACTCATGGGGGCTGTACCCTGCAGAGCCACGTGGGCAGTTCTGCCCAAGGCCTTGGGAGGCCACCCCTTGCATCAGTGTTGCCTGGATGGGAGACATGGAATCAAATACTGCCCTGCTGGGTTTCAGGCTTGCCACTTTTTTTTTTTTTTTTTTTGGCAGATTTTTTTTTTCTTTTGGAAAGGGAGTATTTACCCATTGCTTATACCTCCATTGTATCTTGGAAGTAATTAACCTGTTTTTGTTTGTGTTTGTGTTGTCTTTGATTTTTGAGACAAGCTCTGATTCTGTGGCCCATGCTGGAATGAAGTGGTGCGATCATGGCTGTCTGCAACCTCAAACTTCTGGGCTCAAGTGACTCTTCTGCCTTGGCCTAACAAAGTTTTGGGATTACAGGCATGTGCCCCCACAGTCAGATCCATGGACCATTAAAAAAAACAATTTATTAACACTGAGGTTCTAGGAGTTAGGATATGACATTAACCAATTACTAGTGACTACTCCTTACTGAAATGACTACATGAAAGCAAGCATGCATGAAGGAAAATAAGGAAAACAAATCTCTCATGATTTTTATCATATAGGCTTGTTTACAAACCCAGTAGGCAGAATGCAGTCAATGACCTGCTGACATGGGGATATAAAAGGCCACCCCCTTACCTGAAAGAGCAACTCCGCAGTGCAGTTTACACTCCAGTGCTTCTCCCTGGAATTAGACCAAGCTATATCTAGCTATACCAATTCTGCTCCAACTAAGCGGTCACTTTCCAACCCTTGACAATCCCTAATCTGTTTTTCTATCTGTTTGATTTGCATATTCTGGACATTTTATATGAATGAGATTATACAATATGTGTTTTTGTGTCTGGCTTCTTTCCAGTTAAAACATCAAACATGGCTGGGTGAGGTGGCTCATGCATGTAACCCCAGCACTTTGGGAGGCTGAGGTGGGCAGATCACCTGAGGCCAGGAATTCCAGACCAGCCTGACCAATATGGTGACAACCTGTCTCTACTAAAAATACAAAAATTAGCCAGGCATGGTGGTGGGCACTTGTAGTCCCAGCTACTTGGGAGGCTGAGACAAAGAATTGCTTGAACCTGGGAGGCTGACATTGCAGCAAGCTGAGATCATGCCACTGCAATCCAGCCTGGGCAACAGAGTAAGACTTTGTCTTAAAAAACAAACAAACAAACAAAACATTAAACACATAATGTTTTTAAGGTTCATTTATATTTTAGCATGTATCAATATTTTTTGTAGCTGAATAATATTTCGTTTTGTGAAGATATCACAATTTGTTTGTCCATTCAGCAGTTGATGGAGAATTGGGTTGTTTCTACTCTTTGACTATTATTTATAGTGCTTCTATGAACATTTACAAGTTGTTGTTTGAACCCCTGAACCACAAAACTGTATTCCACAGAAGTGATACCATTTTACATTTCTGTCACCAGTGTACAACAGTTCTAAACATCTTCTGCATCCTAATACTTGTTTTTTTATTTTTAAAATTATAACCATCCTAGTGGGTATGAAGTAGTAGCTCATGGTTTTTTGTGTGCATTTTTTAAATTAATTCTTTAATTTTTTTATTTCCATAGGTTTTTGGAGAACAGGTGATATTTGGTTACATGAATAAGTTTTTTAGTGGTGATTTGTGAGATCTTGGTGCACCCACCACTCGAGCAGTATGCACTGAAACCAGTTTGTAGTCTTTTGTCCCTCGCCTTCTTCCCACTATTTCTCCTTGAGTCCCCAACATCCACTGTATTATTCTTATGCCTTTGCATTCTCATAGCTTAGTTCCCACTTATGAGTGAGGACATACAATGTTTGATTTTTCATTCCTGGGATACTTTACATAGAATAATAGTAATATATATATATATATATATGTGTGTGTGTGTGTGTGTGTGTGTGTGTGTATGTACATATATATATATGTGTATATATATATATATCAGTTTCTTTATGCATTCATTGATTGATGGGCATGTTGACTGGTTTCACATTTTTGCAATTGTGAATTGTGCTGCTATAAACTTGTGTGTGCAAGTATCATTTCTGTATAATGACTTATTTTCCTCTAGGTCGATACCTAGTTATAGGATTACTGGATCAAATGATGGTTCTATTTTTAATTCTTGAAGGAACCTCCACATTGTTTTCCATAGTAATTTTACTAGTTTACATTTCCACCAGCAGTGTTGAAGTGTTCCCTTTTCACTGCATCCATGCCAACAACTTTTATTTTTTGATTTTTTGTTTACGGCCATTTTTGCAGGAGTAAGGTGGTGTTGATTTGCATTTCCCTGATCATTAGTGGTCTTGAGCAATTTTTCATATGTTTGTTGGTCATTTGTATATCTTCTTTTGAAAATTGTCTGTTTATGTCCTTAGCCCACTTTTTGATGACATTTTTGTTTTTTGCTTGCTAATTTGTTTGAGTTCCTTGTAAATTCTGAGTATTAGTTCATTGTTAGATATATAGATTGTGAAGATTTCTGTAGGTTGTCTGTTTATTCTGCTGACTGTTGCGTCTTCCATGCAAAACTCTTTAGTTCAATTAAACCCCACCTAATTATTTCTGGTTTTGTTGCATTTGCTTTGGGTTCTTGGTAATGAAATTTTTGTGTGCAGACTAGCCAGGCAGGGAGGCAAGAAAACCTTGCTTGCTTTCTTAGCTGGGAGGCTGTTATCCTGGGGCAAGTTCTCAGCCCTTGTCACCCACTGCCTGAAAAGAAACTCGGTGCTGTTGGGGTTGGCATGATGGGAACAAGACTGGCCTTTTGGGTTGCATGGGAACTGAAGGAGGCCTGTAACTCTGTGCCTTCCCCAGCTTTTCTGACAACCTGTATGATACCACAGAGGCAGCCGTAATCCTACTGGGAATGTAACTCCATTGACCTGGAAACCACACCCTGAACCCCCACAGCAAGCCCCATCCAAGGAGCCCAAGGAATGTCTGTGCTCAGACATGCTTAACCCTGTCCCCATCTGATGGTCCAGCCAGGTAGCTGAAGACAGATGTTATAGTTTTGATTTGCATTTCCTTCATGACTAATGACATTAAATATCTTCTTGTGTGCTTGATGGCAATCTGTATATCTTTTTGGAGAAAAGTCACTTGCTTATTTTAAAATTAGTTTGTCTTTTTGTTGTTTAGTTGTGAAAGTTCTTCATATACTCTGGATACCAGACACCAAGTACATGGATTGCCAATATATTTTTTCCACTCAGCAGGTTACCTTTTCACTCTCTTTATAGTGTCTTTTTGATACAAAAAATTTTTAATTTTGATAAGACCAAATTTATTATGTTTTCTTCATTGCATGTGCTTTTGGTATTGTATCAAAGAAACCATTGCCAAATCCAAGTCCTTGAGGGTTCATTTTTATATTTTTTCTAAGTATTTGGCAGTTTTATCCTTTACATTTGGGTTATTGATCCATTTTGAGTTAATTTTTATATATGATATAAGATGAAGAGTCTAGCTTCATTTTTTTAAATGTGGATATTCAGCACAACAAACTTTCATGACAGATTTACCTGTATAATAAGCCTGCACATCCTGCACATGTACCACTGAACTTAAAACTGGAAATAAAAGTTAAAACAAACAAAAACAAACAAAAAAATCACTGAAACCAAAATCCATTTATCCAAGAGACAATTTCTTCCCAAATTGAATGGTCTTGGCTTCCATGTTGAACTCAATTTACAATAGATGATTAGGTTTATTTCTGGACTCTCAGTTCTGTTCCATTGGTCAATAAGTTTATATTTAAGCCAGTATCAATACATTTTAATAACTGTAGTTTTTTTAAAGCAGGTTATGAAATTAGGAAATTGAGTTATGCAACTATCAGAGCATTAACTTTGACATCTGGGAGTTTTTGAAACAATGAAGTCTCTCGACTGTCAGGGGTTGCTCCTTCAGCTTTTTAGGCTTTGACTTGAGTGTGATGTATTCAGGAGCTGATTCCTGTAAGTTTTACTGCCAAGAACATTGAAAGAAGAACAGTGTAGGGTCCTTCCCATCTTGGCTTAGGGAAGGAAAGACTTAAAAGTTTTTACTGATACTAAATTTCCTGGGTTAAATAAAGATGGTTTTATTTCCTGAAGTTGAGATTTTCCTAGTTATGTTAATGCCTTGAGGCTTCCCTGCCTCTGACTTATACGTGCGTGATTAGCTAATTTATTTCCTTTGACTACCTTATTTATTTTCTTTTGATGTTCCCCACAATAAATCCCTGCTATTTCTTGTGGAAGAAAAACTGAAGATAACAACCTGTTAATTTCCTGGTGATATTTTATGGGAGATTGATTAATGGTAAGAAAATGCCTTTCCTTTTAAATGGCAGCGTGAGCATGAAAAATTAGGAAAGCATATTGGAGTTAGTATAAATGTTAGCTACTGTTCCCCTGCTTAATTTAGTGCTCTTGTAAGAACTATTAGCTCAGCTAATTGAGCACTTGTGTTTGGGGAGAGTGACTACTGCTTATCATTCCTTATGTACTTCTTGCTTTATCGGCTGTTTGCTAGCTAAAAGCTCCTCTTAGAGGACAGGGGTCCTGCCACATTATGTGGGCTGTAAGCAGTTGAATTATTTCCTAGGGTTAACTTGGAGGCTTTTCTGACAAATAGAGCAATTATGACATGACCTGGAAGCATGTGCAAATAGGTATTTCTAATTAAAACTAAGGTTGAGAAAAAACACTGTATTAGAGATTTTCTTGAGATTCCCTTTATAGTTGTGCTATAGGAAGATGGGAGGTCTGGATTAGAGAGGACAAAAGAGAGAGACTGGCTCTACTGTTGAGAAGAGGTTTGCTTTCCTTCTTTTAATTTCCAGAATCATCCAGGACTCTTGTACATTAATGGTAGTTTGAGCCGCTGGAGCCAAGGTTTGAGCCCTCGGACCCATCAGTGCTGCTGGACCATCTGTGAGACTGGTTGTGAACCTAGTGACCTCTGCCTCTGGGGACAGTTCTGTTTTCAGCGGTTCTTGCCACAGCCTGGACAGGGTTGAGGTTGTTTCATCTTGCTGCCTGTGTATTCCTTTGAAAAATACCCTGGCCAGCCATGCCAATAGCAACTCGTGGATGCACCTGGAGGATTCTGGACTTTAAAGGCTTGCAAAGCTGCTGCTGGAGCCTCTATTCTTCTTCTGAGCTTTTCCTCTTTTTTGGGGCCTCCTCCTATTATAAAAGATCTAAGTGACCACCTTTAGGAAGTTCTCTAGGATGCTATTTGGTCTTATAGCTTGCTTTTATAGTTTTCCTGTAATGTTGGGAGCCACCTGTGTAACAAACTTCTCCTTCAGGAAGAGCTGTTCTTCCACTGAATTAAGGGATAAGAAGGTTTACTGTATTTGTGACTTTCTTAGCCTTTCCATAAAGGCTGCAGAATTCTTAACTGGCTTTTGGTTCATTATAGGAAGTTTAGAGTAACTGAGAGCTTTGGCCTTGGTTTTCCACAGCCTTTTAAAATGTGTATTAAAAAGTGATTACTTTTCTATTAATTTCCTGAGGTATTGGGGGTTTAGTTAGGGTTGTTTACTGGAACTGCTTTCATCCCTATTGGGCATGGTATTTTTTGCTATTTCTTTGCTTTCCCTATCTACCTTCTTCCCTTTGGGTGTATTACAGGAGATATATTGCTCATCTCAGAAATTACCTGCTGTTTGCAGAGCGACCTGCTTTTTAGCTTCAGTGAGGGTTTGGTTTAGGAGAGCATAACATCCCACCATGTGAGGTTAAATACTTGAGTTAAATTTTGGAAAGCTTCTATATGCCTGTTAGGGTTTTTGAAAAATTGGTCTAAGTTTGCCTTTATTTGCCTAAGGTATTGTAATGAGAAGGGGGGCGCAAATAAAGGGGATCCTCAGATGGTATCCTTGAAAGTTTCTTTTTTTAATTTTGGGGAACTATTTTCTCTGGGATTTCCTGATATGATTGCTAAAAGGGCTGGATTGATCTTATACCACTGGCAAAGGTTTAGTAAAAATGCCATGCCCTTGAACAAAAGAAAATGAGTTTCTTTTCTCTTTAAAGTTTCGAGGTTAAGTTTCAGTGTGTCAGAGTGCACTCCAGAGGGATACAAGCTGAAAATAATTTATTATCCATTTAAAAAAAGAAGTAAAAATAAAAGCGTCCTCTTAGTCTCCTTCCTTTTCATATGCCCAAGAGCGAAGGGGAAGACAGGAAGCATCCTTCGAATACTTCCCCTTTCTGGTTTCTGGATACCAGCCTCATGTTAAATGTGCCGCCCATGGCTGTAGGCATGGTCCTCCAAGTCATGGAACTGGACGAATTAAGTGATAGGGCTAGCCATGCTTACCCATGCAATTTTTGCTTATCTGACTGGTGTGTTTTGTTTATCCCCCCAAAAAATGGATCAATGGAGAGACAAGTTTAGGCAAGGCTAAAACTTGTCTCGTTTAGGCAAGGCTCCTTTAATGGAGGAAATGTGCCAGACTGCCTGCTATTACTACCCATGATAATGCACTTACTCTTAAAAAGAAAAAAAAAAACAAACCACACTTCTAGTTAACTTCCAAACTTAAAATCTCCTTACTAATTAAGCACTGTCTTAATTGGAAACAGAATAGGTGCCTGCCTTAAAAGAAGGTAGAAACTGAATGGCCATTTTCCTACTGATTGGACAACATTGGGAGTAAAATCTGGCTGTGGAAGACATCTTATTCCTAACTGCTGAAAGCAGAGATTTCCCATCCACAGAAGTATCATTAGTAAAGTGCAAAATGGAAAATTTGTGAAGCTGCAATGTGCTATAGAGAACAAATAATGTGTCTCATGAAGATTTTTGATTCCACTAGGAGGTGGTGTTTGCTTAGAAATACCATG